>NC_092132.1:97263358-97566388 GCF_043159975.1 Macaca nemestrina | reverse complement strand
TCCAAGACTGTCTATGGAGAAATGGGAAACCTGATTAATCACACAGCAGAAAATTCCAAAGAATTTTTTATCCAGTAAAAAGGTCCCCTTGAATTGAGGTCACTTTTCAATAGCGTTTAAAATCTAATTGTTCTAGGACTTTAAAATTAGTAACCTTAAAATGACAATATTTATTAATTCTTGACCCTAAAAATCACCAAAAATTTTTATATTATTTTTAATAGAAAAATGACTGAGTAATAAAGTCATTATAGCACAAAAAGCCAAATTAAATCATATGTATGCAAACACAAATGTTAATTCATCCAAATATGATAATCTTACACTTTAAAAGAAATGTTCTAGGCCGGGCGTGGTGGCTCACACCTGTAATCCCAGCACTTTGCGAGGCCGAGGCAGGCAGATCACTTGAAGTCAGGAGTTTGAGACCAGCCTGGCCACTATGGTGAAATATACTAAAAATACAAAAATTAGCCAGGCCTGGTGATGCACGCCTGAGATCCCAGCTACTCGGGAGGCTGAGGCACGAGAATCACTTGAACCCAAGAGGCAGAGGTTGCAGTGAGCCATGATTGCGCCACTGCACTTCAGCCTGGGCGACAAAGCGAGACTGTCTCAGAAAAGAAAAGAAGAAAAGAAAAAGAAAACGAAAAGAGAGAGAGACAGAAAGAAAGGGACGGAAGGAAGGAGGGAGGGAGGGAGGGAAGGGAGGGAGGGAGGGAAGGAAGGAAGGAAGGAAAGAAATGTTCTCATGTCTTGGAGAGACATCCTGAACTGAAGCAGGTGCAGGTCAGATAACACGCCCGGCCTGCTTGGCCTTCCTTGCCCGCTGACAGGTGGGTTGACTACACAGGTGAAATAAACACGCCCAAACAGGATGGTTATCGAGACTGGCTAATAAGTACAGGGGGATTACTGTGCTAGTCTCCCTATTTTTGAACATGTTTGAAATTTCCCATAATAAAAAATAAAAAACATCACAAATATGCAAAAATAAAAAATATGAAAATAGAAGAGAACGTAATCCAAAAATAAATAAATATTTCACTGTTTACCTTTAAATGTAGATCCAGTTTTGTGTCAGCAAGCAGACTAATATATGTTGTAAAGACTTCAGGGAATGAACCATGACTTGTATTAAAAGATACAGATGAATCAATCTAAAGGAAGGAAAAGAAAAACAGGACGCATTTGTATATTACATCTTTATTTCCTTTGTTTAAATTCCAGAAATGAACTGTAAATTTAATTATGGGCTTCAATAATATTTTCACAATCGTATTGTAAAATATTGTAATACTATCTGTTAAGACAATACATGCAAGGGTACATTAAAAAGATATAGCATAAGAAATAGTAAGTCTAATAAACAATGGAAAAAATTTAAAAAGGTAAATATAAGCAATGAGCTTTTGGAGCAACCTCCATCAAATTTTAAAGACACAAGTTATAGAGTTCAGAAGAACAAACATGACTGCTTTTTAAAGGAATCTCAAAATACCTGTAAAATTTTTGCCAGTAAGGCCAGCACTGCCATTTTAGTTTCGAGAGGGGAATCTTTGGCCCACCAGGAATCACACTTCTTCCAGTGTTGCAGAATTGTAGTCGCAAGTTTCAGTCCTTGGTGTTTCTGGCTTGCTCGCTCCCTGAAGCTCTGGTCTAACATGCCATTCAAAACAGTACTCACCTAAGACAATTTCGTTGTGAGTGAAGAAAAATTCTTAATTTTGAAAATGACAGAAAACAAAATTTACCTTTATTTCAAAGCTATTCTTGGAAAATAAGCTATTTCTATAATAGATGTTTATCTACTTCAAAACTCCTCGAGTTTGATTTGAGGTGCACTTTAACCATAGTTTTTCCACAGAAAGTACAGGGTGGCCTTAGCTATGTCATCAGGCTCATCCAGCTTGTCCTGGCTTTCCTAGTCTGGGCAGTCTAGGAAACAGGAGTCAGCTCTCTTCTGTCACCACCACCATCACTGTACATGCATGCACACGCACACACGGATGTACACACACAAGCGCATAAATATGCACATATGCACAAATGCACACTTCCTGTCCCACCACCACTGTACATGCATGCACAAGCACACACAGATGTACACACATAAGCAAACATGCACCCAAGCACATACTTCTGGTCCTACCACCATACAGGCACACACTAGCACACACAGGTGTACACACACAAGCGAACATGCACATGTGCAAATGCACACTTCCTGTTCAACTACCATCATACATGCACACCCACATTTCCTGTCTCACCACCACTCCTGCAACAGAGTGACAGGCTCATTTTGATCAGATTAACATTCACTATTCTGTCATTCTGACTATGCAAACATTTTTCACAGATGTTCCAAGTAGAAACAATGCTTTTTCCTTTTTGCACATTTTGTACTCCCTGAAGCTAATCTTGTTTGCTTTCATTGCGGTTTTCAATGCGTCTGTCATTAATTCGTCATCAAACTCTCCCAAGTTATGAAATTGCTGCAAGACCTCTAAGCCTATCAGGTCTATCTGCCGCATCTCTGTGGCAACTCAGCTCCTGATCTGCAATGCTGGTGCTGGGCCATCCACGCCTCTGTGCGGGGCTGACATACTGCATCCAGCACCTTCCCGTCTTGGCTTACTGCGTGATCACTCTCCACCCAGCAGCAACGTGATGAGAGTGCACAGGGACCTCTTGGGGATCTGGCATGTCTAAAACATCTGCATTCCACTCTCACATAATGGATAATCCAGGTGGATTCAGAACTCTAGGCTGGAGACTTCTCTCATGAATTGTGGAAGAAATCTGGTTCAAGTCTTGCAGTGCCCACACTGCTGCTGAGAAGACATATGTCATTCAATTTCTAGATCTTTTCACACATAACTGCTTTTTCTCCAGTGGAAACCCGAGAATCTTTTCTTGTACTGAAACCTCAGGGTTCTGAATTCTCAAGAAATGTGTTCCACGTGGAGCTGTTCCTGTGCACCATGCTGGAAACTCCATGGCCCTCTTCCACCTGGAAACTCAAAGCCTTTGCTTCTGGGCTCCTCTGGAGCTGTGTCCTCAGCAAACGCCTCTCCTGGCCCCTGCCTTCTGGAGCCAAGGCCCTGCTGCTCAACCTCGTGCATGAATGCCTAGTCTCCTCCTCATTTCTCTCGTGTTTTCCGTTTTGTCTTTTCACTCTACTCTCTGTGAGAGTTACTCAAGTTTACCTTCCAAACTCTTTCATTTTTAATTTCTGATGCCTATGCTTAATTCCCAAGAGACCTTTTTTGTTCTCTGATGTTCATTCTCCAAAGCAATTCTTATTTCACAGTTTTGTTTCTCATCTTTCAGTTTTACTTCTCCACCTTACGTTCCCATCTCAGTGAACGGGCCTTGCCACAGTTGCCCATGTCCTGCTATGCCCTCTAGCGTCCCTTTCCCCAGGTGCCTGGGCCCCAGGGCTGCCGGCTCACAGGTATCACCCGCCTACAAGTGCTGTGCAGCATGCAGGGCTCACTGGTGGGGAGGATCACTGTCGCTGACCCAGCTGGCTGTGATGTCTGCATCTTTATTTTCTCTTAGGGCTTGTGAAGATATTCTGGTGCCCTGCCAAGGGCAGACGCTGAACTGTATTCGGAGGGAAAGGGCAGACAGCCTCAAAGTCTAGAATTTAGGTAGGTTTGCACTTAACTTCCCTCTTTTCCTGATGGTATCCATATATTCAGCCATGCCAGAGCCCCCTAGTCTGGAGGTCTCTATCCTCTCCAGGGAGTCACTGCCTCCTGCCTTCTCTTTAAGTGGATCAGACCTCCAGCAGCAGGGAAAGGAGGCTGCCCTGCACGGGAAAGCTGACCTTTGCCTAATCCTCTCTTAGCCTCTGCTCACCCCTGCTCTCATGCCTGCCCTGCTGGGGCTCAGCACTTCCAAATTCCGATGTTGCCACACTTGTCCTTTAGATTTACAACTCTTGTTACTCTTGGAAATCCTTTTCTCCTTTTCTCTGTGTACTTTGAGACTGCAGTGGTGTTTCTGTTAAATCTCATTCTGTTACTTTAGAGGAATTTAGGGCAGGAATAGAGGTGAAGGTGTATGTTTTTTCTATCATTTCCATCAGAGGTCATAGTTTACAAAATCAGAATGTTAAATCTGAGTGTCATCTACTACGATTTTATTTCTAATTTTAAAGAATACAAATTCCTACTGCAATCTACCACAAAAGATTCCCTTACAACAGACAAGCACTGTTTGCAATAAAAGCTCAACTTATGAAATCATGTACTCTCCCTTAAAATGGTCATACCAACAGTTAACAGTTTCTGTCCACAGAACAAACTAAATTTCAAAATCCCAGAGGTTTAGCAAACGAAAGTCAACTATATATTAAATACTGATCTCCAGAGAGTCAATGTGAGGGGGAAAGGGCGACACAGCAGGAACGTGCCAGAAATGGTAACTCAGCATCGAGGCCACAAGAGAGCTCTGAGAACAGCGAGGTCTACCAGGGGCGGAGACCAGCCTGCAGCTGGTGTGAATGCAAAGCCAGCTCTGGGCCCTAGGATGGGTTTGTAAGCTCCAAGGCCACGTCTTGGCAAACATATCCTGCATAGCTGTGCCTTATAATATTTAGGCTTAGAAATTTGCAAAGCATGAGGGAATAGAAAAAACAATCAATGTTTCAACATCCAATAACACTCATGAGCTATTTTTTATTTTTTTGAGACAGAGTCTCACTCTATCACCCAGGCTGGAGTGCAGTGGGCGTGATCTCCGCTCACTGCAACCTCCGCCTCTCAGGTTCAAGCAATTCTCCTGCCTCAGCCTCCTGAGTAGCTGGGATTACAGGCGCGTACCGCCATGCCTGGCTAATTTTTTGTATTTTTATTTTGCCATGTTTGCCATGCTGGGCTCGAATTCCTGACCTCTGGTGATCCACCCACCTCCACCTCCCAAAGTGCTGGGATTATAAGCATGAGCCACCATGCCTGGCCTAACATTCATTAACTATTGATAAGGGGTATGTTTTGGGTTTTTCTGAGTTTGTTAAAAGCAAGAGCTTTTAACCTTCTAGGAAAAAGTCTTGTCATACTTTAATGAATATTTGTCATACTTTTATGAGGATTATATAAGAAAATATTGACCAGGCACGGTGGCTCACGCCTGTAATCCCAGCACTTCAGGAGGCCAAAGCGGGCGGATCACGAGGTCAGTTCAAGACCAGCCTGGCCAACATAGTGAAATCCTGTCTCTACTAAAAATACAAAAAATTAGCTAGACGTGGTGGCAGATGTCTGTAATCCCAGCTACTCAGAAGGCTGAGGCAAGAGAATCGCTTCAATCTGGGATGCAGACATTGCAGTCAGAAGAGATCGTGCCACTGCACTCCAGCCTGGGCAACCGTGCAAGACTCTGTCTCAAAAAAAAAAAAAAAAAAAAAGTTTATTTAAAAGAAAATTTTGTTACCATTTTGGGATTTTCCACTGATGACTGCATGAGCTCCAATACAGCAAGATCCAGATTTTTCAATAATTCCATGTTGATCGTTTCTGAGAACAAGCTATAGAAATACTCCCCATGGGAGAACTGGATGACGCTGCTCTGTAAGCTGCCCAAGGATGGCGTGGACAGCACTGCTGGGTTCAGGAGAAGACTCACGAGGCGCTCACACTGGAAAAAAGAAAGGAGAGGTACCATAACCGGGGCACATCTTTGCATGGCACAGAAAGACCCTTGGCAACTGATTAACTTTGAAATTGGAAAACGACACAGGCCTAAAAAGCCTGATATGTGAAGTCTGGATTCAAGCTGAAATTGTATATATTTCAACTAGCCTCCATCTTCTAGGTTTCATTTTGGGAAAGAAATCTTCCTTGACCCATATTTCTTCCAAATGTCCAAAAATCTTGTAGTTGTTTTTTATTTTTATTTTTTGAGACAGGGTCTCGCTCTGTTGCCCAGGCTGGAGTGCAGTGGCACGATCTCGGCTCACTGCAAACCTCCACCTCCTAGGTTCAAGCGATTCTCCAGCCTCAGCCTCCCGAGTAGCTTGGATTACAAGGGCTTTCTACCACCCCTGGCTAATTTTTGTATTTTTAGTAGAGACAGCATTTCACCATGTAGTTCAGGCTGGTCTCGAACTCCTGATCTCAAGCAATTCACCCGCCTTGGCCTCTCAAAGTGCTAGGATTACAGGCAATAAGCCACCCTGCCCAGCCTTGCTGTTTTTTAAAGACAGGGTGTCACTCTGTTGCCCAGGCTAGAGTGCAGTGGCATGATCATGACTCACTACAGCCTTGACTTCCTGGGCTCAAGCGATCTTCCCACCTCAGCCTCCTGAGTAGCTGGGACTACAAGCATGTGTCACCATATCTGGCTAATTTTTTTTAATTTTTGTTGTAGAAACAGGGTCTCGCTACGTTGCCCAGGCTGGTCTCAAACTCCTGGGCTCAAGCCACCTGCCTACCCCACCATTGTTGCTTTGAGGGTAGAGTCTATTAAGGGTGAGTATTTTTAGACAATTTAAATATATAATTGTTTAATTGGACAAAGGGGTGAAAAGGGGGTTTCTGCTACAGAAGAAAGGAAGTTGAGATGGAGTGAACAAAGGGCTGGCTGCAGATTTCAGCTACAGCAGGGACTATTTAAAGTCAGCCCTGCATGGTTCAAAGAGCCATGAGAATATTTTTTTTGGAGACTCTGGTTCCTCTGGGATTATCCTTCAGAGGCCCTCCCAATCATCCATGTGAAGGACCACCAAGGAGAGAAGAGGCCACATGTCAACGCGGCTCAGCTTCATAGTCACAAAATGTTCTCTAGCTAATTCCTTTTGGAAACAAAGTGGGATAGACAAAACCTTAATATAAAAAGAATGTTGTTCTATTCTTTTTTTTTTTTTTTTTAAACTATTGAGAAACTAATCTTTCAGAAAGAAAGCTGGCTCATGCAAATCACACAATACTCGTCCAGCTAAAACCTTACTACCCCAATTCCACAGTTTCTAGAGACACCTGCAAGTGACATGTGTATTTCTATTATTAGGGGGGTCCAGCATGAAGACGTGTTTTTCCTACCAGTCCTCCGAAAGCAAAGGCTAACTCCAGAAGTCCGCTGGCCAGTTGCTTACAACTGAGGTCTAGAGAAGGCAAACACTGTCTCTCATCTCCGGGGGCAATGCCTTTATAAACCAGGGAAAGAAGTTCTGTGCCAATAGAATGATGCAGATCTGTGGACTAAAAGCCAACATTGAAATGCTTAGCAAAAAGATATTTCTTAGAAGAAAACAACTTCACTCCTCTCATTAAATAAAAAGCCCACTTCAGATAGCACTGACAATTACCTTCCTATATTCAGAAAAATTTTAATTCAACTTTGCTTTTGTTGTTCTTGCTGTTTTGAGACAAAGTCTCACTCTGTCGCCCAGGCTGGAGTGCAGTGGCACAATTGTAAGCCACGATTGTGCCACTGCAGCCTCAAGCTTTCAGGCTCAAGCAATCCTCCCACCTTAGCCTCCTGAGTAGCTGGAACTATGGGTCCGTGGCACCCACTCCTGGACAATGTTTTTGTGTGTGTTTTTTTTGTTTGTAGAGATGAATCCCTGCCATGTTGCCTGGGCTGGTCTCAAACTTCTGGCCTCAAGCAATCCTCCTATCTGAGCCTCCCAAAGTGCTGGGATTACAGGTATGAGCCACTGTATCTGGCTCAACCTTGCTTTCTATGCTAGATTCTTCATTTGTGTTATCTTGCCACAAAGGTACAACAGCAGTTCCTAAAGTTTTTCAGAAAGCTGCCCTGGAAATATCCAAATGTCCTTTATTTTACTTCCATTTTATATTTATAAATTTTTACATTTGCTTTCATATTTATATTAATATATAATAGATATACAGATAGATAATATCTACATGTCTAAAGCAAGTATTTCTATAATTCCCATTTCAGCATGCTCAATATATAAAGGACTTTTAAGAATATAAATAAATACACTAATTACCATACTAAAGCTAAAATAAATGTAAAAACAAATAGGTTATAGTTACCTGAGATGGTAATATACTATGCAGAAGCCCAGCTCTGTGAAGCTGTTTACAGGCAGACACAACAGCAGCCAGCCTGCTCCTGTCCATTTGCGCGTCAGGGCCATACAAGTTGACGGCACAAAGCTCCTCAATGCTGGCCATGCGAGAAAAACAGTAAATTAGGTGAGCTCTGATCTCATTAAATTATTAAGATACACTGAAAAAAATGTTTGCACTGTTGTGAAAGCAAACAGAGGCAACACCTAACAGGATCCATATGCACTAAGCTAGCATGGAGATCAAACACGGCGCTAACCACATCTGAAGTTTGCTTAAGTTTGGTGCAGGGAAGGCACTGGTTATATGTGATTTCTAAACAACTACTGAGGTCACTGGCAGCAAACATCCCACTAATATGAGCCTTCGTTGAGGAAGCAGGAGCAGCTGCAGGAGCACGGCAACATACTAGGGCTTCAAATTCCAGGACAACACGTCCCCGATTGTTGACCCAAGTACCCACCTCTGTGCTGTTATTTTCTCTCTCAGATGAGTCTCTAGGATATCTTTGTATGGGGACATCTTTAGCGCTTTCATCAGGTTCACACAAACATCAGGAAGATGAGCCATAACCTGGACGTCTCCGATGTTGAAACCTACGCTTGCAGGCTCACACAGCGTCTGCACCAGGACTCTCATCAAGTGTGTATTACACAAGTCCTTCTTCAGGAGCTATAACAGATGGTTTGACAAAAACACTTCATCAGCCAGCATTTCTATTTTCACCAGAGTGTAGGGCCCATGAGGTTGGGAACTTCTGCCTGACTAAGGGAGAGGTGGACAGAGTTTCTCTGTAAAACGGGGGCAGTGTAAACACATGAGGTTTCTGGGCTAGACGGTCTCTGCTGCAACTCCTTACGCGTCTGATAAGAAAGCAGCACAGACAACAGGTAGAGAGAGGCGCACAGCCATGCTCCTATATAGCTTTATCTACGGAGCAGGCAGCAGGTGGGGCTGTGTCCATGCACAGGGTTTCCCAGCTCCTGACTCAGGACACTGCTGCATCCCAGGGCCTGGTGTGCCATAGGTGCCTGGCAGAGATTCCCTGAATGAACTGACTGGAGTGTGTTTACACAATAAGCCTCATGGATAAATCTATAAATATTTGCTAGTATGTGTCTCCTAAGGTAAACGTTTGATCATAGCATAAAATATAGCATCCAATAAAACAATTAGAAAAAACTACTTTGTATTTTTATTCACACAATGAAACTCTGAAGGACATGCAAAGTTTCATGATTTTCGATAGATCGTTCACCATGATGACTGTAGTTATTAACGATGCATTGTAATTTTGCAAATTGCTAAGAAAATAGATTTAAAAGTTCTCATCACAAAAAATGTTACATATGTGAGGTAACAGATACGTTAATTAGCTTGATTTAGCCATTCCACAAGGCAAACCATACCAAAACATCATGCTGTATAACATAAATACAGTTTTTGTCAACTAAAATAACTTGACAAATTTATTTTGACAGATAACTCTTCTGAGAATGTAGTTTTAGAAAAGCCAAAACCTGGCCTTCTCTTCCTGGTTCTTCCCGAAGTCAGGAAAAGCTGGGTTGAGAGGATGAAAAATAATAATAATAATAACCATAATAATTTTTTTAAGCCAAAATCCCTTCTAATAGAAACCTTTGAAGCAGTTTTCTAGTAACAAAAACTGACCTCAAATTAACAGAGCAGCCTACCTTCCATCCTTCTGGGGAGGTGTTCAGCAGAGTCGTGGTGAACTCCATAATCCGGACCACAATGGTGCATTTGCTGTAGTTGTACCTTTCTCCCTCTTGGGGGCTTGGTCTGTCACCTGCTGCCCCAGTGCCAAAGCACTTTTCTGCTGCTATAATGTCATGCATGGCAATGCTTTCTAAAAAGAAAGCCACTGCTTTCAAAAGTGAAGAGTGGGCTTCAGTACCTAGAAGCAATTATAATAAAACATTAATATATGCTTCCTTTCAACTCCACTAAGATTAATATAAAATTGCTTCTCTAAGTATAGGTATGACATACGTTCAGTAAAAGTTCAAACTTTTTCAAAAGAAACAAACAGCTTAATAATAGCTGAATAAAGTGGCAGTTATTGCTTCTCATATCAAAAGGACACACTGATGGAAGGTCAGGTCTTTATTCTCAAACATTATATGTGAGAAGATAAATTAATATGATCATTTTAAAAGGCGATTTGGCAATTCATACCAAGTTTTTAAAAATATGCATGCCAATTTCTATCAAATGTTTAAAAACTCATTATGCTTTGATCCAGCACTTAAATTTTAACCTAACGAAATGACTGCAGAATTGCAGAGATGTGGTTGTAAGAATGTTCTTTTTAGCACTGTTATTAATAATGAATGCTATTAATAATGAAAAAATAAAAAATCCTGTCCTTCAAAGGACAGAAACAAATTACGGAGCAGTCTTCAAGCAGGTGTGGACGGGCACCAGTCATCTTAATCAACTTTCAGATCCATCCTCAAAAGGGCTTTGTCATAAAACTCATTTGTCTGAAAACACCCTGGAGCTGGTTCTCCTTTCCCTTCTCAGCCTGTTCATCAGGACTCTCCTGCTTAAGGAAAGACAGACCCACCCTCACCTCTCTCCAGTCTAACTATAGTTTGTTTATTACTCCAAGGTGCACAGCCCTTCAGAGAACCAAGGGACAATTTAAAATACTTGTATACTGTTGAAAGAGTAAAGGCAATGATTGAGTAAGAAAGCCTTTTTGTAAGTCTCGGCCGGGCGCGGTGGCTCAAGCCTGTAATCCCAGCACTTTGGGAGGCCGAGACGGGCGGATCACGAGGTCAGGAAATCGAGACCATCCTGGCTAACACGGTGAAACCCCGTCTCTACTAAAATACAAAAAAAAGTAGCCGGGCGAGGTGGCGGGCGCCTGTACTCCCAGCTACTCGGGAGGCTGAGGCAAGAGAATGGCGTGAACCCGGGAGGCGGGGCTTGCGGTGAGCTGAGATCCGGCCACTGCACTCCAGCCTGGGCAACAGAGCCAGACTCCGTCTCAAAAATAAAAGAAAGCCTTTTTGTAAGTCTCACAGTTTCTAATTCTTTGTTTCCAACATAATTTAAGGAAAGTCAAACTGTCAACTGATCTCATTAAAAATAATTTTGATAACATGCATTTTGATGTATTCCAAGAACTGAGATAACTTACATTAAGAATTACTCTCAGCCAGGCGCCGTGGTTCCCGCCTGTAATCCCAGCACTTTGGGAGGCCAAGGTGGGCGGATCACAAGGTCAGGAGATAGAGACCATCCTGACTAACACAGTGAAACCCCGTCTCTACTAAAAATACAAAAAATTAGCTGGGCACAGTGGTGGGCACCTGTAGTCCCAGCTACTCGGGAGGCTGAGGCAGGAGAATGGCATGATCCCGGGATGTGGAGCTTGCAGTGAGCCGAGAACGTGCCATTGCACTCCAGTCTGGGTGATAGAGACTCCATTTCCAAAAAAAAAAAAAAAGAATTATTCTCAAAAACCAGATATCCTTGAATCCAACAGAATATTGGATTGTAAGACACACTGCAACCATGGATCTGTTAAATATGGGAAAATGTACATTTTAGAATAAATCAAATATGGCACTTATTTATGTGAACAAGTTTGTTTTGTTTTATTTTCTGAGACAGAGTCACTGGAGTGCACTGGTGTGATCTCGGCTCACTGCAACCTCCGCCTCCAGGGTTCAAACGTTTCTTTTGCCTCAGCCTCCCGAGTAGCTGGGATTAACAGGGACCTGCCACCACGCCTGGCTAATTTTTGCATTTTTAGTAGATATGGGGTTTCTCCATGTTGGCCAGACTGGTTTCAAACTCCTGACTTCAAGTGATGTGTCTGCCTCAGCCTCCCAAAGTGCTGGGATTACAGGTGTGAGTCACCACGTCCAGCCATGAACAAGTTTTTTTAATACTAAAATCTATACATACAAAAATAGAATTCCAACCACATAATTTTACAGTTTATATGTAACAATTATCAAAATTTTTATATTTGTTGTGGCAGTAAAAAATGTAATGTGCACTAATAATAAACGTAATCATAACACAGAAGAAAAATTTTTTTTGAGACAGGGTCTCACTCTATTGCCCAGGCCAGAGTACAGTGGCACAATTACGGTTCACTATAGCCTCAACCTTCCAGGCTCAAGCGATCCTCCCACTTCAGACTCCCTAGTAGCTGGGATCACAGCTGTGCATCATCACGCCTGACTAACTTTTGTATTTTTTGTAGAGATAGTGTCTCGCCATGTTGCCCAGGCTGGTCTCAAACTCCTGGGCTCAAGTGATCCTCCTGCCTTGGCTTCCCAAAGTCCTGGGATTACAGGAGAGAGCCACTGCACCCAGCCAAGGAATCTTTAAACATATACATCTTTTCATTAAAAAGACATAGATAGGGATATAGTAAAATCTTAAGCAAAAAAACTTAATACTTTAGGATAAAATCATTTCAAGGGTATGAAATGATAATATGAATTCAGGGACTCTGCAAAATTTCCAATAAAGCAGCTATAATTTAAAGCCAATGATGCTGTATATAAAACTGCTACAGTATTTATTGTTCATGGAATACATTTTTTTAAAGTAATACAGTTTTGTGTATTTAAAATGTCAACATTTACAACACACCAGAAAGTATAACTTTTTCAATTATATAAAACTATGAGAAAAACTGTATTTGTCAACTTTGAAGTGTGAAGGAAGGAACCCTCGTGGTAAGGTGACATGAAAGCACGGGCAAGGCGGCCGCACAGCACCTACTGTCATGTCGCTGGGATTCTGACCTGGCAGAGCCTCTGCCAAGGGTGACCCTGGCAGCATGACATACACCAGCAGGAGGCAAGGGTGACCTACCCAAGACCTGGAGCGCTCCCACAATTCTCTCGCCAATGAAAGTGTTGTAGCACTCCAGCGCAGCCAGGAGCAGGTCCAGCCAGCACAGCGTGGTCTGCAGGCTGAATGGCCCCCGCAGGTGCAAGAGGGTGGGCTGGGCCAGGATGCCTGAGGGCTGGCCACAACCGCCCCCTTCAAAGGTGTTGATGATAAAAGAGACACCTTCTTCCTTGAGAACATCTTTCAGCCACAAATTAGGGGATCTGTTGCCTTTAAAAAGAAACAAAATTAAAATACACACACATACCTACATTTCTTTAATCTAATCTTCATACCTAAAATTTCAAAATGATATGGGACAATTTTTTTTCATTTTACTATGCATTCAATTTGTTTCACTGTAATAACTTCCAAGAATGTATTTCCAACACAGCCATTCTCTTCAGGTTCCTTAAACATTATAAAAACAGTTGGACACCATTTGGAGTAGCTGCATACTAATACTCTTTCCCCTACCTTTTTATTTAAAAATCATTATTCCTTTAAGTCACAAAACAGTATTTGCAAATGAGAACAATAATATCTACCTCTTGGACAGTTACAAAGATTAGCAGAATTAAAGGAGTTAATATTTGAACATGTGCTTAGAATAACATCTACCACACATAAGTGCAGCGTTTGTTAAATAAGAGAATCCAATAAGCTGTTTTTTCCAAGAAATTTTCTTTTAAATATTAAACTTCTTCTAAATTGAAAAGACAAATACATAAAACTGCATTTTGTATGCTCTGAAATCAGTAGCACCGAAAATGTCAAATCATTCTGACTCCAATGAAGAATTCAAAACGTTATCTCTGATGTATTAAAAAGAGAATATTCGGCTGGGGGTATTGGCTCAGATCTATAATCCCAGCACTTTGGGAGGCTGAGATGGGCAGATCACTTGAGGTCAAGAGTTCGTGACCAGCCTGGCCAACATGGTGAAACCCCATCTCCACTAAAAATACAAAAATCAGCCAGGCATGGCGGTGCGCGCTTGTGGTCCCAGCTACTCAGGAGGCTGAGGCAGGAGAACTGCTTAAACGAGGGGAGGTTGCAGTGAGCCAGTATCACGCCACTGCACTCCATCCTCAGCTACAGAGTGAGACTCGGTCTCAAAAAAAAAAAAAGAGAGAGAACATTTTGTATATTAAGAGGAGGAATATTCTGTAATGTTCTGTTATTTTCACTAAGAGGAGACAAAGAAATCTGTAATAATGAGCAAAAAATAAATAGTAAGGTATTTAAATTTTACCTCAAGAGCGACAGAAGGTAAATGATAGAAAGGACACAGAAAGGCAGATCGAGAAAGAGCAGCCAAGGGAACATCACAACTAGAGAGAGAAGCTGAAGACGCAGACAAGCACGCTTGGGGTTGGGGAGCCTGCGCAGCCCTACTTCTTCCTTGGTCTCCACTGAAGACCTGCTATTTCTGGGCCTGGGCCACACTGAGTCTCAGTATTCAGAAGCCACCAGGAGCTGTCTCTCTTGGACACACGTCAGAGGGACAACCATGCACCTGTCGTCAAGTCCTACTGATCTGGGTGTTCATGTACCCAGGACTGCTGCTACACAGTGAGCTAAAGAGACACCTGACACAGACACTTAAAAACAACTAAAGGAAGCTAGATGCAATGGCTCACACCTGTAATCCCAGCACTTTGGGAAGCCAAGGCAGGAAGACTGCTTGGGGTCAGGACTCAAGACTAGCCTGGGCAACATATTAATACCAAGACCCTACCTCTATAAAACAAACTTTAAAATTAGCCAGGCCTGGTAGCCACGCCTGTGTTCCCAGCTACTCATGAGGCTGAGGCAGGAGGATCACTTAAGCTCAGTTTATGGCTGCAGTGAACTATAATCATGTCACTGCAACCTAGCCTGGGCAAAAGAGTGAGACCCTGTCTCTTAAAAACAAACAGGTGCTGCACACCTGCAGTACCAGCTACTAAGGAAGTTGAGACAGGAGGACCACATGAGCCTAGAAGTTTGTGTCTAGCCTGGACAACATAGTGAGACTCTGTCTCTAAAACTGAAAAGGAAAAAAATAAAAGAAAACAAAAATACCCACTGGGGGATAAAATACCAAAGGAGAAAGGTGGTTACACCCTGGAAGGCCACAGAAGAGATAAATCAAGAAAGGCTCCTTAATGTTACACAAATTACCTGTTGGAAGAAGGGCAAGGCTCACCTACTACCTAGAAGCCTTTGTCCAACAAAATCAATTCTGAGAGGTGGAACTCTATTTAGTCCAGAATACATGAGGTCCGTATCATAGGCAACTTAGAAGAGAATAGCACTAGAAATGCCTGTGGTCA
Organism: Macaca nemestrina; assembly: GCF_043159975.1. Lineage (NCBI taxonomy): Eukaryota > Metazoa > Chordata > Mammalia > Primates > Cercopithecidae > Macaca > Macaca nemestrina. The sequence goes on along the minus strand of NC_092132.1, from coordinate 97,551,132 downwards.
ATACAGCTGAGGACACAAGAAATCCCATGCACTACCAGAGTCACAGACTCAATGTGAGATAGTGGTCTGCCCATAAGCAGCTCTACCAACATGCTATCAGGGTCTCGATTTCTACTAAATATAGGAAAAGTGCCTCCCACTGCCCTCCAGCCCTTCCCCAGCCACTGGTCTACTCTTCAATGAGAAATTTCACAAGGCTGCTGTGAGAATGACTTAACACACACACACAAAAAAAAAAAAAAAAAAAAAAAAACTGTTAGCTAAACACATTAAGCAAATTGAAAATGCTAGGCCAGGCGTAGTGGCTCATGCCTGCAATCCCAGCACTTTGGGAGGCAGAGGCTGGCAGATTACAAGGTCAGGAGTTTGAGACCAGACTGGCCAACACAGTGAAACCCTGTCTCTACTAAAAATACAAAAATTAGCCTGGCATGGTAGCACACGCCTGTAATCCCAGCTACTCAGGAGGCTGAGGCAGGAGAATTGCTTGAACCCAGGACGCAGAGGCTGCAGTGAGCCAAGATGGTGCCATTGCATTCTAGCCTGGGCGACAGAGCAAGACTCTGTCTCGGGGGGAAAAAAACTTTTTTTTAAATGCTAATGTTTTTTAAATAATTATCTAAATTAAAACACAGATACACATTTCTATTATGTATGTAAAATGATATAGTAAATTTACACTTTATATAGCATATATAAAATAATTGAACTCAATTATAGTATGTATTTAAACATACTCTATAGTATATAATATGTAGTATATAACATTCTAATATATCCTATAGTATAACAAAAATTAGAGTCCTTCTAAGTTTTAGAAGCCCGGAAATTATTAAAGTATGAAGAAAAAGCCCAGAGAGAACTCCACTCCAACTTTTGCCAAGGAACCAGCGCACCCATCTCACCCGAGGCGCTCTCCACGCATGGCATGGGGCTGTGACAGCCCACAATGGGGGAAGGCAGGACCTGATCTGTCCTGAGCACAGCTTCCCCACTCCCAAGCTATCAAACCTGGGTATGGACTTAATGGACAAAACTGAACAACACATTTATTCCTGAGAAATTATTTCAGTCTGTAAGCAGTTTAATGGTTTAGCAATTACTGAAAAGCACAGGTTCACTGCTTTCCTTTAACATCATAATGATTTGAGATTATTCAGACTTAGGATGCTGGCAATTTCTTATTAATCACATGCTGAAATAGAACTGCATTAACTCATCAACTGTTAACATTCTGAATCTTAACTGAATATCATGTTAACTGCAATGATCACCCAATTACTCAATTCTTCTTTGCTTCTTTTAAATGGGATAATAAAGCAAACTGTAGTAAAATTAAAGACATACAGATTACCATACCTGGCAATAAAGGAACGAATTTATAAAAGAGTTCAATGGATTTGTGTCGACATTCTGTCTGGGGCCTCCCACAATGAGCTAAAAGCCACTTGACCAGATCCAGTAAACACAATGACGTGGAAGGTGGAAATCCTCTGCAGAGAGACAGCATACTGTCATTAGTCCCTCTCCAACATGCAACATTCAGCTACCAAGGCTCTAGAAATCATAAAGTCATCTTTATCACACAGATACACGTAGAAACCTCACTAAAAGGCATTCAACTTATTTTTAATTATAATTAGAGTGCAATCAAAATAACATAGGTGAAAGGGGTCCTAAATGCTGCTCATGTTCATTTTTTCATGTGGGGAAAAATTAAAAAGTTCTCCTTAAAAGAACAGCACTAAGTATTTTCACGTTTCCTTTGCAACGTACCTTGTAAAGCAGTGCTTCTCAAAGTGTGGTCCCTGGACAGCTGTTCCAACATTACCTGTGCACTTGTTACAAATGCAAATTATCTGGCCCTACCCCAGGTGTACACAGAAATTAAGGGTGGGGCCAGCCCAGCGATCTGTGTTTTAACTAGATCTCCAGGCAATTCTAATGCATGCTCAAGTTAGAACCAATGAATTAAACCGATACCGTAAGTTAATAGTAGAATCTGGAAGAATCAACTTTAAAACAACAGAGAAAATATTAATCCAGTTCACACACAGAATTGTGCTTCTCCAGAGTGGTAGTCACTATCATGGACAACAGACGTCCCCAGACACCCTGCAGAGATCTGGAGGGGCTCATGGAGGGCACTCACCCTATTGAAGAAAGCAACACCACTGGGATGGAATAAGGGCAAAAACTGGAAACCATGGCCAACACCCCAGCCTTGGCTCTAAGCAGTTTCATTTTCTAATTTTATAATTCCATGTCTGTCAAGATATTACTATTTGAACATTCAGTTCATACACTTCAAAATTTACTGAATGGTTCATGCATATTCTAGTCAAATCATCCACATCAAAACATATTCAAAATTAGTGCATATTAAATAAAACGTCCATTACAAAACTAATTTTCAATTTGTATCTACTATCTCAACCCAGATCAAATACCTTACACCTTATCCCTTAAATCAAGTATTTTCAAACACAAAGCTTTTTAACATTTTTTGAAAACGAACTCTTCGTACTTCCACACATTCCTTGTTTAGGAAGTAATTCCTTAGACTTCCACAGATCCATCCCAGGTTGTCCTTTATTAGCTGAGAATTAGTTTTATGTTGTGGGAAAAGACGGAAAAGGAAGCAAGATCACCTACCGTGGCAAACGTCGTTTCTTTGCTTTGTTTAAAGAAACATGCTTCTTTTCAATGATGCGGCATAGGTGATCAATGGCATCACAACACTGTTGAATTGTACCTGTTCTCAAGTACAAAGACATATTTCCAAAGAAGGCATATATAGTTGATTATTATTAAATTTGTATTATAAATTTGTTGGCCTAAATTTTTAACTGAAAAGGTAATTTTACTATAGATTTAATGCTTTCATCCCTAAGAACAATAAATTTAGATAAATGGTTCACATTTCATATTCAAAAATGAACACAAAACCCGTATTTAAGACTGCAGGATAGCATGGTATGCACACACACACACAAAGCAATGCCACACCTAACTAGAAACTGTACCACCACCATCTCGGCCACCCAAAGCACAGCTTCTCCTAATGGACCTGAAATGGAACAGACCTTGCAGGTATTACAAAACCCACATACCAGGCCAGAGCCTGTGGACTTCAATTTGTGGCTATTTTAAAGGGGTATAAGTCCTTTGACCTCCCTTCCTACGCAGGATAAACTATGGTATCGTTTAGTAATACAGCCTCTGGAGAAGGACAAGAGGTAAGATGGTGAAGTCACCCAGAGAAGTCTGGAATTATTTAGGAAAGGAGCCTTATACATCTTATTTTGACCTGTGTCACCAAGAAAAAGTTTTCTTTCTATGTTTTTTTAAATATGTCAGTGATCACAAAAAAAGTTTCACTTATTGAAAAAATTCACCTATATGGGAAATCTAGATAAAGCAAATTTAAGCTATTTGACAATGAGGACTAAATTTTAAACATTTTTGCCCACAGTAGACTATCAACATGAAGGATAACAGAGCTCAGTTTGTCTTTTTAAAAAATAAACAAAGTCGCCGGGTGCAGTGGCTCACGCCTGTAATCCCAGCATTTTGGGAGGCTGAGGCAGGTGGATCACATAAGGTCAGGAGTTATAGACCAGCCAGGCTAACATGGAGAAACATCTCTACTAAAAATACAGAAATTAGCCAGGCGTGGTGGCAGGCCCCTGTAATCTCAGCTACTCAGGAGACTGAGGCAGGAGAATCACTTGAACCCAGGAAGTGAAGGTTGCAGTGAGCTGAGATCGCACCATTGCACTCCAGTCTGGGGGACAGGAGGAAAACCCCATCACAAAAAATAAACAAATAAAATAAGATAAGATATAAAATAAGATATAAAATAAGATAAAATAAAATAAAATAAAATAAGTCAAGACTTGTATCAGTGATAGAGTCCTGGCACAGCTGTGTGGCCCTCTCAGTCACTGACATGCCTGGGCCTCTGCGCCCCAACTATATCACCAACGGGGAGTTAAGAAGTCTTCTAGCTCAACAACTCTATGTAGTTCCTAAAAGCTTCTTGCATAGAATTTAGTTATAATCATTTATTACTCTCTTAGCTATTTTAGCCTACTTCTGACTTGGTATCTTTGTAATATTCTTTCATCATGGATGACACAACTTTATCACAGTCCTGTAATGAGACCCACTTTCTACTTTCTAAACAATCACGAGTTGAGTGCAGAAGCACTGACCACATCTCTGTGGTTATCACATCCAGCTTCTTCAGCACCATATCTGTACATTTTCCATGTTCTGTCATCACATCATAGCATCATAGTGTCTGACTGGCTTCGTTGTCTCCCCTGCCCTGGGCAGGATCTGCAACCAACCAGGGTCAAGCTCAATGGCCACCAGGAGTATATGGTGAGTCAAAGAGAATGAGGGCATGAAAAAATCATTAACAAGCTGGATTTGAGGCACTGAAGGGGCTTATCTTCTCTTCACATTTATTAATTTATAGAACTCTTGGAGGGGGGGAAGCCTTATAAGAGAATCACACGAGCCTTAACTCCTCATTGGGGAAACTTTTCAGACCTGTAAGGCAGACAGAACACTGAAGCGAAATGTACCTAAGGACTTCTCATCTGCATGTGCTAAGGCCAGACTCTCCATGTATATCACCAAGGCTTCAAACACAAACTGTTCCACCAGAGACTCTTCTTCCCTGAAAAATAAAGAATAGGAAACCTCGCCTAAGAAAACAATAAAGCAGAAAGGACAAAGAAAAGGAATGGAATTAAAGAAGGCACACATTAATTAAATTTTTTTTTTTTTAAAGGCTCAGCTGCGTGTGGTGGCGCATGCCTATAAAGATCACTTGAGCCCTGGAGTTCGAGACCAGCCTGGGCAACAAAGTGACACCCTGTCTCTACAAATAATTAAAAAAAAAAAAAATTAGTTGGGTGCAGTGGTGCACACCTGTGGTCCCAGCTACCGGGGAGGCTGAGGCAGGAGGACCACTTGAGCTCATGAGGTTGAGGCTGCAGTGAGTCATGATCCCGCCACCACACTCCAGCCTGAGCAACAGAGCAAGACCCTGTCTCAGACAAAAAAGAATAAAAGGGCTCAGGGTTTTAAAACATGAAACAGGCACGTGGCTCACACCTGCAATCCCAGAATTTTGGGGGGCTGAGGCGGGGATCACCTGAGATCAGGAGTTCAAGACCAGCCTGACTAACATGGTGAAACCCCGTCTCTACTAAAAATACAAAAATTAGCCAGGTGTAGTGGTAGGCGCCTGTAATCTCAGCTACTCAGAAGACTGAGGCAGGCAAATCGCTTGAACCCGGGAAGCAGAGGTTGCAGCAAGCCGAGATCACGCCATTGCACTCCAGCCTGGGTAACAGAGCAAGACTCCATCTCCAAAAACAAAAGAACAACAACAACAAAAAAGAAAAACCATGAAACAACCTAAAATACTTCTCAAAGATACTTCCTCAAGAAAAAGCTACATGAACCAAAGAGGCAACACACGCTCTGTTTCCACACCAGTGCCTCTGTCCCTTGAGTCTGCAGAACTGCTCATTTGCCTGTGTGGCTATTATCTACATGTCCTTCTGAAATGTAACCCTCATGAAGGGCTGTATCGTTATACCTCGAACATGGGCACAGGCCTGGCACATTTTTTTTTCCTTCAACTTTTAAGTTCAGGGGTACATGTGCAGGATGTGAAGTTACACAGGTAAATGTGGTACACAATATTCCTAATAAGGAATGCTGGATGAATGAATGAACACCACTACCTTAGGTGAGTGACCACTTGTCTTTTTTCTTGGACCTCTGAAATGGCCTCTTCACTGGTGTCCCAGTCTTCAGTCTACTCAGACCCACCTTCTACACAGCTGCCAGCAAGTGGATTTTAGGAGGAAATCTAAATGCATCTCTCCCTGCACCCACTATTCCACAGACCCTCTGTCACTAGAGGTGACCTACGCTCCTTGCTACTGCAGGCAGAGCCCTCCTCACCAGCCTCACAACACCTGCCTCCAAACCTCAAAGGCCTTTATCGCCTCAGACACCTTCCTGTTTCTTATCTCTACCCCCCACCACCCCACTAACTTTGATCTAAAATGCCTTGGCTGACTTCCATTTATCCTTTAAGTCTCATTTCCAATATAAACCCTAGCAAGAGGCCACAGCTTATCTGCTCACCCCGGATTAGCTACTCCTCCTCTGAGAAACCCAAAGTCCCTGTATGTGCGTCTTTTGTTGCATTTCCAAAATGGCTGAGACAGTGTTTATATGCATTTCTCAGCAGTTTCCAAGCTTCTGGAGTGCAAACTGAATTTTAATTCAGTTTTTAATTTTCAGAAGACAGCACAGCATCCAGCATATAATTACTTACTAAATGCAGGATATATGACACACAAATACACAGAGTGAAACTCCAAGTCACTTTTCAAAACCACAAGTTTCTCTTCCCTGTGGTGTAGCTTTACAAACCTGAATTCTCTGTAGATATTATTAAAGGCGAGTGACGCTCCCAGCCTCTTGAAAGCATTAGGGTGAAGCGCAAGGCTGTAAAGTCGCTTGAAAAGCGATTTGGTGTTTACTGGACTCTTCTCCTGCTGCTGTGGTGTTGTTTGCTTAATGGACCATTTAAGGAATTCTCGAATACACCGACCACAAAAATCTCTTAAAGTACTGTCAACAGGGTCCACAATTCCATCCTGAAACAAAACAAAGAGACCTTGATTTTACTAATTTTTATAACCACTGACAACTGAATACCCTTGGTCTATTTCTAAGCCTAACTAAAGTAGGTTAAAAATTAATTTACAGCACTAGTCAAGAAAAAAATAAACATTAGTAAAACCAATCTCCATAGTGTATCCAGAATCTAGGCTTATATAACTATTTCTTTCTGACATAATGAAAACATTTTCTTTTAAACAAATTAATAAACTGAAAAGCCGTGAAGGGAGAGAAAATTTTAATTAAAACAATCTTTCCCCTCCCTGAAAAAAAACAAAATGGCTATATCCTAAGAATTTCAGAGGAATTCTGATTGTTGATTTTACCCCATAACAGCATTCGAGACGCTTTGCATATTGAAGTTAAAGAGAATAAGAAGTTCCAAAGAAACTGTACTGCTCCATAAAGGAAAATCCTATGGACACATGAAGAGCAGCCCCCATAAAGGCCCTGCCGAAAACAGCTATGGACATTTGACCAACGACCACACAGAGATGCATTCTACTTTATGCTTTGTTTCTTTCTAGTCATGACGCTCTCTCAGATCTATAAAGGAAAAGTTTAACTTGAAAATGTACACTCAACACTGAAATAAAAGAGTTCTGCCTAACACTTCCAGTTATTTGCTATACACAAATCCTTTCTTGCAGAGGTAATTAGAATCCAAAAAGGTAACACAAGCCACGGGAATGGGAGGAGAGGGTGCTTCCTGCTTCTCAGAGCAGAGGTCACCGGCGCCATATGGTGATGCAGGGAACAGCAGCTCTCACCAGGAAACCCACAGCCCTCCTTCACTTGAGTGCTGTGCTACTGAGTTCACGCTGCTGCTTTACCTTTTCTTTCCTCAACTATCTCATTTTACTTATCAGATTTCCTTCTGAAGCTCTTACTTAATCTACCTTCAAGGATCAAAAGGGAGAAAAGAAACAGAAAACTACTAAAATAAAAACTTTTTAACAGAAACATGATAATGAAACCATCTGAATGCAAATAAGCCATAAATTAATTTTAACTAACTGTATTTATTATAGGTAGGATTCACTGGTAGACACTGCAGGGAATTAAACTACAGGTTTAATTATGTCACCACCCTAACAAATGTTCAGTCACTCTCCCCTGCCCCTAACATGACTACAAAGAAAGGTCATACTCAGAGTACACTGCCAGCAGCATAACCAGGACTGTGCAGGTGACATAAACTTATTTGCACAGGTTTAAAAATTATAGTAAAATAAGCATCAAGACACTAGAATTTAGCTGGCCTCACTGCCTCTGCCCTCAGTGAGATGGCGACCAAATGCTAAGACGCTGCTTCTCTGTGTCAAGAGAGTTCTGTGTAAAAGGTGAACTGCTGTTTCCAGGGCCCTTTAGTTATTGAATCTGAGTATAGGAGAAAATTGGATATGCTCAGAAATTCTTCATATTGTTTGTTTGTTTTTGAGACAGTCTCACTCTGTCGCCCAGGCTGGAGTGCAGTAATGCAATCTCAGCTCACTGCAACCTTTTGTCTCCGAGGTTGAGGTAATTCTCATGCCTAAGCCACCTGGGGAGCTGGAACTACAGGTGTGTAACACCACGCCCAGCTGATTTTTGTATTTTTAGTAGAGACAGGGTTTCTCCATGTTGGCCAGGTTGGTCTCCAACTCCTGGGCTCATGCAACCTGCCTGCCTCGGTCCCCCAAAGTGTTGGATTACAGGCATGAGCCACTGTGCCCGGCTCACCGCTGAGGTGGGTGGATCACTTGAAGTTAGCAGTAAAACTAGCCTGGCCAACATAGCGAAACCCCATCTCTACTTGAAATACAAAAAATTAAGCAGGCATGGTGGAGTGCGCCTGTAGTCCCAGCTATTCAGGAGGATGAGACAGGAGAACTGCTTGATCCTGGGAGGCACAGGTTGCAATGAGCCAAGATCATGCCATTGCATTCCAGCCTGGGCAACCGAGTAAGACTCTGTCTCAAAATCATAAATAAATAAACAAACATCAAATACAACTAATCAATGGGAATAAGAGGAAAAGAATCAACTATTACTTACCAATATAGCTTCTAGTAAGGCGACAGTATCCTGACTTTCAAATTTCTTATTGTTAGTGAACCAGTGAATCAGCTGCATAACTAGTGGCTCGTACAGCTGCCTTGTCACCTGAAGAAAGAATATCATTAAAGTTAATTCCCTAAATGTTAAAGAAATGTTACTCTGTAAAGATTTCCATTTAAATGCCATTTGCAGTATAAAATTAAGCAATACTACTACCATGGTTGTACTAGTTTCCTTTTTTAGTTCAGGCTCAAGTGGTCCTCTCCCACCTCAGCCTCCAGAATAGTTAGGACTACAGGCATGTACCACCACACCCAGTTAACTTAAAATTTCTTTTTAGTAGAGACAGGGTCCCACTATGTTGCCGAGGCTGGCCTTCAACTCCTGGCCTCAAGTGATCCTCCTGCCTCAGCCTCCCAACGTGCAGGGATTACAGTTATGAGCCACCATCCCCAGTCCCATTAGTTTCCTTTTCCAGTTTAATCCCATGATGAAGAGTCCAGCAAAGAAAAATATGCAATTGAAGCTCCCTGTTTCTCTGATTGGGAGGACAATTTAGGATAGATATTGTTGGGTTTTTAATGCTCATCTTTATTCATTTGATCTTGAACATGCACACAAGATATCCTGGATTACAGACAGATCCTCGCCATTCAACTATTATACAAAGCAAATAATAACCCTGTGGTTCCCCACAGCCTAACTGTCCCCCATTGTGGTGACACAATGAAAACCCAATCAATGTGCTATATACACAAATTCAAAGCCTGTACCACAGCGGAGGAACACAGAAAAACAGATTTAATCTGTTTATATATAGGACAAAGAGGAAGCTGCCTCTCCCACTGCTGCCAAAAGGACGGATAAAAACCTCTATGGAGATGGGATGAAAAGGATCCTAGGTCTAATCTTCTGGAACATAAAGAAAGCCTCTCCAGGAGCCAGAAGTCCCGTACTCCCCGGCTTTGTAAAATCCAAGATGTCTCCAGGCCTGGGCTCCTCCCTTCTGACAAGTAAATCCATGCCCAAGAAGGCAGAGATCCTGTCTTCCTGGAAGCTTGGAAGTGTAATCTAGTGGCCTGGTAGAGGTGTGACCATGTGGCCATCTTGGGGCAGTAAGAGAAGTGGATCAAATCAATTAGCTAGACAAACTGCTACAGATTTAATCCTCATTATACATGAGAGTAAAATGCTGGCCAGGCACAGTGGTTCATGCCCGTAATCCCAGCATTTTGAGAGGCCATGCCAGGAAGGTCTTTTGAAGCCAGTTCAAGACCATGCTGGGCAACATAGCAAGACCTTGTCTCTAAAAAAGTTATTTTTTAATTAGCTGGGCATGGTGGTACATGCCTGTAGTCCCAGCTACTCAGGAGGCTGAGACGGGTGGGTGGCTTGGGCCCAGGAGGTGGAGGCTGCAGGGAACTATGATTGTGCCACTGCACTCCAGCATAGGTGACAGAAGGACACCGCATCTAAAAAAAAATTAAAATGGCCAGGCACGGTGGCTCACGCCTGTAATCCCAGCACTTTGGGAGGCTGAGGAGGGGAGATCACTTCAGGTCAGAAGTTTGTGACCACCCTGGCCAAAACAGTGAAAACCCTTCTCTGCTAAAAATCCAAAAATTAGCCGGGTGTGGTGGTGGTCGCCTGTAATCCCAGCAACTTGGGACGCTAAGGCAGGAAAATCGCTTGAACTGGGAGGTGGAGGTTGCAGTAAGCCAAGATTGTGCCACTGCACTCCAGACAGAGTAAGACTCTGTCAAAAAAAGTAAAATGCTTGTGGTGTAAGTTAAGGCGAACACTCCCTACACTGGTATCCTGTACATTTCTGCCTCAGAGGCCAGGGTTTTTATAGGAGCACTGAGCCAACCTTTATTCCCCACAGTTATTGAGCTCACCAATTAAGTACTTTGATATTAGAGGTCCATACTGTAGTTAATATCACCTCAAAAATGATGCAAAATGTCCCACGGCTAAGAATAAGCAACTCAGAGACTATTCCAAATAGTCTTTCCAGTCTTTGAAGGTATTTTTCCCCCAATACCTTCACTGGCCTCTATGAAGCAATTTTGAAGATTAATCAATATGAAAGGGTCTTAACTTTCAGTCTGAAAGTTTAACCTGGTCTTAAAGCATCACTTTTCTTTCCCCACAAAAGAATCATACTGTTTTATTCTTAGTACAGAAGTTTTTTAATACATGTATACATAGCTAGATATATATACAATATACACATACCCCTTTATAGAAAACCATCCCTCTACAGTCCTACATCCCAAAGGTAACTACTGTCAACTTTCAAAATATTTTATTTATATACTTTTTTTTTTTTTTTTTTTAAGACAGAGTCTTGCTCTGTTGGCCAGGGTACAGTGCAGTGGTGCACTCTCGGCTCATTGCGACCTCTGACTCCTGGGTTCAAGTGATTCTCCTGTCTCAGTCTCCCAAGTAGCTGGGATTACAGGTGTCCACCACCACGCCCGACTAATTTTTATATTTTTAGTAGGAACAGGGTTTCACCATGTTGGCCAGGCTGGTCTCAAACTCCTGACCCCCAGCCAATTTATATATATTTAAATATGTGTATATGCACATGTAAAAATAAAAATAAATCTGCCAAGGAGGCAGAGCTCCTGGTTTCTTCTTAGAGTACTTTCCACGTAAACATATGCACTCTACCAGTGTTTTCACTAGCTGCCCAGTACCTCAACTAAGGACGTACCACAACCCAGCTAGCAGAACCCTACTGCTAGAAATGCAAGTATTTCTAAATTATGACTACCACGCAGAGTGGAGAGTCCTGAGCACACTGTTTAAGCAGCTCTGTTGTAAGGAAGTTGCTAGGCCAGGGTTGTGGTCACCCAGTCCAAGCCCAGCTGCAGAGCACTGTGCCTGCGTTGCCCCACCAACCATGACGCACAGGGTCCTTTCCTTGTGCCCTTGGCAACACCAAACATTGTCCATCTTTTAAATACTTGACAGTAGCCAATCATTTTAATTTGAAGTTCCTTGTTTACGAAAAGGTTGACTATTTTAAGATACATTCCATCGGCCATTTACATTTCTTCTTTTATGAGCTGCCTATTTTTTTCTTTATACATTTGTCTGCTTTTAAATCTGATTTCTTCAGTAGTATGTTGCACGTTATGTATATGTTACAATGTTGGTTTTGTGCCATTCAGTAGTCTTAAACATTTATAAGGTCAAAACTATCAATACATTAACACTTTTATGTATCTCCCTATCTGTACAAACTTTATAGAAAGACACAGAAGGATGCCGATTATGGAACGGTAATGAAATCCATCCAAGGAGCAGAAATCACACTGCACACAGAAGAAAACGTTTTGAAATGCTACGAGTCTACTTTTTCTTAACAAAACATCTATGCACATGTCAAGATGTGTTATTACAAAGACATTCTCCAGACTTTCCAAAGGATCTAACATCTTTTCCCAGGGAACAAGCATGTGAAAGGGGTGACATGAAGGTTCATTTTTATCTTTGAACATTTTTATATTATAAACTGATGTGTTATCAACAAAAAAGACCTAAAGACCTAAAGACATACACAGACAACTATGTAGTCATTACATTTTTCTGTAATTTATTTACAGTTTGCTTTTCCTTCCAAATCTTATTGATTTACAATTAGTTTCTTCACTTGTGACAAAGACTCTCTTCCTTACCCTAACTCTAGTCAGGCTCCTCTGAACTCTTCTCAACTAGGCCTTGACTTCTGGGCTTCCATGTTCATCTCTATTAGTCCAATTTTACCAAGAACTCTGGTGGGTCAGTTCAGCGAAAACCCCTCTCCCCTTGATATATAATCTAATTCGTCATCTCCCACCAGCTCCCAGGCAGTGTTTGGTCACCCTGGCCCATCTTCAGCCATAACACTCTTAGGCTGGTTTAGCCACAATCCTCTTTATGCCTGATGTTTTCTCTATTGCGGCAAGTCAGGGACCCCAACAGAGGGACTGGCTGGAGCCAGGGCAGAAGAACATTAATTGTGAAGATTTCAGGGACATTTATCAGTTCCCCAAATAATACTTTTATAATTTCTTAAACCTGTCTTTACTGCAATCTCTGAACATAAAATGTGAAGATTTCATGGACATTTATCACTTCCCCAATGAATACTCTTATAATTTCTTACGCCTGTCTTTACTTTAATCTCTTAATCTTGTTATCTTCGTAAACTGAGAATGTACGTCACCTCAGGACCACTGTTGTACAAACTGATTGTAAATTATGAGTGTGTGAACAATATGAAATCAGTGCACCCTGAAAAAGAACAGAGTAACAGCGATTTTCAGGGAACAAGGGAAGATAACCATAAGGTCTGACTGCCTACAGGGTCGGGCAGAACAGAGCCATACTTTTCTTCTCACAGAAAGCCTATAGATGGATGTGCGAGGAGGAGAAGTATCACTGAATTCTTTCCCCAGCAAGGAATGACCCTGGGGAAGGAATGCATTCCTGGGGGTAGGTCTATAGACGGCCACTGTGAGACTGTCTGTCCTATGCAGTTGAGATAAGGAATGAAATATGCCCTGGTCTCCAGCAATACCCTTAGGCTTACTAGGATTGGGAAATTCCAGCCTGGTAAATCCTAGTCAGACCAGTTGTCTGCTCTCGAACCCTGTTTCCTGTTAAGATGTTTATCAAGACAATGAGTGCACAGTGGGATGTAGGCCCTCATCAGTAATTCTAATTTTGCCTTGCCTTGTGACCTTTATTGCCCTTTGAAGCATGTGATCTTTGTGACCTACTCCCTGTTCGTACACCCCCTCCCCTTTTAAAATCCCTAATAAAAACTTGCTGGTTTTGCAGCTCCAGGTTGTCATCACAGTCCTACCAATATGTGATGTCACCCCCGGAGGCACAACTGCATAATTTCTCTCTTTGTACTCTTTATTTCTCAGACTGGCCGACCCTTAGGGAAAACAGAAAAGAACCTACGATGAAATATTGGGGGATGGTTCCCCCAATATTCCTCTTAGTGATTTTCCATCCACTGACCCTGACCCTGCTCCTTGGCTATCAATCTCCCTGGTCAATAAGTATTTGGAGTACAGCCCAATCCCTCTCCAGCAGTGTAAAAGCCCACTGGAGTAGCCTCCCCTTTAGTAGTTTTCCTTAACATCTTTAACGAATGTCAAAATTTTTTCTTTAACATGTTAGTCATTTGACCTAATATCATTTATTAAATGACCCATTTCCCACTTAAATGGCCCCCTACCATAGACACAATTTTCATATACACACTTTCTAGCACCTACCTCTCCCACTGAGCCATCTGTGCACTGGTTCAGCCTCTTATACTCCATAAGGCCCCTTTTTAACATTTGCTACACTAGACTCCCTCCAGTACACTACCCTTTCAAAATGTGTCTTGCTTATTAGGCTCAAGTAATTACTCCTTCAGATTATTTTTAAGTTCAAAAATAAAATTAATTCTGGATTTTTTTACTGAAATTACACCAGAGTTAATTGATTTGAGGAAATCTGACTTTTTTTTCAATAATGTCTAACTCAGGTACATAAGCTATTCATCTTCTATATTCATAAAATACATTTGCCTGGCACATTGAAGTTTATTCCTAGATTTTTTTTTATGCTGTTATGAGCAAGATGTTATAGACATATTTTCCAAGTGGTCAATACTAATATATGAAATATATGAGAATAACATATGAAAACAGATAATGAGAATTATGTGTTTATAATTCATCAGCTTTTTCCTTTATTAATTCTTAGAGTCTATCAGCTAATATGCTTACGCTTGGGCCTTCCAGATTTGGAAACAATTATAGTAATCTTTTCTCCTTCCTAATATTCCTTCTGTGATTTTCTTATCCTACAGTATTGAATAGAGTCTCCCAAATAGTTAGTGGGGCTGATGTCCTAGCCTTACTGGCCTCCTGACAAGTGTCTTTTAATTGCCAAGTGCCAAGTGCTGGGGTAGATGCTGGAGAGGGAGCAAGGAATACCAGGCTCTGCCCATGCCCTCAGGGGACTCACAGACCTTGAGAGGTTAGGATGCTAAACATGGAAACAACTAACTCCAAGTAAAGCACTGACCACTCCCAGAAACAGGCCGTGCTCCCATGCTGGGTGGAAGCACAAGGGAGTGTCAGTACTTCACACAGAGGATGACCTGGCTGCAAGATTCAGGCAAACATTCTATCACATTAAACATCATGTGAAACTACTCCTATTTCATCAGGAGTTGCCAAATGCCTCCCAGGCTCCCATAGAGAGGTTCACTGCTATGTTAAATCTACTTCTGTGGTAAGTTTCCAGTTTTCACTATGAACTCTATTTAATAACAGTGCATCTGAACTTACTGCTGGACTATACCCACACATGTATACCACAGAATTTTCCAACTGCATTATGAATGAGTTTTGCATTTCATTTTCCTTTTTACATGTATACCCTGATATTCAGGTCATGATAGACTCATAAAATGAACTGAGAAGATTTCTTACCTTTTTCTGCTTCATGGCAGCAGTGAAAGATTTGTCCATAAAGTCATAGTACAGGCCACTTGTCAGCCATGGTTAGATCTCTCTTTTTTTTTTTTTTTTTTTTTTTTTTTTGTTTGAGAGTGAGTCTTGCTCTGTCTCCCAAGCTAGAGTGCAGTGGCGTGATCTCAGTGCACTGCAATCTCCACCTCCTGGGTTAAAGTGATTCTCATGCCTCAGCCTCTCGAGTAGCTGGCCACCACGCCTAGGTAAGTTTTGTATTTTTAGTAGAGACGGGGGTTTTACCATGTTGGCCAGGCTGGTCTTGAACTCCTGACCTCAGGTGATCCACTCACCTCGGCCCCCCAAAGTGCTGGGATTACAGGTGTGAGCCACCAGGCCCAGCCCATGGTTATTTCTCTCTTCTTCCCTCTGTGAAAGACTATGTTTGTCCATGAGAGGGATGACAGCTAATTCACCTTCAGATGCCTGGACTCTCAGTAACTTTTAACTACAACAGCGATTCCCAAACTCCGAGACACACTGAAAGTGGAGGGGAGAGCTTTTAGAAGTCCTGGGGCCCAGGTCGTGCCCAGGTCACGCCCAAGACCAATTAAACCAGAGCACCTGGGGTAGCAGCCAGGGAGCAGTATCATTCTTAACGATCTCCAGGTAATTCCACTGCTCTGTTGACTACTGAATTAGACAAACCAAACTTTTTAAAGTTTCAGTTTAAAAAGTTTCAGGTAAAGTTTCGGTTAAAGTTTCAGTTACAAATGTTTCAGATTCAAAGCCCTCACCTGATCAACATCACACGCAAGTCGAAGCAGCACAGGAAACGTCCGCTTATAGAGCTGGTACATGGGTGGGGCTCCCTGTCCCCCTTCTGGCATCTGCGTGGCTTTGCCCAACATAAACATAACCATGCTATGTAAAAGTTCACAGGCTGCAACCTAAAACAGACCAGGAGGTCAGCAACGTCTAAGTTATCACGTTGAAGACGAGAGAATATGTGAAATGTCACTCAATTTAGCCCTTTAAGAAGAAAAATTTCATTGCACATAACTATCACATAACCCAAATATAAATTAACTGGAATTAGCATTTCTTGCTGTATAAAACTAATGATTCTGTTCACTTTGTTTTTTATCCAAGAACAAAAATTAAAATTTAAAGCTTTAGAAACTGACACCACTACATTCTTGAGAAGTATATTTCACTGTGGCCATATTAAAGAACTGTATAACTTTGCTTCATCTGTTAGCACATTTTCAACTATCACTTTTAGTAAAAATGTTTTTTGAAGCACTATAGAAAATTTACAAATTTTTAATACATGCATACCTCATTTTATGAGGCTTTGGACACAATGTGTTTTTTAACAAATTGAAAGTCTGGGGCAACCCCGCATTGAAAAATTCTATTGGCTCAATTCTTCCAACAGCATGTGCTCACTTTGTTAGCATTTTTAAGCAATAAAGCATTTTAAAGTATGTATATAAAGTTCTAATTCTATTACACACTAAACAGACCACAGTAGAGTGTAAACATAACTTTTACATGTACTGAAAAACCAAAAAACTAGTGTGATTTGCTACACTGAGATGTTAACTTTATTGCTGTGGTCTGGAGCTGAACCTGCAGTATCACCAACATATGCCTGTAAGAAAATTCGAGATTATCTGTTTCTAAACTCCCAGAGTTAAGGGGATAACCAAGCAGAGACGAAATATCACTCTAAATGCCCTTTATATTGCATTTTATATAAAGAAAAGCTTTTGGTATATTAACGTTTTGAAAGGCTTTTTTTTTTTTTTCTGAGATGGAGTCTCACTCTGTCACCCAGGCTGGAATCCAGTGGTGTAATCTCGGCTCGCTGCAACCACTGCCTCCCAGGTTCAAACGATTCTCCTGCCTCAGCCTCCCGAGTAGCTGAGACTACACTCACGCGCCAGTACACCTAATTTTTGTATTTTTAGTAAAGATCAGGTTTTACCATGTTGGCCAGACTGCTCTCAAACTCCTGACCTCAAGTGATCTGCCCGCCTCGGCCTCCCAAAGTGCTGGGATTACAGGCATGAGTCACCACACCCAGCCCAATTATCTATTAAGACGATTTATGTTTAAATTCCATTTCTCAATGACACTGACTTCTAATAAGTAGTTTTCTAATTACTGTATTACAGAATATACAAAATTACTAATATTGGAATGGCTGAAATGTGTTCTCCATATCCTAACCAATATGTATTTTCAAAGCAATAGGCTCTAAATAATGGGTGAAATAAAAAATAGAAGTACTTTAGTTTGTCTGTCACTGGCTGTGAGCGCTAATTCTGTGACTCGAGGCAGGAACACGTCCAGGAAAATGACAGGTTTCATCTCTCTAAAGGGCACTGCAAAGCTCAGCCGCTTCTCTCTGTCCCAGGCCACATAGCTCTTCATCATCTCATCAGAGGAAGCGACTGTTAGAAAAGATTTAAAAAGAACAAAACATTTTTTTTCTTTTTATTACTGTCAGAATTATTCACAAATCAAAACATTTCTAATGCCACCAGTTCTACATTCTATTAAAGTGAAGCACTTCATTCACCTTTCCCTATTCTTTTGCCTCAGATATGTAATTACATTAGAAATCACTCGATTTAATTTAAAGTAAAATTACTTTTAAACAAGCCTAATAATCTCGAATGTTTAACATCCAAATTCAGTCAGTTACTTATTCTGTGGAAGAAAGTCAATGAACAAAATTTTTACTTTAAAAACAAAAATCTCGGCCTGGCGTGGTGGCTCATGCCTGTAATCCCAGTATTTTGGGAGACCGAGGCGGGCAGATCACCTGAGGTCGGGAGTTCGAGACCAGCCTGACCAACATGGAGAAACCCTGTCTCTACTAAAAATACAAAATTAGCCGGGAGTAGTGGCACATGCCTATAATCCCAGCTACTAGGGAGGCTGAGGCAGGAGAATCCCTTGAACCTGGGAGACTGAAGCTGCGGTAAGCCGAGATCGCGTCATTGCACTCCAGCCTGGGCAACAAGAGCGAAACTCTGTCTTCAAAAAAAAAAAAAAAAACCTCTTTAAAACACTTCCCAAATACAGGCTCTAACTCCCTAAATAACCAAAACTCACTAGTATTAACACCAAATTTCAAAAGTAAAAATACAGGGGAATTTTTACTAATCAAAAATGTAGAGTTTTGACCAGGCACAGTAGGACACGGTGGCTCACACCAGTAATCCCAGCACTCTGGGAGGCAGAGGCTGGGGATCACCTGAGGTCAGGAGTTCAAGACCAGCCTGGCCAACATGGTGAAACCCCATCTCTACTAAAACCACAAAACATCAGCCAGGCATGGTGGCGTCTGCCTGTAATCCCAGCTATTCAGGAGCCTGAGGCAGGAGAAACGCTTGAACCTGGGAGGCGGAGATTGCTGTGAGCCAAGATTATGCCACTGCATTCCAGCTTGGGCAATAGAGCGAGAAAAAAAAAGAAAAGAAAAGAAAAAAAAAAGGTGGATTCTTTTAAATTGAAATAATAGAGACAGCTTCTTGCCATGATGCTGCCCAAGCTAGTCTCAAACTCCTGAGGCTCAGGCAATCTTCCCACCTCAGCCTCCCAAAGTGCTAGAATTTTATAAGCGTGAGCCACCACACGCAGCCTACTAATCAAATATGGTAATTCTCATTTGGAAAAATTTCTAAAAATATCAAAATATTAACAATATTGGATCTCAAAGAGATTAACTTGGAATTCCTGACACTCACATGGAAAAGAGTATCAAATTACATTGTTTCAAACTGGATAACATTCTTAACGAGTCAAGCTAGAACATCTATTCTACTGGTATACTGAATTATTCCAATTTTATGGATACAGTCAAAGAATTTCATTAGGCAAGATATTATTCTTTGTAATCTTATTTAAAATATATAAATCACATATAGGAGTAAATACTCAGAATATATTATGACCTGGATACATCCAAATAAAAGCACAAATACATCTACAGAGGTTATTTATTTTAAAAGAAGTTTACCTGTCAGAAGATTTTTGTTTATTTGTCCTCCTAGAGATCCAAGCATTTGTACTACTCTAATTCTTATTTCTTCTAAGGATATTGCTTCATTCTATAAATTTGAACAATTGTATATATGTGATTACAAATGGGTTAAAAATTAAACAGAAGACATATGAAAACACTCTTTGCCACCCACTTGGATGTCCATTTCCTAGACCAGCAGTTCCAAACATTTTGGCAGGATCCTTTCCACTCTTAAGAAATACCAAGGACCCCCAAAGAGCTCTGCTTTATGTAGGTCCTGTTTATCAGTATTAAATGACATTAGAAATTGAAACTCAGAAACTATGTAAATAGTTATTTAATTAAAATTACTAAACCCATTACATGTTATAAAAAGTAACTATATTTTCCAAACAAACGAAAACTCTGGGCAAAGTGGCCATCTCAGTGTGCCTTTCAGTTGTCATTTTAATAAAAATTGTGTCCACAAAGCAGTGGCTACTTCAGCTCCCCGTTCAAAGCACTACACAGTGCTTTTTCTCCAGATAGCTGTCACACTTCTCTACGCAGGCCTGCTTCATGTGCACCTCTTGCCTCACACACAGAGTATTTTTAAAAATCTGTGCTCAGAGTCAATGCTAGAGAATCAACAGTTTTCTCCATCATAATATCATGGTGCAAATTAACAGAGTAAAAATAGCTTTGGCCTTGCACCCTGGATCCCCCAGGGGTCACAGTTAAGAGAACCGTAGTGCTAAGGAATAGGCATTGTGCATCTGTATAAAAATTTTGGCAAAGCACAGTGGCACATGCCTGTAATCTTAGCATTTGGGAGGCTGAGGTGGGCGGATTGCTTGAGCCCAGGAGTTCAAGACCAGCCTGGGCAACAATGTAAAACCCATCTCTACAAAAAATACAAAAATTAGCTGGGCATAGTGGCACACGCCTGTGGTCCCAGCTACTCGGCTGGCTGAGGCAGGACGATCACTTGAGCCTGGGAGGTTGAAGCTAGAGTGAGCTGAGATCACACCACTGCACTCCAGCCTGGGTGACGACGTGAGATCCTGCCCTAAAAAAATTAAATCGATAAGAATAAAAGAAATTTTATGGCCGGGCGCGGTGGCTCAAGCCTGTAATCCCAGCACTTTGGGAGGCCGAGACGGGCAGATCACGAGGTCAGGAGATCGAGACCATCCTGGCTAACACGGTGAAACCCCGTCTCTACTAAAAAATACAAAAAACTAGCCGGGCGAGGTGGCGGGCGCCTGTAGTCCCAGCTACTCGGGAGGCTGAGGCAGGAGAATGGTCTAAACCCGGGAGGCGGAGCTTGCAGTGAGCTGAGATCCGGCCACTACACCCCAGCCTGGGCGACAGAGCAAGACTCTGTCTCAAAAAAAAAAAAAAAAAAAAAAAAAAAAAAAAAAAAAAAGAAATTTTATTTGTAAAACCAGAGATATATTCAAGTTATTTTATCTCTGCTGTGTCATAAAATTATAAAAACTTTTATGCTGCCATTTCTTGTTTCATTCTAGTCTCTCAAACAAAAGGTGCCCAAAATAATGAGGTGAGAAGAACTGACCCTAGAGTTTGCATTTCAGTTTTAGATGTTAAAAGTTTTTCAGACCGGGCGTGGTGGCTCACGCCTGTAATCCCAGCACTTTGGGAGGCTGAGGCGGGTGGATCACGAGGTCAGGAGATCAAGACCATCCTGGCTAACATGGTGAAACCCTGTCTCTACTAAAAAAATACAAAAAAAAAAATTAGCCAGGGGTGGTGGAGGGCACCTATAGTCCCAGCTACTCGGGAGGCTGAGGCAGGAGAATGGCATGAACACAGGAGGCAGAGCTTGCTGTGAGCCAAGATCGTGCCACTGCACTCCAGCCTGGGTGACAGAGGGAGACTCCATCTCAAAAAAAAAAAAAAAAAAAAGTTTCTCAAATTTTAATTCTTACTTAATTCCAAAATAGCTATTTTCCCTATTCTAACTCAATTGTCTCTATTTACATCATTTTTTACTATCACATCATAAACTGAGTAAACTGCCCCAAGGAATTATCACCAAAAAGCCATAAAACAACAAAAAAGAAAACTGGAACAAACTGAATCTGATAATATGACATATTGAAGATCTAAGCATAAATGAAAGTCTTACATATCCCTGGTATCAGTATTCTGACTTGCTTATTTAATATGAACCAATTTACCTTTTATTATCCACTAAATACATTTGAAGGCAGGGATGAACAGAAAAACAAGACCAAAAAAATTAAAAAAACAGGTAATAGAGTTTATATTTTCATTGCTAAAAATATATTAATTTTTTTTGAGTCAGGCCACTCCCATTGCCCAGGCTGGAGTGCAGTGGTGTGATCTTGCTCACTACAGCCTCAACTTCCCAGGCACAGGTGATTCTCCCACCTCAGCCTCCCAAGTAGCTGGGACCACAGGCATGCGCCAGTACACCCAGCTAATTTTTTGTATTTTTTAGTAGAGACAGGGTCTTCCTATGTTGCCCAGGCTGAGCTCAAGCAATAACCCACCTCAGCCTCCTAAAGTGCTGGGATTACAGGTGTGCGCCACCATGACTGGCCAATATATTAAAATTATTTTTATATTGTACTCTACTTTGCATACAAAAACAACTAACATTTTAAATGAAGATTTTTACTTTTCACAAGTGTTAGAATCTGATCTCTGCATTATGTAAGGTACAGAAAATACAAAGGACTTCTTACTGATGAAAGGTTCTTTGTCTTCTTCAGATGCTTTAACACCACTTTATTAAATCCTTTCTGGGCAGCCCGAGAAAGAGCTGACACTTCCCAGTTATTCTTGGTCTCATCTATCAATAGTAAACAAAAATAAATTTAAAATAGCATTCATTCATTCATTCATTTAATGCACATTAGCGACAACAAACTATACTGTCAAATAGAAACATTAAAATCCTAAATTATGATTTAACAAAATTAAGTTTCTAAAACAAAAAATATAAATGTTGGTTGCTTTTAAACATCAGTGTCTGACAAACGGAACATGGCTCCTTGGGAAGTGTCTGACTCCAGGGTCGAGAAGAGCATGAATCATCTCATGGCGCAGGAGTGGCTCCCGCGCATCACACTCGGGCCAAATCTGGGACGATGTGAGCATCAAAACCAATCATGACGGCAAAAGATTAGACCCACTGAAAAAATAAGAATCCACAAATCTTACTAATACAGATAAATAAATAACAGGGAAAATTGTTTCTTGCAGAACATCAACTAGGATGAAAGAAATGATAGGGGTAGAAAATCACCATTTTGCAACCATCAAAGTAATACCTGATTCAGAAGAATTGTCAGTGGATACTAAAACCATTATGGTGAGCTTGATGAGGAACAAGAATATTTACGGTGTTAAAGTACCCCATATAATAAATTCCTTTTTTTTTTAAGCAATCATAAACTTACAGAGAATGAAGAGTATATCATTTCTTTCCTGAAGCACTGAGGGTAAGTGACCGACTCAACACCCCACTGCCCCAAATGCTTCAATGTGTGTTTTCCACAAGGACAGCCTCCCAAACAACTGCCACACAACCATCCAAACCAGATTACCAACATTCACTCCTTAGCACCACTCAGAGTTCAGCATTCACCTAACAATGTTTTTAATTCAGGACAGCATATTGCACTTAGTTGACCTATCTCTTTAGTCTCTTTTAGACTGAAGCTGTTCTTCAGTACTTCCTTGCATTTCATAATTTGGACATTTAAAAAATCATATGTTAGTAATTTTATACATGGTCTCTCCATTTGCATTTGTCTAATATTTTCTCATGATTAAACTCAGGTTATGGGACCGAGTTGTACCATTTTACTATTTCCTTTATTAACTGCTGAATTAAACTCTGACACATGTTCATTTTCTCTCTGCAGTCATAGTTCTACAACTATAAAGTCATTTCCAACAGTTCTGAGATGTCCAGTGCATTCACTGACACAGCCAGGTGAGCGGCACTGTGGAAGGGCACCTCCCGGTGGTTTAACCCCAGCAAGTCTTCTCTTGGTTCCAGAATGAATCCCTGGCAGTGGGATCTTACCTCTGCTCTGTCTCTCTAGCTAGTTCTTTTCCTTTCTATAATTGTGTGGTCTGTTTGGTGACCTTCTATGGGTAGATGTTAAAGAGTTCTACTCTCTGATGGGCCACAGATGATAAGAGAATCTAGTTTTTAGTGAGTTTTTTTTTTTTTTTTTTTTTTTTGAGCTCCAATAAGTTAAGAATTTTTAGTTCATTGGAAAAAACAGATCTTTGATATCTGGACAATTCAGCATTTTCTATGTCATTTGGGAACAGGCCTCCAAATCTGGCCATAAACTGGCCCCAAAACTGGCCATAAACAAAATCTCTACAGCACTGTGACATGTTCATGATGGCCATGATGTCCACGCTGAAGGTTGTGGGTTTATTGGAATGAGGGCAAGGAACACCTGACCCACCCAGGGCGGAAAACCACTTAAGGCGTTCCTGAACCACAAACAACAGCATGAGCCATCTGTGCCTTAAGGACATGCTCCTGCTACAAATAACTAGCCAGAGCCCAACCCTTTATTTCAGCCCAGCCTTTTTGTTGTAGCCCATCCCTTTGTTTCCTGTTTTAGTTAATCTATAATCTATAGAAACAATGCTTATCACTGGCTTGCTGTCAGTAAATATGTGGGTAAATCTCTGTTCCTGGCTCCCAACTCCAAAGGCTGTCAGCCCCATGATTTACCACTCCACACTCTGTATTTCTGTGTGTGTGTCTTTAATTCCTCTAGCACTGCTGGCTGGTCTTGGCAATGTCTGTATCTCCTGGTTTTTGGCTCAAGTTGTGGAACTGAAACTATTTACTAAGCTCTCTATGTGTCTTTGCAAATATGTGTCTATAATCAACAAAGACCTATATCTAATTTTGTGTATAATGTTCTCCAGTATTTGGAGGGGATTGATAAATTAGATTATAAAGTCTCTTAAAGGATCTCTGTTCTGATTTATACAGATATGTAAATTGAGTATTCCTAAAATTCTCCAAAAATAAGGAAGTTGAATTAACAGTGTTTTAAATGTGCTAGACTTTAAAAATCATACAGAAAACAATTTGGGATCATTTAGGAAGATTCACATAATTAAGGCACATCTGTGGTAAACAGACAAGTTTAATATTTTGGTTTATATAAGTCTATTTTATCTATCAGTATTAAATACAATACGAACATACACTTTATTCTACTTGTGTTTGTTTTCCCTATAGTTATTCCGGCTAATAAGCTAACATTACTTCTCAATAACATTTTTTAAAACTGTGGTATAATATACATAACATGAAATGTACTCTTTTAACCATTTTTAGGTATATACTTGAGTGGCACTGATTACATTCACAGTGTTGTGCAACCATCACCACATCCATCTCCAGAACTTTTTCAACATCTGAAACAGTCACATATAACTTTTAAGATTATGAAAAATGTGGCTGAGTGCGGTGGCTCACGCCTGTAATCCCAGCACTTTGGGAGGCCGAGGGGGGCAGATCACCAGGTCAGGAGATCTAGACTATCCTGGATAACATGGTGAAACCCCCATCTCTACTAAAAATACAAAAAAATAGCCAGGCGTGGAGGTGGGTGCCTGTAGTCCTAGCTACTCGGGAGCCTGAGGTAGGAGAATAGCGTGAACCCGGGAGGTGGAGCTTGCAGTGAGTCAAGATCGTACCACTGCACTCCAGCCTGGGCAACAAAGCAAGACTCCATCTTGGGGGGGAAAAAAAAAGATTATGAAAAATGTAATAAGTTTATGTCCAACTAAATTGAATCATTACCTGGGTAAACTTTTTTTTTTTTTTTTTTTTGAGATGGAGTCTCGCTCTGTCGCCCGGGCTGGAGTGCAGTGGCTGGATCTCAGCTCACTGCAAGCTCCGCCTCCCGGGTTTATGCCATTCTCCTGCCTCAGACTCCCGAGTAGCTGGGACTACAGGCGCCCGCCACCTCGCCCAGCTAGTTTTTTGTATTTTTTAGTAGAGATGGGGTTTCACCGTGTTAGCCAGGATGGTCTCGATCTCCTGACCTCGTGATCCGCCTGCCTCGGCCTCCCAAAGTGCTGGGATTACAGGCTTGAGCCACCGCGCCCGGCCTGGGTAAAGTTTTTATTTCCCCAGTAATTATATTGTGTAGCATGCCAACTGGAAGACTATTATCTTTAGGCAATTTGCAACCTTGGACTGACTGAGTTAATGGATACTTTGGATGGTTGGGTACTTTGATAATTTCTAAGTAAAATATTAATAGAATACTGAAATATTGATGAAAAGGCACAATTTTTATGTTTATGTGCTTTTCCTTTTCGCTTTTATAGGCCATTGAAGGTAGGAACCTTGGGTCATGCTAATAGGCATGTACATGCTGTCTCTTGGGGGGCTGCAGACAGTGGTATCTGTGAGCTCCATGAGTCTGACATACTGCTAGTGTGTAAGGCTATTCTCAATTACTCACTCCAGTTTTCTAGGTGAACCATGAGTTTAGTATGTTATATAATTAACAAGTCGTTGTGTGGCTATATTAGAAGAATAGTACAGAAATACAATTGCATGCATGCTTTTTTTTTTTTTTTTGAGACAGAGTCTTGCTCTGTCACCTGGACTGGAGTGCAATGGCACCATCTCCGCTCACTGCAACCTCCGCCTCCCAGGTTCAAGCAATTCTGCCTCAGCCTCCCGAGTAGCTGGGATTACAAGTGTGCACCACACCCAGATAATTTATCTATTTTTAGTAGAGCCAGGGTTTTACCATGTTGGCCAGGCTGGTCTCGAACTCCTGACCTCATGTGATCTGCCCACCTCAGCCTCCCAAAGTGCTTGGATTACAGGCGTGAGCCACTGCACCCAGCCTGATTTTTCTTTTTTCTTGGATTACAGGTGTGAGCCACAGCACCCAGTCTGATTTTTCTTTTTTCTTTCTTGAGAAGGCTCTCACTCTGTCACCAAGCTATGGTGCAGTGGTGCAATCATGACTCAGCGCAGCCTTGACCTCCCAGCTTCAAGCAATCCTCCCATTTCAGCCTCAACCTCCCAGGCTCAAATAATCCTCCCACCTCAGCCTCCCAAGTAGCTGAAACCACAGGCATACACCACCACATCCAGCTAATTTTTAAAATTTTTGTAACGAAATTAGCCAGGTACAGTGGTGCACACCTGTAATCCCAGTCACTTGGGAGGCTGAGGCAGGAGAACTGCTTGAACCGGGGAGGCGGAAGTTGCAGTGAGCCAAGATCGCGCCACTGCACTCCAGTCTGGGTAACAGAGCGATACTTCGTCTCAGAAAAAAAAAAACAATTTGTAGAGATAAGGTCTCCTTATGTTGCCCAGACTGGTCTCGAACTCCTGGCCTTAAGTGATCCTCATCCCTCGGTCAGTCAAAATGGTACCTGGGATTACAGGTGTGAGCCAGTGCACCCAGCCTGCTTTTCATTTTTAAGTAAGGAGGGTAGTTCCTCATAAAACAGTGAGTCTCAGACTTTTTCGTGTCTGGATCTTTTGCCAGAATTGGGACTTACCCCCATAAATCTTTGTTTTGTGGGTTAGAACTAGCAGCAGTTACAATATTGGAAACAGAAATAATGTTTTAAAAACTTATTGATTGATTTGGAGGTTATGTTAACATGCATAACATCTCAGTATTTCTATGAGAATAGTTCTGATCTCCCAGACTCCCTGGGAACCGGTATTTGAAAGTTGTGTCAATTGGTTTCAGAATATGAAAGGACACAACATAGGACAAATCTCAGAAAGTGACTATCTGAGCCTGAAAAGATAATATTAAATGAGTTAAATTTTTAGCAAAGGTGACTTAACCTTGAAAAGTTTGGTTCTTTGGTTTACTGATCAAGGCCTTTGCCTATACCATGAGAAGTCATTCTTTTTTCTTTCTTTTTTGGGACGAAATCTCACTCTGTCGCCCAGGCTGGAGTGCAATGAAGCGATCTCAGCTCACTGCAACCTCCGCCTACCGGGTTCAAGTGATTCTCCTGCCTCGGCCTCCCAAGTAGCTGGGATTACAGGTGTGCACCACCATGCCTGGCTAATTTTTTGTCTTTTTAGTAGAGACAGGGTTTCACCATGTTTGCCAGGCTGGTCTCAAACTCCTGACCTCAGGTGATCCACCCAAGTTATGGGATTACAGGAATGAGCCACTGTGCCCGGCCAAGAAGTCATTCTTTGTATGTAATCTGCCAAGACAGCAAAGATTCACTGTCTTATCCGAAAAATTTTCTGAGCTTTATGCTGACTTCGCTGTCTGAAAAAGGAGATTCAGGCCATGTGTCTTTGACAGGAGAGGTCCAGAGCGGCACTGAGTTCCCCCTCAGCAAGCCAAATCAGGATGCACGTGTGGCCCACAAGTCCTACTGCTAGTCAGTGGGCTGAGAAGGGCTCTACCAGGTGTCTCTGCTGTAAAGCCACTATTTTCACTCTCAATCATTAGTACATGTTTGGGCGAGGTACTTTAAAACCATGGTACTTCAATAAGTGCCATGCTGGCTGTGAAGGTGTAGGGGCCACCTAGGAGGACACTCAGAGGCCTCCACGAACCGAGAATCATGCTCCAGCTGTCAGTCAGCAAAGAGACAGGAACCTTGGTTCTCCAATCACATGGAACTGAATCCTGCCAACAACCTCGATGGGGAGTGAACAAACCTGGCCTAGCCAACACCTTGATTTCAGTCATATGACTGAACAGAGAACCCAGCTGAGCCCATCTGGACTTGTGTCCTACAAATCTATGAAATAATCATTGGGTGCTATTTTAAGCTAAGTTTATAACAACTTATTACACACCAAACAAACAAAAAACCACTAGGAAACTTTAACTCACTCATTTTACTTATTTATATCTGTATATGCTCACTGCTTCCTATTTGATTACATGGGTTATAATGTTTCTAAAGTTATTTATTTTGATGCTCAAATCATCACTAATTTTGCCTGTGACATTTCCCCCATCATGCTTTTAACAGGTCCTTACTTTCTGGATGTTCTATAAAACACAGTATTCTGGGTTCATAACATATTTTCCTGGCCCCAGGATGGAACCAAGGAGTCCTGGTTCCATTAATGGAAAATGAGGTGTGGGTCTGGGCATGGTAGCTCACGCCTGTAATCCCAGCACTTTGGGAGGCCAAGGTGGGTAGATCACTTGAGGTCAGGAGCTCGAGACCAGTCTGGTCAA
This sequence comes from Macaca nemestrina, assembly GCF_043159975.1. Classification (NCBI taxonomy): domain Eukaryota; kingdom Metazoa; phylum Chordata; class Mammalia; order Primates; family Cercopithecidae; genus Macaca; species Macaca nemestrina. The sequence continues at coordinate 97,522,633 of NC_092132.1, read as the reverse complement.
CACAGTGAGACCTCAACTCTACTAAAAATACAAAAATTAGCTGGGCGTGGTGGTGCATGACTGTAGTCTCAACTACTTGGAAGGCTGAGGTGGAAGGATCAGTTGAAACCAGCAGGCAGAGGTTTTAGTGAGCCAAGATCATGCCACTGCACTCCTGCCTGGGCAACAGAGTGAGACTCTGTCTCAAAAAATTAATAATAAAAAGAAAAAGAAAATGAGATTTGGAGGCCATGACCTGGGTGCCAAGTTTGCCTGTTACTATTCAGGTACCACACTCCTAGGCAGGTGCCTTCAGAGGTCAGACTATATGTAACACACAAACACACACACACTCTCTCTCTCGGTCCTATTTCCACATTTATTTAGATGCATCCATATGTGAACACACATATATAACTGGGGAGACGCAGAGGGAGGAGGAGGACAATGGGTTCACACTGATATACCCATTTCCAATGCAGCTCCACAGTGTCCATTCCAATTTCCTGTCTTTCTGTATTTGTAGCTCACTCCAACATGAGAAACCTAGTTTCCCTTACTCTCAATGAATTTACGTATTTGTTCAATCCCCTGTGTGTAACCAAACTACTACCTCCATCACCCTCCTGGGTGCACCCCGACATCCTAGACAGCTGTCCCAACACGTGGGTGCCTCATCTGGCTTGGGTAAACCCCATGCCAGGTCACCCCGTGGGGGATGACCTCCTCACGCCCTCGGGAGCACCTGGGACCTCCCCCTGCCCAGCATCTACCTTCCTCTGTACCACCTAAAGGCCTCAGGACTGATCACTTTAGGAAGTGGAGTGTGGAATGCCTCAAATTACTAACTCACGAGAGGGAAAAATAGTAACTCGATGACCACAAAAAGATGATGCAAACACTGACCAAATGGTTAGAGTGGAAACAACCAGCAAAGACACCAAGGGTCCTGAAGAGGACCCAGGGTCTGTCAAAAAGGCATAGCCCAAAACTCACCAAGAGGAAACATCAGACAAACCCACATGGAAGGACACTGTTCAAACTAACTGGCCTGCAGTCTTCAAAAATGACAAGTCGTAAGAACTAAGAAAGGTTGAAGAACTATCCCACATTAAAGAAGCCTAAAGAGTTACAACTAAAAGTAACACATGATCCTACACTGAATTCTAAACCAGGAAAAATGCAGCTAAAAAAATAAATTAATAGGGCAAGTGAAAAATGTGCCTATTGACTGTTACTTGGAAGAATATGTATCCATGTTATCTTTCCTGATTTTGATAATAATACTGTTGTTATGTAAAAATGTTCTCACTCTTAAGAAATATACAATGGGCCGGGCGCGGTGGCTCAAGCCTGTAATCCCAGCACTTTGGGAGGCCGAGACAGGCGGATCACGAGGTCAGGAGATCGAGACCATCGTGGCTAACACAGTGAAACCCCGTCTCTACTAAAAAATACAAAAAACTAGCCCGGCGAGGTGGCGGGCGCCTGTAGTCCCAGCTACTCGGGAGTCTGAGGCAGGAGAATGGCATAAACCCGGGAGGCGGAGCTTGCAGTGAGCCGAGATCCGGCCACTGCACTCCAGCCTGGGCGACAGAGCGAGACTCCATCTCAAAAAACAAATAAATAAATAAATAAATAAATAAAAGAAATATACAATGAAGTCTTCAAGATCTATGACACCTTCAGCTTATTCACAAACAGTTCCGAAAAAAATGTCCCATTTAAATGTAAAAACATGCACAAACACACAATAGAGAAAGTACATGCGATAACATAAATGGTACAAAATCTTAATAACTGGTGAATCCAGAGAGAACTCATGGAGTTCTTTTTACTGTTACTGCAACTGTTCTGGAAGTTTGATATATCAAAAAAAGTTATTAAAACACTAATTTTCATCTCTAACATGATAGATTTTGTTTTGTCACCTAATGTTGCTTACTTTCTGTTTTTCTCAAGGATCGAATAATCTAGATAGAGTATATGTTTAACAGGCAAATCCTTTTTTTTTTTTTTTTTTTGAGATGGAGTCTCGCTCTGTCGCCCAGGCTGGAGTGCAGTGGCCGGATCTCAGCTCACTGCAAGCTCCGCCTCCCGGGTTCATGCCATTCTCAAGTCTCAGCCTCCCGAGTAGCTGGAACTACAGGCGACCGCCACCTTGCCCGGCTAGTTTTTTTTTTTGTATATTTTAGTAGAGACGGGGTTTCACCGTGTTAGCCAGGATGGTCTCAATCTCCTGACCTCGTGATCCGCCTGTCTAGGCCTCCCAAAGTGCTGGGATTACAGGCTTGAGCCACCGCGCCCGGCCCAGGCAAATCCTTTAAAACAATCACAGTAACTTCCTTTATTAATCTAATACAAATCTTTTCAATGAGTTAATTAACAGAACTCAAAAAAGAAAATTAAATACTACAAAGATATATGCTATCGGATACATTCATTTTACTAAGTGATGTATTTGTCACGAACACTCAAATTATGGCACTCCTTACATAAATGTGAATTTTAAAAGCTATAAAGATCAACTAGTTTGTAATTTTGGTCTCTAAAACATACTTGTTATTACAATCTGTAAAAAAAAATTGTGACTTTTCTTCATGAACTCTGCATATGTACCGCGGATGTCACAAAAACCAGACACAGTGCATGAAATCTGTCACGCAACTTTTACTTAATGTTTCCAAGCCAGTAAGATTTAACAATAAAATAACGATTTACATAAGTAAAACCTCACAATTTTTTTTCTGTATTTCTTTTTTTGGCCTCATGAAGGAAAAAACCTTACAAATTACTACTTGACTTCTACTTTGAAGATAGTAAAGCTTAAATTCTTACAAATACTTCAGTCTTTCTCCCAATGGAATCTGTTCACTTGCATTGGATGACAAGGTCTCTTTTCACTCCAGTTTAAGTAAGTCTGTGCCCCATCCCAACTCTTAAGTCCTACTTTTTTTCTTGACTAGTAATATTTTTACCTGGACAGATAATTTTTTCCTTTGACTCTTTTCCCAAACCTATTTTTTCTATGATGACACTTTTTTCCCAATTCTTAATTAGCTACCCTTAGTGTGCTTCATCAGCTATGTTTTAAAAAGCAATAAAAATCTAGTGAAAGTAAAAATACAAAATCACTATTGAATTTTCTGAAGTTTTTAATTCCTCACTGATTTATTCAACAAATTTTTTTGCAAAGCAGTGTATTAGGAGCCATAAAAATTTAAAGGTATTTAAGACAGTCCTTGTCTTTGAAGATTTTATAAATCTTAGTAAGCTATAAGGGAGTAAATGAAAAATATTTTTAATACCTCAACTATATTTATTATAATTAGAGTCAGAGAAATTAGGGAAATTACAAAAATAGCAATCAAACATATTTTGAACATGTTGGGTTTACATTTCAGAAGTTGCAAAAATACAGTCCTACCTATTATAGTTATTCCATTTCCATTTTAATTACAATACACATCGTAATTCTTCTAAACCTTACCTGACAAGGCTGAAGTCTTCAGGTAGCCATCCAGGCAGGGGAGAATGTCTTTGTAATAAGGCTGCATTACATGTCTGTCGATATAAATTGACCATTCTTCTAGAGCATTCAGGCCTACTTCTGCCAAGGGGGTATAGCTCAGGCCCAGTTTGAAAGCCATCTGTATGTTAACACAAACAAGTTAAACTAAAACACAAGAAATAAAAGATTTAAAGGAAAAAAAACACCATGTAATTGTGGTTTCTAATGAATACACCTTTTTATTGCTGGACACCCGACACTGCTGGAGTGTGCAGTCCAGGTAATTAGGAGGAAAGCAAGCAGCTGTCTCTGTGGCTGTGGTATACCGCAGCCTTTCAAGACACACAGGTTTAACTCTCACATCGACCTCCAAGTGCAGTTCAGAGTCACCAAGGGTCTAAGTCCCAAAGCCAGTAAGTGGCAGAAACAGACCCTGACCCGGGTACGCCTGTGAGGAAACGCTTGCTGGGACTGCCTTGGCAAGAGCGTGGTGTTTCCATGTGCTCTGGGACTCACAACAGTCCCAGATGTCTTGAACAGAGCCCAGATGGCTCTGTTCAAGACAACACCTACCTGCAGCGCAGGAATGTAGGCTCTAATATCGAGTTCGATGATGTCATGTGGCAGGGACAGAAGAAAGGTCAAACAGGAGACCAAAAGTTCATCTTTGTATTGCTTCATTTTAACTGCCACCTTAACAAGAAAGAAGACAATAATGTATATCTGAATAGAGCCTACATTTGAAAATCAACTAAAAAGAATTTGCCCTGTTCTCAAATACAAAAATGGGCATGTAGTCTTTATTGACATGACCACATTCACTTACAAATTACACACTAACCTCCAGGAAAGTTAATTTGTTGAAATGCTTAATACCTACTACATGGAAAAACAAGAATCTATTTCATTTTGAGTTGTCATCACTCAATTGAATTACGCTAAGAGAGCTCGAGGGCCTTTTTTTTTTGTAAGATAGAGTCGTGCTGCCACCCAGGCGAGTGCAGTGGTGCAACTCGGCTCACTGCAACCTCTGCCATCCTTCAAGCGGTTCTCCTGCCTCGGCCTCCCAAGTAGCTGGAATTAAAGGCACTCATCACCACATCTGGCTAATTTTTTGTATTTTTAATAGAGATGGGATTTCACCATGTTGGCCAGGCTGGTCTTGAACTCCTGCCCTCAAGTGATCCACCCACCTTGGCCTCCCAAAGTGCTAGGATTAAAGGCTTGAGCCACCATGCCTGAATGAGGGACTTTTGAAGCAAAATAACTTCCTCTACTAGTTTTTTTAGGACCTCACTCCCACTCTAGATTTAGCAAACACACTTTTGTTTTTATTTTTATTTATTTATTTATTTGAGACACAGTCTCGCTCTGTTTCCCAGGCTGGAGTGCAGTGGCACTATCTTGGCTCACTGCAACCTCCATCTCCCAGGTTCAAGCAATTCTCCTCCCCCAGTCTCCTGACCCGACACAATTCTTTTTTTTTTTGAGACAGAGTCTCACTGTGTCGCCCAGGCTGGAGCACAGTGGCACAATCTCAGGTCACTGCAACCTCTGCCTCCGGGGTTCAAGTGGTTCTCCTGCCTCAGCCTCCTGAGGAGCTGGGATTACAGGCGTGCACCACCACGCCAGAATAATTTTTGTATTTTTAGTAGAGACGTGGTTTCATTACGTTGGTCAGGCTAGTCTCAAACTCCTGACCTTGTGATCCGCCCACCTCAGCCTCCCAAAGTGCTGGGATTAGGGCATGAGCCACCACACCCAGCCCCAATTCTTAAAATAATTATTTATGATCACTAGGATTTTTTCAATAAACATTCATTTAAAAATAGTTCATAATAACACTAAAATAAATCATTTAAAAATTACCTCTTTGCCAAATTTCACAAATAAAGCAAAGCAAGAATGCTTTTCTGGGTCTTCAGGAGAGTGTTTCAGACTCTTTGGACTAACTCCCTGTCAAATAAAACAGCAAGTTAGTACACTGAACAAGAATCAGGAGACTGTATCCTAATCCAGTGGTTCCCAGCCTGTCTTCAGAGGGGTGAATCCATTTCAAGTTACCAACATCCAATGAAGACAGGAGAGAGAATCAACTCTGCAGACATTTCAAGGCACAGGCCAGTCAGAACAAGAGGAGGGAAGGTGGCGGCTAGTGAGAAGCCATGGACACAACTAAGTCCATTCCCTCTTTCTCATCTCACCCTGTAATTCCCAGGTGGGCTCATCACGTGACTGACTGAAGCGTCCAGAATGCTAATCCAGTTGTTCTCAAACTTCACTAGGTGCCAGAATCACCTGGTAGCTCCTAGCACAGGTGGCAGAGCCCTGCCCCCAGGGTTTCTGATGCAGGAAGCAATGCTCAAGGCTGCTGGTCCTGGGACCACACTTTGAAAGGCCTTGTTAATCTTACATAATTAGCCAGGTGCTTGAGCATCAGGGCAAAAAATGCTGCTAGCTTTTTAGAGTGCTATCCAACTGCCAGCCACTCACATATCAATTTTTTAAAACACATATAATAAAATTAGTAGACTTTAAAACTGCATAGGCCACAATCACATATTTTATGATACATTTATATAAACTCATAACCTAAAAAAATGCAAGATTCAACGTCCTGCAAAAAAGACTCACCTCGAAATATTTTATTTTCTTGGCATTTCTTACTGTAATAGAAAGCAATTTGTAGAAACCACTGATGAGGGGCAACCTTGTAGACTGTAAAATTAATTCATATGAAAATGAGTACACCCATGGTTCAAAAAATTCTGCTTGTTTCTCAGGGAGAATCTCTCTGTAAAAACAAATTAGAAATCGAAGGTAGAAATTTTTATCATACTGATCTTAAAATTATAAGGGACACAAATAACTAAGCTACAATTCCATTGCATAACATTTTCAGGTATCCTAAAATGTTTAGTTATATCTATAATCCATTTTTCTCTACCTGAGGATCTTTTAAACATAAAAAATAATGAAAACTGTAAGCTAGGACACTTACATACATTTTTAAAGATCTATATAATCGATTATAAAGTTTGTCTTTTATTATTTCTTTTTTTTTTTTGAGATGGAGTCTCGCTCTGTGGCCCAGGCTAGAGTGCTGTGGCGCAATCTCGGCTCACTGCAAGCTCTGCCTCCCAGGTTCACGCCATTCTCCTGCCTCAGCCTCCCAAGTAGCTGGGACTACAGATGCCCGCCACTATGCCCAGCTAATTTTTTATATTTTTAGTAGAGACCGGGTTTCACTGTGTTAGCAGGTGAAACCGGATGGTCTCGATCTCCTGACCTCGTGATCTGCCCACCTCGGCCTCCCAAAGTGCTGGGATTATAGGCGTGAGCCATTGCGCCCGGCCTATTATTTCATTTCTTGTATCTACATAAGGGATTTCCTATATTACAGCCAATAAGTAACAATCATTTTCATTCTTAAATAATTAGAATTTTACAAAATACCTGCAAAATTCCACCAGGTTAATGAAAGCCGAAAAATCTTTAGGTTTAGCCGGATGCAAGTTAGCCGCTGGATCTGAAGTCGGGATCATCCAAACACCAGGAGCCTCATCTCCGTTCTTAAAGAGTAATTGTAGCAAAGAAACATTGTACCATTCAATCACCAATCACTCAACAAATAACTTTCCAACTGACTTCATGGTCAAGGCCTGATGCTATGAAGAAAGAATGCAACAGCAAGAAAGACCAAGATGGGTGCTCAAGAGCTATGGTCTGATAAGAAGTGCAGGACTTGCAGAAAGCGTTAACCAAAAGGACTCTCGGGAAGTGATGAGAGAATGGGACAAATAGAAAAATGCCAAGGGTGGGCAGCACTTCTTGAGGGAGCTAGCAGTAATGCCTTGACAGAGACAGATTTTTAACAGGTGACCTAGAGATTTCAAGTGAAGAAACAGAGAAATAGAGAAATTATTAACAGTATTAAGAAAGATAAATGAAAAATATGGTGTTTTGGAAGTGCACGAAGATCAGTTTTAAACATGCTAAGTTTGTGTCACCAAATTTGTGTTACCAAACACAACTGTGTATTCAAATTAAAATGTTGCACAAGTAGCTAGAAATAGACAGCAGAAACCAATAAGGGAGGAGGAGGATGGAGATCAAACACATCTGGGAAGTGCTAACAGGTGGTTGTTGATCTGTTGGAACCAAGTTGGAAGGGCAGGGAACAGAGGAGAAAGGGAAGCCACTGAAGATAGCAATGAACACACACGTGTTCTAAAATGCAGGTCTGTCAGCTGACACAGTTCGAGGAAGTCCCTTTGGGCAAGTTTTTTTTTTTAATAAAATTATTTTAGACATATGCAAAGCACAAGAGCAATAAAGCACACATCAGTGTTACTACCTATCATTCAGCATGAAAAAGAGAATACTGCAAGTACAACAAAGCTGATGTGACCACGGGTTTGTACCATTTTCCCTTCATGTTTCCTCTGCACATTCTCCCCATTACCTCTTGTCTAACTTCTCAGGACTGCAGGGGAGGTACTGACGCGTGAACTCGAATCAGCACAATCTAGTCTGAAACAATCACTGCAGTCGAAAGCAAGTGAGATGCCTCCCCAGGATCTCAGTTCTTTCTCGTCAGCCTAATTACCATGGAGTCCAGTTACCACCAATGCCTCAGACAAGAGCAGGGCAGCTCCAGGCTGGTGGCCTTAAGCCATGACTTACCCTTTTTTTTCTGAGACAGAGTCTCGCTCTGTCACCTAGGCTGTAGCAGAGTGGCACCATCTCGGCTCACTGCGAGCTCTGCCTCTGGGGTTCACGCCATTCTCCTGCCTTTGCCTCCTGAGTAGCTGGGATTAGGGCGCCCGCCGCCACACCTGGCTAATTTTTTTTTTTTGAGACAGTCTCTGTCGCCCAGGCTGGAGTGCAGTAGCGTGATCTCAGCTCAATGCAAGCTCCGCCTCCTGGGTTCATGCCATTCTCCTGCCTCAGCCTCCCAAGTAGATGGGACTACAGGCGCCCGCCACCATGCCTGCCTAATTTTTTGTATTTTTAGTAGAGACAGGGCTTCACCGTGTTAGCCAGGATGGTCCCGATCTCCTGACCTTGTGATCCACCGCACCAGGCCTAAGCCACGACGTATCTTTAATCCAGGCTAGGAAAATTATGTGCAAAAAAAAGGGAGGGCATTTTCGTATTTCTCTTCCTATTATCTATACTCTTCTATCTCAGGAACACATTTAACACCTTGTACCACAAGTTTCCTTAACTATAAACAAGAGCAACCCCAGGTTTCCCTATCCTACACAAAGTCATTTCTACATAAGATTTCTGTCACTGTTTACTATTGCTAAGGAATAAGAAACAAATGAGCCTAGTAAATAACTTTTACAAAAAAAAAAATTAACATACATAAATTACTTTTTGAACCATCTAGTAATAACATTTTCTATACAATAGGTTATATCCAACAGAAATGCATCAATGGCACATAATAATCCTGAAGAACCAAATTTCCTCCAGTCCTCCTCTACAAATGTGCTATTATCCCCTAAATATTTATATGCAAAGACAGTTGATACAAAAATGATGAAAAATTACTACTAATAAAAATTTCTAACCTCTTGTTCCCCAACAGTCTGTGTTTGTAGTGTAAGATCCAATTTCTCAACAATCTTCAAAACGGATTTTACAAATTCATCATAAAGTAAATGATTCAGACTTTCACTGGAGGAATTCACAGAGAAAAATGCTTCATCTGCTAAAATAGAATCCTTTAAATAAAAAAAAACAATAAACTTCAAAATCTTGTGCAAAAAAGTATTAGTATGAGTATTTTATAAACATTAAGACACATATACAGATATATGTGCTGATTTGGGTATTATGGAAACAGTGATGATAAACTGTAGCAGATTTACCTGGAAGTTTTCAAGTTGCAAGTTACCTTCCTAAATTATTATAATAGCATTATTTCAGTCAGATATCATTTATCCAGTCATGTAACAAATACTTACTCTGTATATAGTGGTAAGTGAGAAGATTTAGGCAAATCCTTGTCAAAGCATTTACCCCAATTAATTTGTGGATGTGTATGCATAAACACAAATATGTGTAATATGCATCTACAGACACTATGTCTGTGTACATGTAAGGACATGCACGTATACTTATGTGCATACATAATACGCACACATATACAAACATACACATATATACATATATACAAATACATATATATCCATCCTCAGACTGGACCTGTTAGGAGGAACAGCTTAGCAATGAGCTGTACCATCTCGCTATTTAAAATTAAAATGAGGACGCAGCAACAGTAACTAATTAATGTTAAAGGAATTCTATGTCTGTGTTTCTTTCAATTCATTTATTTCTACTCTCATTCTAACTTCCTGATTCATAGCTTTAATTTTTTATTTTTGAAGTACAGTTTTAAATTTTTGAAAGTTAGTAAAATATAATTCTGATATGTCTTATGTCTAAACTATGAAGACTAATAATAGAGGAAGTGAGGTACATTTATGGCTTTCAAATGGTAAACATTACCATCATCTGGTCAGAGGTCAGGAGATGTCTGAAGAGATCCACGTAGTCTTTGTATGTGGGCACCTTCCATTTGCCAGTTCTGACTTCCCCTGAAGCACGGTAGTCTTCAGATTCAGACTCGGGGCCCTGGTCAGAAAGACAGCATGACAATGTGTAATGATGGATTCTCAGAAGCAGCACTACTGCCAGAACATGCTGGTTTTCGGAATTTTCTAAATTAAACTGCCACCCATAGGAGACCATATAATTAAGGAAGACACTGTATTATAAAAGCATAATTTAAAAAGCTGAGGTCAGGTGCGGTGGCTCATACCTGTAATCCCAGCACTCTGGGAGGCCAAGGTGGGTGGATCGCCTGAGGTCAAGAGCTCGAAACCAGCCTGGCTGACATGGCAAAATGTCTCTACTCTAAACACAAAAATTAGCTGGGCAAGGTGGCGGTCGCCTGTAATCCCAGCTACTCGGGAGGTTAAGGCAGGAGAATCGCTTGAACCTTGGAGGGGAAGGCTGCAGTGAGCCAAGATTGCGCCACTGCACTCCAGCCTGAATGATAGAGCGAGACTCTGTCTCAAAAAATAAACAAATAAATAAAAAGCTGAAAAATACGTGATTCTTCTGTGACTAAAACTGTGATATACCAAGAAGTATTTCAATACAATATCCACTGAATGTGCTATAATAATCTTGCTTTCGTACACAGTTCCATCTTTCATTTCATCATATGTCCTATAATTTCTGGGAACTAAGATACGCCTCCCTCAGCAATCTGTCCTAGAGTTTCAAGAGAGAAAACATTTTCTGGTTTACGAAAATGTATAAAACCTAAAGTTATGCTTAAAGATGTTTCATACCTTAGAAGTGTATTTGCCTAACAAAATACAGAGGTATTATGTCCTATGCTTTTCAAAATGTAAGGCATTGCTAATAACTAAGAAAAGAACGGCCACTTTTGCAAAATTATATTCGAAAACCTCAGCAACATTCCTAACTTTCAGTGATAACAGATTAATTTTCTAAACATTAAATTCAGAATTTACCTTTGGAAGGACCACTGGTTTAGAACATATTCTGATTAAACCCTGATGCACTGAAAAAAGAAAAAAAAAAACAAAAATGAAGGAAACACTGAAAAATAGAATCAAACGCTCAAAAAAAAAAAAAAAAACCAGTCATTTTATTTTTGGAACCCAACTTTACCTCTCAATTTATTTTCTAAGTTCATTAACAGCTTTAATTTTAAAACTTAAAATTATTGACCAGGCGCGGTGGCTCGTGCCTGTAATCCCAACACTTTGGGAGGTCGAGGCAGGGGGATCAAAAGGTCAGGAGTTCAAGACCAGCCTAGCCAATATGGTGAAACCCTGTCTCTACTAAAACTACAAAAATTAGCCAGGCGTGGTGGCAGGCGCCTGTAAGTCCCAGCTACTCTGGAGGGTGAGGCAAGAGAATCACTTGAACCCAGGAGACAGAGATTGCAGTAAACCAAGATTCCACCACTGCACTCCAGCCTGGGAGACAGAGCGAGACTCCTGTCTCCAAAAATAAAGAAAAAAAACCCAAAGACGTAAAACTATTAAAATTCAGAGGTAATAGGATGAAAAAAGGATGAGATTTTGGTCTACCAAAATTTAGGAGTTCATCAAAAGTTGTATCAAAGATACAAAAGAATTTGGTAAACAGATTCTCTTTACCTATATCAAATAATGTGTTAATTATCCAACATTACTCATAAAAACAATAAATTGCAAACTTACCCACAGTACTAATGCAATTCCTGAGAACTGGCCCTTTTGCTGCCAAAGCTAGGAACACCTTCACTATGGCTCTGCAACACACCAACTGCATTTTTGGACTGTACTGTGGGAAACTGTCTATCTGCATCACCACAAGGTGCTCCAGAACTGGAGTATACACCTCAGGAACCTACCGGAAATAATTAGCAAACCGTGAGTTAGAGGAGGGAATCAATGAATACAGGAATAATACAAATATTCTAAGTAATTACAACCGAATTAGACACTTGTTTAAAAAAAACATGGTTTGTCATCTAACCTGCTGCTTAACATTTATTACTGTGATTGCCTTAAAAAAAAAAAAAAAAAACACACACAGTAAAAATTGTCTTGAGGTGCAATTCTATCCCAAGCAACAATTCCAAATCTTTCAGAAAGATGGCAAGAGAAACAAATTTTTTTTTCCTGTTCTGGATAACAAAAAATCAAGTTTCATGACAATAATTGTATTGCCACAAAATACTAAAACTGTCACATTGTTCCCAACAGTGCCTACACTAAATGTATTGTATGACTCCATCAAGTTATTTGAAGAAATGAAGATTAAATACTTAAAACTGTGCTGTTTAGTTCACTTACTGTGTCAAGGTACAGCAAGACACTAGCAACAGACTGGAGGAAGCTCGGCATCTGATAAACACGGTCGTCACCAGTGTCTGTCTGGGTGAGGAACATCTGCTTGCAGCGCTGAATGAGCTCAACATACATGAAGTCAACATCTTTTGCGTTTATAACTTTGCAGGGCTTTAGAAAAGGGAAAACATAAGTTTTCATTAATCTTATCAAGATCAAAATAACGATATTTAAGGTGTCATGTTAAGCCATGTGATTATAAACACAAGTTTAATAAGGCTTTTTTTTTTTTTTTTTTTTTGAGATGAACTTTTGCTCTTGTCCAGGCTGGAGTGCAATGGCATGATCTCGGCTCACCACAACCTCCACTTCCCGGGTTCAAGTGATTCTCCCACCTCAGCCTCCCGAATAGCTGGGATTACAGGCATGAGCCACCATGCCTGGCTAATTTTTTTTTCTTTTTTTGTATTGTTAAGTAGAAACAGGGTTTCTCCATGTTGCTCAGGCTGGTCTCGAACTCCTGACCTCAGGTGATCTGCCCACCTCAGCCTCCCAAAGTGCTCGGATTACAGGCGTGAGCCATAAGCTTTTTAATTAAGAAGAAATACAGATATAAAATACAGTATCTGCCCAGGTACAGTGGCCCATGCCTGTAATCCCAGCACTTTGGGAGGCCAAGGCGGGCAGATCACCTGAGGTCACGAGTTCAAGACCAGCCTGGCCACCATGGTGAAACCTCATCTCTAAAAAAACACACACACACACACACACAAATTAGCCACGTGTGGTGGCGCACAACTGTAATCCCAGCTACTCAAGAGGCTGAGACATGAGAATCGCTTGAACCCGGGAAGTGGAGGTTGAAGTGAGCTGAGATCGCACCACTGCACTCCAGCCTGGGCAACAGTGAGGTTTCACCTCAATAAATAAATAAATAAATAAATAAATAAATAAATAAATAAATAAAATATGGTATCTCATTATAAAGATGCTTTGTATAATAATATGTAATCACATTTTCAATACTTATTCACACAGGAAGCATTTATTGGTTGTCAGCTATGTTCTAGGCACTGTTTAGACAGTGGGTACTGAGGACAAATGAAAGGCTTCCCTGCCCCCAAGGCTGTCCATCTACAGGAGAGGCCAGGAGTCCATACATGACTGGAAGATGCTCCATGTCACGCTCCACACCACACCAGAGACATTTTTTCAAACTCACAAATGTGCTAATGCAATTGCTCAATTTCAGACTTTTCTAAGGCTTCTTTTCCAGGACTTCTGAATCCAGTCCAGACTCCCAGAGGATCTGACGGTGCACCTCGTTTCCCCTTTCCTGTCTATCATGCTCTAGCCACAGGGACAAGCTCAAGTGGGGGTAGATCACTGCGTAAAGGGAAAATCCCATGCGATCTTTTAGCTCAGAGCCTTCTGCCATTCTGTTTCTTCTGCCCTAAGCATATTTAAAGAAGGCAACAGAGACAAATGGAGATGAAGATTAAGAAAATGGGAATGGCTAGGCACGGTGGCTTACAGCTATAAGCCCAGTGCTTTGGGGACTGAGGCAGGAGGTTCGCTTGAAGCCAGGAGTTCAAGACCAGCCTGTGTAACAAAGTGAGATATCATCTCTACAAAAGATTAAAAAATTTGCTGGGCATGGTGGCTCATGCCTGTGGTCCCAGCTACTCGGGAAGTTAAGGCAGGAGGATCGCTTAGCCCTAGAAGTCAGGGCTGCAGTGAGTTATGATTGTACCGCTACACTCCAGCCTGAGAGGCAAAAAAGAAAAAGAAAAGAAAAAGAGAGAGGCCAGGAGCGGTGGCTCATGCCTGTAATCCCAGCACTTTGGGAGGCCAAGGTGGGCAGATGACCTGAGGTCGGGAGTTCAGGACCAGCCTCACCAACATGGAGAAACCCCGTCTCTACTAAAAATACAAAAATAAAACAGCCAGGCATGGTGGTGCATGCCTGTAATCTCAGCACTCGGGAGGCTGAGGCAGGAGAATTGCTCGAACCCGCGAGGCGAAGGTTGTGGTGAGCCGAGGTCATGCCATTGCACTCCAGACTGGGCAACAAGAGCGAAACTCCAACTCAAAAATTTAAAAAAAAAAAAAAAAGAAGAAAAAAAAGGGAGAGATTATAGGAAGAAAAAGGAATTTAGTTGTCTTTTCTACAAAGCAGAAGTCATAGAGTTCCACTAAGAAGAAATAACTAGGGTTATTCTTAACATTTTTCTTTAAAAAAATTTTTAAAGAGAGATAGTGTCTCCGTTGCCCACATTGGAGTACAGTGGCTCGATCATAACTCACTGCCACCTCTGCCTCCTGAGTTCAAGAGATTCTCCTGCCTCAGTCTCCCAAGCAATTGGGATTACAGGTGCACGCCACCACACCCGGCTAATTTTTGTATTTTTAGTAGAGAGAGGGCTTTATCACTTTGGCCAGGCTGGTCTCAAACCCCTGACCTCAGGTGATCTGCCCGCCTCAGCCCCGCAAGGTGGTGAGATTACAGGTGTGGGCTGCCACACCTAGCTAATATTCTTAAATATATCTCTTTCTGTCATATAAACTTTTTTTTTTTTTAACTTCTCTTTCTAAAACTGAGTGAAATCAACTACAATTTTACTTTAGGAATAAGGAGCAGCATAGTATAGAGGGGAAACGTGTTTCTACTCTTCACGCTTGGACTTATGCCTTGGTTCTGTCAATTCTGAGTCTCTTAACAAGTTTCCTAATTTCTCTGGGTCTTGGTTTGCTAATCTGTAAAACAGAGTAATACTCAGCTCCTAAGGGTTAGGAGAATTTGAGATAAACACATATAAAGAATTCTAGTACATAGTAGACAGTGAAGGAATCTTAACTGTTAATAAACACTAATACAGTGACCCTCACGATATGTGGGAGGGATTGGTTCCAGGCCTCCTCAGTATACCTAAATCCATGCATACTCAAGTCCCACAGTCACTCTGTGGAAGCCTCATATACAAAAAGTCAGCCCTCTATATAAGTTTCAAATCCAGCACACACTGTATTTTTGATCTGTATGGCAGAAAAACATCTGCATGTAAGTGGACCTGTGCAGTTCACGCCCACGTTATTCAAGGGTCTGCTGTATTGTTGCAAGTATTAGACACTACTCAAAATGCAATAAATTAGATTCCTTTAAACAATCACGTGAAACCAAGACAAAATAGAGTAAGTTAATGAGACATACTCCTGCAAAAAGTCCATATCCACGGATAGCAATAGATAACTCCTTGTTGTTCGAATCCACATTTCTGATGATTCCATAAAACTGCTCCATAAAGTACTGCAGTTTACTTTTATGCATTTCTGCATTTTTCGCCACCATATTAGAAACCTGCAAATACATAATATTTTGAAATATTTAATAGCAATGGAATCTTTACAAATACGGAAAAACTAGAACTGTTTAGATGCTACTAATGTACTATTATAGTCACACGCAATTGCTTTAAATCATAAAGACCCTTTGCTTCCATTTTGCTTAGTCTCTATCAGGTTCAGAAAAGTGTCTTAAATAAGGTTATGTGATACATTTTTCCTAGAGAAGGGACTAAGAGACCGAGGATACGCCTAAGCCTGAAAAGAAAAAAAAAACAGGTTTTGAAGTAAGATTATCTGAGGAAGCAAAGAGCAGTCTTTAGAGCTCACCTGTCACCCACACAGTAAAAGAGAGTTGTCAGGGGACCAGTGATTTCAGACGTCATCAATAAATACAGTTCAGAACAATCAGAATGACAAGACATCTCAGTTTTCAAAAAAATAAGCTACAAACTATAAAGCTTAAATCAAGTGATGCAAGGGGAAAATGTCGTCTGAGAAGCAAAGAGATCATTATTTACCAAACCAAGAGACAAGATCCTAAATGCAAGAACTAATACAGGTATTCAGAGAGCATTCCCCATTTCAGCACAAAGACTGTCCAGAATAAGAATGGAAGGAATCTATCTAGACAATTATCAAAGACAGAAAAAAAAACCCACCTTCGGCTGGGCGCAGTGGCTCAAGCCTGTAATCCCAGCACTTTGGGAGGCCGAGACGGGTGGATCACGAGGTCAGGAGATGGAGACCATCCTGGCTAACACGGTGAAACCCCGTCTCTACTAAAAAATACAAAAAAAAAACTAGCCAGGCAAGGTGGCGGGCGCCTGTAGTCCCAGCTACTCGAGAGGCTGAGGGAGAAGAATGGCGTGAACCTGGGAGGCAGACCTTGCAGTGAGCTGCGATCCGACCACTGAACTCCAGCCTGGGCGACAGAGCGAGACTCTGTCTCAAAAAAAAAAAAAAAACCCACCTTCCATTGCCAATTTATCCATACACTTCCCAATCCCCCTAAAGCCACTAGGTCTTAGGGCGTGACCTTCGGGAACTTTGCTCCCTATTTGTTTTAGAAGAATGAAACATTGTATATACTGTTTCATAATTTACTTCTTCACAAAACATATTATAAATGTTTCTCAAGAAGTAAACAAACAACAATATCATTTTACTTAACTACAGAATACCAAATAATTATATACGATAATGTGTAACCACCTAAACACTGCTAATTTTCTGTTATTGTATTCCCAGTAAGCATGTTTTTAATGCATCTTTATTCAACTATTTCCTGTATATAATATTAAAGACTCGAAAATAATTATTCAACAGTAGCAGAGGACAGATTAAAACATTATGGCTCATAAATATCATTATATATTACACTGCCACTGAAAATTAATCATACAGATGTCAGCCGGGCGCAGTAGCTCACACCTGTCATCCCAGCACTTTGGGAGGCCAAGAAGGGTGGATTACCTGAGGTCAGCCTGGCCAACATGCTGAAACCCTGTCTCTAATAAAAATACAAGGTCGGGAGTGGTGGCTAAAGCCTGTAATCCCAGCACTTTGGGAGGCCGAGACGGGTGGATCACGAGGTCAGGAGATCGAGACCATCCTGGCTAACACAGTGAAACCCCATCTCTACTAAAAAATACAAAAATGTAGCCAGGCGAGGTGGCGGGCGCCTGTAGTCCCAGCTACTCGGGAGGCTGAGGCAGTAGAATAGCGTAAACTCAGGAGGCGGAGCTTGCAGTGAGCTGAGATCCGGCCACTGCACTCCAGCCTGGGCGATAGAGCGAGACTCCGTCACAAAAAAAAAAAATACAAAATTTATCCAGGCACAGTGGCAGGTGCCTATAATCCCAGCTATTTGGGAGGCTGAGGCACGAGAATTGATTAAACGCAGGAGAGAGGTTGCAGTAACCCAAGCTCACACCACTGCACTCCAGCCAGGGTGACAGAACAAAACTCCATCTCAAAAAAAAAAAAAAAAAAAAAAAACATATAGATGTCACTGTGAGGAAAATATATTCAACATAGAGGAAAATCTTAAGGCCAAAAAATTATGTATCCTTTATGTAAAGTCCTCTTTCCCTCTTCCTCTGTCCTCACTCCCTATTCTGAAGTAGGAGGGAAGGAGGGTCTCTCTCCTTGCTTGGGGCCTCAGGTCACAAGGGATGATCTAATAATGAGACTCATGGTGGGGCTGGCCACACCTGGTAACAATGTGACTCGGAATGGGAACTTTGGGTCACACAGAATCCTTGGAAGCTGAGACCCAACAACCCACTATGCCTACAGGGTGGGTCCCCAAGGGAAACCCCAAACACAGAGGTTTGGGGGAGCACCCAGTCAGTGCTCCACACATGCTGTCACACATGGATGCTGGGAAATGAATGCTGCCCTGACTCCGTGGGGATAGGACCAGGGAAGCTCCACATTTGGTACTTTCTTAGTCTCTACACCATGTGCTGCTTCCTTTGGTTGATTTTTATCTGGGCCCTTTAGATGTAATAAACCATAGCTGTATCAAATTTGAGGGTGTATTGGAAACTCCCAAACTTGCAACAGGTATCAGTGCTGAAGGCAGCATTGAGGATAGTTCTCTTGAACTTCTCCCCTGACTAAGCTCGTACAACTTTCTCACGAGATTAGCAGGTAGAATATATTTCCTCAATGAAACTCTAAAATCTATTCAATGTAGTTTTTGTTAAGAATTGGAGTGGGGAACTGAAAAGTCTCTGGCAAGGATGTGAAACAGAGATGTCTGCGTGGTTCATTAAAGACAACCAGCGCAGTGGAGGGAGGGCTGGCGGGCTTCCCTGCGGGCCCATGCCCCACTCAGCCCTGTGCTAGGAAAGGCAGGCCATCACTAGGGAACAAGGCCCCAGGGGTGCCACCAGGGATGACCCCTCTGCACACATCCCAGACACTCCTCCTTGCTAACAAAGCATGAAATTCTGTCAAGATGTTTATTGCAGTAAATGTTCACTGAGATGCAAACATATTCATATGAATCAGTAAAAAGTAATTCCTCAGATTTTTATTTCCCTTAGCAACTAAGGCCAGCCAAGTTCAGCGGAACAGAAGTTTTATGAGGAGGACCAAGAAGAGGTAACCTAAAAGCCAAGAGTGACTTCAGGGAGAACACAGTCTGACAGGAAGGCCAAGTACAGCAGGGAGGCTAAGGAGGCAAGAGGGACAGGCGACAGAGGCAGGGGCCAAAGACAAGACCCATTGGCTCAGTTTTTTGGAGGCAGGCCCAGACCTAAAAAAAGGATGGCAGTGCTCTCTCTTCTCCTTCCACACATCCTGGCTGTGACTCTCAAGCTAACACAACTGCAACACTGTTCACACAGGTTTGCAAGGATACCCTGTGAATGCAGTTACTGTTTACCCATGTATATATCAGGGCCCCTAAGAAAACGTTTATTGTGAATCTCCAGTCCTTTCCCTCAGAGCAACCCCAGAAGTCCACTTCCTTAGTGGCCAGGCCCCTGCGGACATCTCTGGAAGCCCAGGATATCCTGGAGACCAGCGCTCAGAATGACAAGCAAGGTCTCCTCAGCCGACCAGACAAGCTTCCACATACGCAGGTGCAGATTCTATAACCACCTCCTATCGAGGTGGAAAATCCACAACGGCAAAGAGGCGCTCCTCGTTTTCAAGTTGACACACAAGCATCTATCTGTCCCCTGGAGACAGCTGGCCCTCCTCTTCCAGAAGAGATGGGGCTCAGCTATCCTCAGGCCTCCACCCACTCTCCAGCTCTGACCTCCCAGCCCTTTCGGCCACCTCCTCACCACCATGTCTTCACTCCATTAGACTTGTCTCAATCTGGGCTCTGAGGCCCTAATCAAATCTGGCATCTCCTTAGCTCTCTTTCAGTCTGGCTGCCTCCCATGAGGCTGGTTGATCAACAGCTTTCTGCTTTAAATACTACAGAAGCTAACAGATCAACTTATATTTATTTTCAAACACATATGCATACAATGGGAATTTAATTCTGTGTGTGAAAGAATATTGTTAAATGACAGTTGAATGTGTGGTACCTGTTTCAGAAAGGATTCCAGGGCTGAAAGTGCAGCTTTTTTCAACTCTACATTTGTGTGGGCACACCACTTTAACAAGACTTCAAATAGAGACACGTAGTTGTCCAGAAGGCAGGTGCTAAACTGAGATGCATGCAGGGCAAATAGGCGCAAGCCAGCTGCAAATGCAAAAGCCATTATATTTAAAATCAGACGACATAAGACAGAACAGAAAACCAAAAAACCTGCAGGGATATGTCAAAGTCAAGACTGTGGTCAGGAAGATCTAGTACCATTACACTACAGTAACCCAGGGATCCCTGTCAGCCTCTAACGCTGCCAATCAACAGGCCCAACTTCACTAACAAATCCCAATACAAGGGTCAGAAGTGGAATCAGGATTCATTGAGGCAAAGGCAGAATCGAACAGCCTGGATCCCCTGAAAGATATCCTAAAATAAAATGATTTCAACCATGTAACCTGAGTATCACCATTTCAGCGAGCTTACTAAGTCACCGAAAGCCTCCCTGTAAATAACTGTGTGTGAAACATCACAGATGTTATCACATTTGCTTTCATTCAAAGTTTAACAAAAGCTTACCTGAGATGTTAATTTAGTAATCTAAACTATTATACCTCATTATAAACAGAATCCTACCTGAGGGCACAGCATATCTCTTCAGATCAATCTATTTTAGAAAAAAAAAAATTCACCATCAGTATTTGAAAGACTATACTGTAAAGGCATTAGAATAATATTAATAGTAATATTAATCCTACCTGAGGACGAATTGCCTTTAGTACAAAATTAAAAATCTCCCTTGATGTCTGGGGATCTAGGGAAATACCAAGAAGCCTCTGTTACAAATTGTAATAACAGTATCACATGACACACTTTACAGACAGCTTGACACCTATATTAACCCCATTAGTCTCTTGTGAACTCAGGAGAAACATCTTTCATCATTCCATCTAGCTAAAGTTGCAAGTTATTACTGCTGTACGGTTACGACTGCGAGAAAACAGAAAGAAAATCTGTAATAACAAAGACATGGTTTAAGCACCAACCCATCACTTACAAGCTCTGAGAGATTTAAACACCGACTCATCACTTACAAGCTCTGTTAGATAATCTCTCAGTGCCTCAATTTTCTTATTTGCAATAGGGACAGTATATACCTTTCTTTTAGGATAGTTTGGAGGATTAAATAAAATAACTTACTCATGGCCAAACATACCATTTCTCCCCAATACACCCAGGCATTTACTCAACACGTAGTACATGTAAGAAGAAAAAAAAAAAAAAAAACAGGAAAAAAAAGTACACGCCAAGATATTATGACAATTACAAATACAAATAAATTATGATCTTTGACCTCAGCATACTTATTAACTAAAAGGGAAGATAAAACAGGCACACAATTATAACATGAGGCTCTAATCCTGGCCTGACTGACATCACAGTTATTTGCATAACTGTCTCCCACCGGATTATTCATTGTAGCTATAGAGTCATGCTTTATTCATCACTAATTTCTCTACCCTTCTAACAGTGACTCGTAATCAACAAAGACTCAAGAACTGTTTGCTTTTATTGCAAGGACTGACATATTTGAGACAGAGCCCTGATGATGATGTGATAGGAGCTGGAGACAGAATGTGGTCAGAGAGGCCTTAAAGCAGAGACACATCTGCATGGTTGCAGGATGGTGGCATAAAAAAGATACGAAAAAAAGCTACTTTGGAATTCATGACAAGCAGATTTCTTCTGACTATGAGTATTCTATAAAGGCTTTCCAGATATGGGAGCATTTGTTCTGAGACTGAAAAAATAGGTACTAGTTGGGGAAAAGGTCATTCAAATAGAAAGTAATCATGTTAGTAAACACAAGTGTGCAGACACAAGGACACCCACAGTATACAGTGGGTTTGGGGTATGGGGACTTGGCAAAGACAGACTTCTCCAGGCTCTGCCCTCCATGGTCCACTCTCCTGCAGCCCCTCCCTCTAGTGGCCCACTCCATGTACAAGCATAGTCTTGTTCTGCTTTTTTCAATGTGGTAAAACACACATATTTATCATTCAAACAATGTGTACAGATACAATTCGTTGGCACTAAATATATTCACACTGTTGTGTAACCATCACTATGGTCTATACCCAAAATGTTTTCACCATCAAAAACAGAAGCGTGCCCATCAAACACTAACTCCCATTTCCCCTCCCCCAGCCCCAGTAACCTCTATTTTACTTTGTCTCTGTGAATCTGACTACTCTATATACCTCGTGTAAGTGAAATCACACATTGTTTGCCTTTCATGGCTGGCTTATTCCACTTAGCAACCTGTCTGCAAGGTTCATCCATGCTGCAGCATGTGTCAGACTTTCCTGCCTTTTCAAGTCTGAATAATGTTCCGTTGTGTCTATGCGCCACATTTTATCCATTCATCCCTGGATGAACACTTGGGTGGTTCTGGCCCTTTGGCTTACTATGGATTTGCTGCTAGGAACACGGGTGTGCAAATTCTGTTTGTTTCTTTTTTTTGAGACAGAATTTCGCTTTGTCACCCAGAATGGAGGGGAGTGGCATGATCTTGGCTCACGACAACCTCCACCTCCCGGGTTCAAGCAATTCTCTGCCTCAGCCTCTCGAGTAGATGGGATTACAGGTGGCTGCCACCACGCCCGGCTAATTTTTTTGTATTTTTAGTAGAGATGGGGTTTCACTATCTTGGCCAGGCTGATCTTGAATTCCTGACCTCATGATACACCCGCCTCAGCCTCCCAAAGTGCTGGGATTACAGGTGTGAGCCACCATGCCCTGCCTGCTTCTATTTTTTTTAAACCCTCTCTTCGCCAGGTGCAGCAGCCCTCAGTCTCTCACAAACAGTCTCTCAATCCTACACTAACTCACATCCCACACCCAACAGCAGTCACGCAGACCCCTGTGAAACATCTCTTGGCCCACATCCACTCCTTTTTGAAAAGCCCTCGCTCCCACTCCATCTGGAATGAGATCTCAGCTCAGAAAACCCTCACACACCAACCCTGTGTCCTTCCCATCTCACTCTGGCCCACCTTGTGTACCTCCACACTCTCGACACGCCAGCTCTTATAGACCCTCGGACCACTGCATGCAGGCTAAGCACAGGGTCAGAGGCTGGCCGAGCATGGGGCCGGGTGCTGAGCACCCGCTGCCTGGAATGACTGCTCTTCCCAGCACTTCCCCAGTTGTCTCCCTCTCCTCCTTCTGACCACGACTTCTGCGTTACATCCTCAGAAAGTACCAGTGGGTCGTGTGCTCCACTTCTCCAAATTCTGGCATTCCTCTTCACTACACCCCACCTCTGGGCATTGCTGAACCCCAAAATCAGCAGAGCTGCTTTATTTGTTCATCTGTTTCCTCCACTAGACTGAGCTCATGATGGTAGGAACTTGGTGATTTCAATCACTGGTTTAACACCAAGTTCATCACTCTTTAGATAGATGGCACCCACAGCCAGGCACAGTGCCTCAAGCCTGTAATCTCAGCACCTTTGGGAGGCCAAGGCTGGTGGATCGCTTGAGCCTAGGAGTTCAAGACCAGACTGGGCAACATGGTGAAACCTTGTCTCTACTAAAAACACAAAAATTAGCCGGGCATGGCATCGCACACCTGTAATCCCAGCTACTTGGGAGGCTGAGGCACAAGAATCACTTGAACGCAGGAGGCAGAGGTTGCAGTGAGGCGAGATCGCACCACTGCACTCCAGCCTAGGTGACAGGGCAAGACTCAGTCTCAAAAAGAAAAAATAAAATAAAAATTACCAGGGCAAGGTGGCACGCACCTGTAGTCCCCAGCTACTTGGGGAGGGCCATGGTGGGAGGATCATTTGAGCCCAGGAGGTTGAGGATGCAGTGAGCCCATATCACAGCACTGAACTACAGCCTGGATAACAAAGTGAGACCCTGTCTCAAAAACGATGTTTACATATATATATATACACACACACACGTATACATACACATATATATACAAATTTTTTTTGAGATAGAGTCTCATTCTGTCACCAGGCTAGAGGGCAGTGGCGCGATCTCGGGTCACTGCAGCCTCCGCCTCCCGGGTTCAAGATTACAGGCATGTGTCACCATGCCCAGCTAATTTTTGTATTTTTGGTAGAGACAGGGTTTCACCATGTTAGCCAGGATGGTCTCAATCTCTTGACCTTGTGATCTGCCCGCCTTGGCCTCCCAAAGTGCTGGGATTACAGGCGGGAGCCACCTTGCCCAGCCTTATAATTTTAATAACTCATTCATACAGTCTGTACTTCCTGGGTGCCTTATATATATGTATGAACGAATTAGTATTTAGTGCTTGAAGTCACATGATCGTGGCATCACAAAAATAGTATAAATTTTAGCCTCAGACCAAGGCTTAAATCCCAGACTTGTCATTTGTTAGTTTCCTAGTGTTGCCATAATAACTTACCATTAACTTAATAGTTTAAAACAATACAGATTTATTACCTATAGTTCCAGAAGTGAGAAGTCTGAAATGATTCTCATATCGAGCTAAATTCAAGGCATCAGCAGGGCTGTGCTCCTTCTGAGAGGCTCTAGGGGAGAACCCTTTTCTCACTTCTCCAGCCTTGAGAGGCACCCCCATGCCTTGATTCCTGCCACCTTCCACATCCCCTTACTCTGGCCTCCTCTGTGCCTCCCTCTTCCACATGTAAGGACCCTGTGATCACACCAGGCCCATGGGGATGATCCAGGATCATCTCTCCACTTCAAGGTCAGCTGATTAGCAACCTTAACCCTGCTATGCCATGCAGTGTAACAGGGATGAGGATGGGAAACCCTGGTGGCCATTATTCTCCTAACTACACAAGTCACTGTGACTTGGGGCAAGTTACTTAACCTGTCTGAGTTGCAGTTTACTAATCTATACAACAGAGACATTTTACCTGCCATGCAGATTCATAATAGGAACTTGCCTTGCAACATGTCTAGAATAGTCCTTAACACATAAAAAATGAGCACTAAGTGCTACTATTTTCCTTCCACTATAAATGTTCACTGAGTGCCCGTTATAAGCCAAGTACACATAAAGACAAATAAGCACCATCACCTGCCAGCAGGGTCAAGGGAGAGAATCAAACATATGACTTAAGAAACTTAAAATATGACCGTAAGTGCTGTCACAGAGGGGAGTACAGAGGCCAGAGGAAGTGGCTCACCTCAGGGGAATCATAACTGCTTCCTAAAAGGGGTGACGGTTGAAAAGCAGCTGAGGAAGTGGGAGCCACAGGATACAGGAGAGAGGAGAGAGAACATAGGAAGGAAAATTACACAGGGCTACTCTAACAGTCTTGATAAGCAAGGAAGAAGGCATGGGTAGAAACATTAGCTTAAAATGAAACTGCTGCTTACATAGGTTAAAAAAAATCACTGGATATAAGCAATTTTGTAAGTTTCAACCTAATGGAAGAAAAACACAGAGTAGGTACAAACATTTGGTAATTACTTGAGGATAAAGTGATAAGGACGCCAGGGGTGGTGGCTCATGCCTTATAAATCCCAGCACTTTGGGAGGCTGAGGCAGGTGGATCACCTAAGGTCAGGAGTTGGAGACCAGCCTGGCCAACACGGTGAAACCCCATCTCTACTAAAAATACAAAAATCAGCTGAGCATGGTGGCACATGCCTGTAACCCCAGCTACTCGGGAGGCTGAGGCAGGAGAAAGGCTTGAATCCAGGAGGCAGAGGTTGCAGTGAGCCAAGATCGCGCCATTGCACTCCAGGCTGGGTGATAAGAGTGAAACTCTGTCTCAAAAAAAAGAAAAAGTGATAAGAAAGAGCAAAGGAGTTTTTTTGTCCCCGCTTAAGATTATTTTAGGATCAGCTAGGTGCAGTGGCTCACACCTGTAATCCCAGCACTTCGGGAGCCGAGGTGGGCGGATCATGAGGTCAGGAGATGGAGACCATCCTGGCTAACACGGTGAAACCTATCTCTACTAAAAATACAAAAACAAAATTAGCTGGGTGTGGTGGCGGGTGCCTGTAGTACCAGCTACTCAGGAGGCTGAGGCGGGAGAATGGCGTGAACCCAGAAGGTGGAGCTTGCAGTGAGCCGAGATCACGCCATTGCACCCTAGCCTGGGTGACAGCGAGACTCAGAAAAAAAAAAAAAGATTATTTTAGGATTAAAAGTTACATTTGTCTTTTCAGAAAAAGAAAAGAATTTCATTGGCCAGGCGTGGCAGGTCATGTCTATAATCCCAATGCTTTGGAGGCTGAGGTGGGAGGATCACTTGATGGGAGGAGTTCAATACCAGCCTGGGCAACACAGCGAGACTGTCTCTGCAAAATATAAAAGGAGCCAGGCATGGTGGTGCCTATAGTCTCAGCTATTCTTGAGGCTGAGGTGGGAGAACTGCTTGAGCCAGGAGTTCAAGACTGCAGTGAGCCATGATTGTATCTGTGAGTAGCCACTGTACTCCAGCCTGGGGAGACCCCATCTCTTAAAAAAATTTAAAAAATGAAAAAACTGAACTTCAGCAAAATAAGGGATTTTTGTGTACCAAAAGACATAATCAACACCATGAAAATGTAACTCAAAAAATGAGAGAAGGGCCAGGTGCAGTGGCTCACACTTGTAATCCCAGCACTTTGGGAGGCCAAGGTGGGCAGATCTCTTGGTTGGAGACCAGCCTGGGCAACATGGGGAAACCATGTCCCTTCAAAAAGTACAAAAATTAGTCATCTGTGGTGGCATATGCCCGTGGTCCCAGCTACTTGGGAGGCTGAGGTAGGAGGATCACTTGAGCCCAGGAGGTGGAGGCATGCAGAGAGCCATGTTCGCATCACTGCACTCCAACCTGGGCAACAGAGTGAGACCCTGTCTCAAAAAAAAAAAAAAGAAAGGAAAGAAAAAGGGAGGGAGAAAATATTTGCAAATATATATCATATATCTGATAAGAAACTGGTATCTAACTAGGCATAGTGGCTCACGCCTGTAATCCTAGTACTTTGGGGAGCCAAGGCAGGAGGATTACTTGAGCCCAGGAGCTAGAAACCAGCCTGGGCAACATGGCAAAACCTTGACTCTACAAAAAAATTTTTTAATATTAGGTGTACACCTTTGGTGTTAGCTACTTGGGAGGCTAATGTGGGAGGATTCCTCGAGCCCAAGAAGTTGAGGCTGCACTGGGCCACGTTTGAGCCATTGCACTCCAGCCTGGGTGAGAGAGCAAGACCCTGTCTCCAACAAAAAAAAAAAAAAAAAAAGGAAAGAAGAAAATGATATCTACAACTCAACAAAAAGTCAAACAAACCAATTAACCTAAAAAATGGGCAAAAGATCTGAATAGACATTTCTCCAAAGACACACAAATGGCGAGTAAGTACATGAAAAGATGCGCAACCAACATTATTCATCATCAGGGAAATGCAAATCAAAACCACGAGACATCCCTTCATAACCATTAGGCATTAGGATGTCCACTACCAAAAAAAACAGAAAATGAGAAGTCAGTAAGGATGTGGAGAAGCTGCAACCCTTGTGCACTGCTGGTGGGAATGTAAAATGCTGCAGCCACTGTGAAAAACAGTATGACGATTCCTCAGAAAATTTAAAACTAAGGTTACCATACAATCCAACAATCATAATTCTAAGTATATACCCAAAAGAATCCAAAGCAGGGACTGCCAACAGATTTCTGTACAATGATCATGGCACTACTACTGAGAATAACCACTAAGTAGAGGCAAACCAAGTGTCCATACATGGATGAATGAATCAACAAAATGCAGTGAATACACACAGGAATATGATTCAGCCTTTGAAAAGAAGACAATGCTGACACATCAGGATATGGACGAACCTGAAAGACACTAGCCTAAGTGAAATAAGCAACACAGAAAAAGCTACATACCATGAGTTCATCTGTATAACTTTTTGAAATGACGAAACCACAGACGGAGACAGATGAGCCGTTATTAGGGGGCCAAGACAGGGGAAGAGGTTAACTATGGCTCTAACTAAGTCAGTAGCACACGGGACCCTTGTGCTAATCAACCTGTTCAATATCTTGACTACAATGGCACATACACGTGACAGAATTACACAGAACTCGCTGGGTGTGGTGGCTCATGCCTATAATTCCAGCACTTTAGGAGACCAAGGCGGGCAGATTACTTGAGCCCAGGAGTTCAAGACCAGCCTGGGCAACATAGTGATATCCTGTCTCAATTATTTAAAAAAAAAAAAAAAAATTTTAAAAGGGCCCGGTGCAATGGCTCACGCCTATAATTCCAGAACTTTGGGAAGCTGAGGCAGGTGGATCACTAGAGCCCATGAGTTTGAGAACAGCCTGGCCAACATGATGAAACTCCATCTCTACTAAAAATACAAAAATTAGGCCAGGCGTGGTGGCTCACGCCTGTAATCCCAGCATTTTGGGAGACCAAGGTGGGCAGATCACTTGAGGTCAGGAGTTCGAAACCAGCCTGGCCAAAATGGTGAAACCCAATCTCTACCAGAAATACAAAAAAAATTAGCGGTTTAGTGGCGAGCGCCTGTAATCCCAGGTACTCAGGAGGCTGAGGCAGGAGAATTACTTGAATCTGGGAGGCAGAGGCTGCAGTGACCTGAGATGGAGCCACTGCACTCCACCCTGGGCGACAGAGCAAGACTCCCTCTCAAAAAAAAAAAAAAAAAAAATTAGCCAGGCGTGGTGGTGCATGCCTATAGTCCCAGCTATTCAGGAGGCTGAAGTGAAGAACTGTTTGAACCTGGGAAGCAGAGGTTGCAGTGAGCCAAGAAAGTACCACTACACTCCAGTCTGGGCGACACAGCAAGATTCTGTCTCAAAAAAAATAAAATGTAAAACAACTGCACAGAACTAAATACACCTACACAAATGTGTGCATGTTAAACTGGTGAGATCTAACAAAGCTCAGCGGACGACATCAATGTTAACGCCCACCATGCTGTTGTGCTGTAGTTGGGAAAGATGTCCTGGGGAGGGCCCACAGGTCCCTCTATATTATTTCTCACTACTGTATGTGAATTCAGGATTGCTTAAGAGTTCAAAGAAATAATCAGGCATTGCTGGTTAGACTTAGTTTTTGAATAAAGAAAATCAAGTGAAGCCAAGCAATACCTTCTTCCATGGACTTAGTGAAGTTGCAGAGAAGTGAGGACAACCCCTTCAGACATCCTGCCAGAACAGGTAGTTTGGGCTCTCTTACTGCTGATGTCATCTAAAAGGAAAGATTTAAGAAAATGTCATTACAAGAAAAAAATACAACCACGTCTACGGAAGCAGAATGTCATAAATTTTATCATACCTGGGTCTTAAGTTCACCCAGAAAAGCGCGGAACAGGTTTTCTGCATTATTTATCATCTCACTAGGATGAACTTCACCCAATAATCCCAGGAGCTCATATACTTTTTCTAAAACTGAAAAGAAAATTTTAGACAAGGGCTCAAACTACATTTAAATAAGTTATACTAACCAAAACGTATGAAGAAAATAAAATAATGTGAAGTTCAAAATTAATTTTACAATAAGATATATAAAATATAAAGCTTTTAGGGCTGCATTTTTTCCTAAGTTTTATGCAAATGTATTAATCATATTTGACATGTGAGTTTTCCATTTAAAGGAATAATTTTGTAAAAATTAACATTTTTAGGAAGGGAAGTCTTCACATGTTTTTTGGTTTCATTTTGGTTTATTTTCAGCAAAAAGGATTCATCTGTGAAACATATAAGACCTTGGTAGAGAAAATCTAAGTCTTACGCTAATAATTTGTTAATATTAATTTGCTAAACTATTTGAAAATAACATGTAAATGCATCTCACCTGTATCTGGTATTTTTTTTTTCAATGCAAGTTCTCCATAGAATTTACTAAATAATTCTCCAATTTTAAATTCATCCATGAGTCTAGAACTTCTAAAAGTCTGAAGTAACTAAAAGAATACAAATTAGTACATCAATGTAGTGTGGGAATCAAGAAAAATAAAATAATACATATTAGCATTCTCTCTAAAGAGGGAAATAAAGGGATTCCTCTATCTCAGTGCCTCTGCACACAGCAAAAGTTCAGAATTAGGTGTGTCTCAAGGATTTACACTTGGTCTCTCAGAATTCACATCCACCCAGCTTATCTGGAAATTAGAGGTTGAGATGGGTGGTGTAAGAACACCAGAGGCAGAATACTCTAGGCTTAACTGTTACCTTCCCAAGAAACCAACATGACTAGAACCTTTCTCCCAGAAGCCTACAAAACCAAGGACCAACCAGAAACAAAGGAATTCTAAAATACAAATGCCAAAAAAAAAAAAACAGAAACAGGTCACAGTGACCCCAACAACCACTTAATTGCAACATATCAACCGATTCCTGCTGGACACGGTGGCTCACGCCTATAATCCCAGCACTTTGGGAGGCCGAAGCAGGCAGACTACAAGGTCAGGAGTTCAAAACCAGTGTGACCAACATAGTGAAATCCCGCCTCTACTAAAAATACAAAAATTAGCCAGGCATGGTGGCACATGCCTGTAATCCCAGCTACTCAGGAGGCTGAGGCAGGAGAATCGCTTGAACCTGGAAGACAGAAGTTGCAGTGAGCTGAGATTGCACCACTGCACTCCAGTCTGGATGACAGAACAACACTCTATCTCAAAAAAAAAAAGAAAAAAAAACATACGAACTCTTTCCCAGTGCTAAGATTTTAGGAAAAACCTCAGAGATACAAGGTGATCTTTCAGCAATTCCTAACAGCATTAGGTTTTGCCAAAGGCAGTAAGGGTGATAAATGAAAGAGCAATAAATTCTTTAGTCATTTTCCTATTTCATTCTGCTCACAACTCAGAATTCTTCTTTTACTGCCCAGAAGAGTCTGAGAACAAAAAGTCAGGGTACTGTCAGGTGATGGTTGGAAAATGTGCATATTACCCATACATCAGTGTGATTAGATCCTATCCTTCCCCAAACACATCACCCAAAATACAACTCAAAACTCTGACTTTCTTTTAAAAGTTATACGTTTAATATAAAATGCACGTACTTAAAAACATAATTACCTTAATAAGAAGGTCCAGGGCTGGAATTTTACATTTAGCAGCTCTATCTTTTGTATAAACACTGGTACAAGTATTCTAGGTTTAAAAAAAAATAACCAAAATCATCAATAAGATATAAAAACTGAGACTCAGCAATATCTGAAACTACGTCTCTTAAGAGGAGCAATATCAAAATTCAGTATTTAGCTGTGGAAAATATAACATTAGGCTGGGCGCGGTGGCTCATGCCTATAATCCCAAAACTTTGGGAGGCTGAGGTAGGCGATCACCTGAGGTCAGGAGTTCGAGACCAGCCTGGCCAGCATGGTGAAACCGTCTCTACTAAAAACATAAAAATTAGCCGGGCATGGTGGCACACGCCTGTAATCCCAGCTACTCAGGAGGCTGAGGGAGGAGAATCGCTTGAACTCAAGAGACAGAGGTGGCAGCGAGCCAAGATTGTGCCACTACACTTCAGCCTGGGTGACAGATCAAGACTCCGTCTCAAAAAAAGAAAAAAGTATTCACCAGACTCCGTGGTTGGTGTCTGCAATCCCTTTGGGGATTACAGTGTGGTTCATGCCTGTAAGCAATTTGGAAGGTGGAGATGGAAAGATCACTTGAGCCCAGGAGTTCGAGACCAGCCTGGGCAACAAGGCAAAACCCTGTCTCTACAAAAAAAAAAAAAAAAAAAAAACACACAAAAATTAGCTGGGCATAGTAGCACATGCCTGTGGTCCCAGCAACTTGGGAGGCTGAGGTATGAGAATCACCTGAGCCCACGAGATGGAGGATGCAGTGAGCCATGATCACACCACTGCACTCCAGCCTGGATGACAGAGCAAAACCCTGTCTCACAAAATAAAAATAAATAAACAATAAAAATACAAATACAAATTATTATTATTTTTTTGAAATGGAATTTCGCTCTTGTCGCCCCGGCTGCAGTGAAGTTATCAAGAAGCCGTCAGGGCCCCAGGGAGCCCAAGGTGCTACTGCCACCTCCTCAGGAAAGAAATTATCAAAGTAGTTTCTCTGACAAAGGCCTTAGCTTACTAAATCTAAATAACTAATGGGCAACAAGAGCAAAACTCCATCTCAAAAAAAAAAAAAAAAAAAAAAAAAAAACTAATGAAGAGCCCACTTCATTTGTAACACAATGAAGCAGAAATAAGCAAATTCCCCAATAAGAAAGGAAAATGTTTTATCTTTAAAATAAAAATCCAAGTTCCTTACACCATAAGTTAAAACAGATGTTGATATATAATGTAATAAGGTATGTTTTTTTAATTCTTACCTTAATTTCAACACAGTAAGGCGCGATCTTCTGGCCCATTTTTTCTAAGAAAATACATAAAAACTTTAGGATTTCTTCTCTACATTCACGAAACTGTAATGAAAGAGATACATATTGTAAATATGGGTAACAGGAGTCACTCCAGGAATATACAAGAAAAGCAAAACGAAAATTGTCAACTTACTTCAATACTGTTGAGTGACTTCCGGACAAATACAAGCAAACCGAAATCTCTGGAAAAAACTAAAGATGTCTGTAATGCTGTTCAAAAAAATAAGTAAGCAAGTTAAGAGAGTGCCAAGAGCATAATGTAAATCACTCCTAAAGGGGCTGCAATGATTCTTTCTTTTATTACCACTTTTTTTTGAGACCGAGTCTCACTCTGTTGCCCAAGCTGGAGTGCAGTGACTCTGGCTCACTGCAAGCTCCGCCTCCCAGGTTCACGCCATTCTCCTGCCTTAGCCTCCTGAGTAGCTGGGACTAAAGGTGCCCGCCACTCTGGCTAATTTTTTTGTATTTTTAGTAGAGACAGGGTTTCACTATGTTAGCGAGGATGGTCTCAATCTCCCGACCTCGTGATCCACCCACATAGGCCTCCCAAAATGCTGGGATTACAGGTGTGAGCCACCGCGCCTGGCCAAGGATGGAATGGTTTTCAAGGCAGCCTTATAAATATAAAACACTAACCCAAGGTTGCTATATTAAAACAAAAAAAGCAGAAAATTCTAGACAACGTTCCACAGGGAAGCAGTAGGCAGAATAATGGCCCCAAAGATGCCTGCATCCCAATCCCTGGGGTCACATCTTGTGAATATGTAAAATGTATATAGCAAAAGGAAATTGAGCTTGCAGATGGAATTAAGGTAGCTAATCAGCTGACCTTAAAATGGGAAGATCATACTGGATTATCCAGAGAGCCCAATGTAATCATACAGGCCTTTAAAGTAAGGAGATGAAGAAGAGTTGATCAGAGAGACAGGAAGTTGGGAAAGCAGGAGATTCCAAACCTCTGCTTGACATGCTGTTGCTGGCCTTGAAGACCAAGGGAAGGGAGCTGTGATCCAAGGAAAGGGGACAGTTTCAAGAAGTATGGAATGTCAGGGGCCTCAATCCTATAACCTGAATGAATAAGGCAATGGATCCTCCCCAAGAGCCTTCAGAAAGAAAGCAGCCCTGCGTGGTGCTTTGGTTCTAGCTTGGTGAGACCTGTGTGGGATTCTGACTCACAGAATCCCCCTTACAGTGGGAACTGTAAGAGTAACAGACCTGTGCTGTTTTAAATTACTAAGCTTGTGATAATTGTTACAGCAGCAATAAGGAACTAATACACTTCCCCTGGAATCTCTCAAGTGAAAGGAGGTACGTCATGAATGGAAGGTAAACTTGGAAGTGCTTTAGACACAAGTTACTAAACAAACAAAAATGAATGCTAAATTTGAAACCCTGAGAAAGTAACCACACAATGTTAGTTTTTTGTTTGATATTTCCCCATTGTTAACATATTCTTGACAACAAATAGAATATATAGAATTCATGTATATAGCATCTTTTTTTTTTTTTTGAGACGGAGTCTTGCTTCATTGCCCAGTCTGGAGTGCAGTGGCACAATCTCAGCTCACTGCAACCTCCCTCTCCTGGGTTCAAGCCATTCTCCTCTCTCAGCCTCCCGAATAGCTGAGACTATAGGCGCTCGCCACCATGCCCAGCTAATTTTTGTATTTTTAGTAGAGACAAGGTTTCACCATACTGGTCAGGTTGGTCTGGAACTCCTGACCTCAGGTGATCCACCTGCCACAGCCTCCCAAAGTGCTGGGATTACAGGCATAAGCCACTGCACCGTGCCACATACAACATCTTGTTTAAACTGTTTTAAGTTATTCCTATAACATATTCACTCCTAGACCCTCCGGAAGAAAATCTCACCTTTTAATAGGGCACAACATCAAGAGGTCTGCACACTCGTGTTTTAAAGAATACGGGAGTTTCTACACAACGAAATATTCGATTATTTAAAGTGCTAAAAAGAGGCACTTTTACCACAGAGAGGAAAAAGTTCGCACCCAGGCATTGCTAAAGAGTTAAAAGAACATGACTTCAATTGTATTTCTTCAATTTTTCTCAAGGTAGGAACAGTAAATATAGGGGTTTCGAAAAGGTACTGGTGGGATTAGGCGAGATTCAGGTGAAAGAAAATACTTTCTCTTGGCCGGCCCCAGTGGCTCATGTCTGTAATCCCAGCATTTGGGAGGCCGAGGCGGGCGGATCATGAGGTTAGGAGTTCGAGACCAGCCTGACCAACACGGTGAAACCCCATCTCTACTAAAAACACAAAAAAATTAGCCCGGTGTGGTGGCGCGCGCCTGTAATCCCTGCTACTCGGGGGGCTGAGGCAGGAGAATAGCTTGAACCCAGGAGGCGGGGGTTGCAGTCAGCCGAGATCGCGCCACTGCACTCCCGCCTGGGCGACAGAGCCAGATGCCGTCTCAAAAAAAAAAAAAAAAAATTATTTATCTTGCCCTCCCCCCCACTCTGTATAGCAAGGATTGCCAAATTAGGGGTCGTTTTCACCAACTTTGGCTTTAAAATATCTTTCTTCTAATACTAGGGAGTAAAAAGCAGTATGAAAAATCACTTTATACACACGCACAGAAATTCCCCCCAAGAATCTAATCGCTGTACTTCAAAATACCGTCATCTAAACACAGAGAAAAGCGCCAGGCTGCCCGGCTCCAGAACGACTCGGGAAGCCAGGACCCACCCGCGGCCCAGCTCGGGCCGGTACCCACCCAGAACCGCGGGGCTGCTGCTCAGGACGCATTCCTGCCCCAGGCCGCGGATCAGCTGATGACCGGCCAGGGCAGCACCGCAGCGGTCCGCGGCGGACAAGGTCTCCTGCAGCCGCAGCAGGGAGCAACGCACACCGGCTCCGGAGCCCGCCATGCCGCCGAGTCCCACTCCCGCGCGTGCGCCCGCTCAGCCCGGACCCGGAAATGCTCCTACGCGCCGGGGCGGGGCTACGGGGCGCGGCGGCAGGAACTTTCCCGGGGACCCCTGCGGGAAAGCCTGGCCTGTAGGCTCGGCTCTTTGGCCCTAATCAAAATGGAAACTTAAGGAGAAACGCCATCCGTCGGTCTGACCTGCGGAAGTAGATTGGGTGGCTACTTGGTGTTGGACTTGGCTAAATAGATATCAGAGGCAAATAAAACAAGCGAAGGGCCTGGGTCAAGAGTTCCAAGTTTGTTCCTCGATAAAAAGTGACAAACGCGGTCGGGCGCGGTGGCGCCCGCCTGCAGTCCCAACACTTTAGGAAGCTGAGGCGGGAGGATTGCAGGAGTTCGAGACCTGCCGGGGCAACATAAGACCATCCCCGCCACCTCCCGTCCTTAATTTTTTTAATAAAAAAAATTTTTAAGTGGCAAATGCATCTCTAATGTCCTTATTAATCAAAAACGCCTAAGGGATAAAGAAGCACATGCTCCCTAGCCAACGCTAACGGAACACACCCTGAGAACTGGTGCGGTCAGACCCACTTTTCCCGCGAAAACGCGGCCCCGCAGGAGGTCAGACTATCTAGACAGAGGGGTGCCGAGCGAGGCCTACTTCTGGCTTGCGCGCGGGTGCTGAAGGAAGTAGCACTGTCCCCCCCTACTGGTGCGCAGTGGCGCGTCCCGGAGGCGGAGCCACGCACGAGCGTCGCTGTGATTGGTGAGGCCCCGCCAGGGGCGGAGACGACCTTGCCGCCGGCGGGAACTCTGGGTCCCGTGGTTTGGGAGCGCGACTGGCCAGGTGGACCTGGAGCCTGCGAGCGTCCGCAAGCGGCCGCCTTTCCCCGGTAACCGCGCGTCGGCAGGGAGGGCGTGGCGCGGAGCCGGCTGGATCGTCCGTGCTGCGGAGCAGGGCAGGGAAGCCGGGAGGCAGGCCCGGCCCGAGCTTGTCCTTGTCGCGCAGGTACCCCGAGCACCATGTCGTCCCCGGCGTCGACCCCGAGCCGCCGCGGCAGCCGGCGTGGAAGAACCACCCCAGCCCAGACGCGTGAGTCCCCCGAGCCGGGCCCACCACAGCCCCCGGCGCCGCCCTTTCTGCCCTCTCTTGCCGCAACTGGCAGCGCTGGGTGGGTGCGCGGGCCCCGGGCGCTCAGCCTCGGGCTGGGCACTGCCACCTGGTGCGCACAGACACCCACAGCAGGCTGTGGCCTGGGTGCTGCTTAATTCGATTGCCCATTTGCCTCTGTTTGGTTTGGTTCAGTGGTGAGTCATAATGCCCCAAGGGACAGACAAATCCAGGAATACCGGCCCTAAAAGTTCATGGCCATCTTTTCTGTTTTGTGTGACACAAGCTCGAAGTGAGGATGCCAGGTCATCTCCTTCTCAGAGACCTAGAGGCGAGGATTCCACCTCCACGGGGGAGTTGCAGCCGATGCCAACCTCGCCTGGAGGGGACCTACAGAGCCCTGTCGCGCAGGACGTGTTATTTTCCAGCCCTCCCCAAATGCATTCTTCAGGTGCGTGTCTGAAGATCTAGGTTATGCTGTGCTTGATACACAGCTGATGCTTTATCTGCTCAGGTTTACTGTCTTTATTACAGTTGTCATAATGCCTAAAGCATCCCCTCTGCACATGAGTGAGCATATTCTGAACCAGAGGAGCTGAACAGAGTGCCGAAAATAATTGTTTTAGGGCTTAGTGAGCAGAATAAGCAGGTTCTTTGATGCTTTTCTTAATAGAACATTTAATAGTGCTCAGAATCTCAACCACCACAGGTTGCAATAAATACTCAAGTTTGCTGTGTGATTAGATGGTATAGGTCAACAGACAACATGCTGTAATTTCAGGTTTGATATACCACCAGAATTTCCTAATTTTGTTTTTATAGCTATCCCTCTTGACTTTGATGTTAGTTCACCACTGACATATGGCACTCCCAGCTCTCGGGTAGAGGGAACCCCAAGAAGTGGTGTTAGGGGCACACCTGTGAGACAGAGGCCTGACTTGGGCTCTGCGCAGAAGGGCCTGCAAGTGGATCTGCAGTCTGACGGGGTGAGTATGCAGTCTCCTGAAACCATCTTATGGCGGATATCATGTGGGTAACTCCATTTTCATGGTTCTGTCATGTTTTTCTGTGTAGGCAGCAGCAGAAGATATAGTGGCAAGTGAGCAGTCTCTAGGCCAAAAACTTGTGATCTGGGGAACAGATGTAAATGTGGCAACATGCAAAGAAAACTTTCAGGTGAGCTATATGTATTAAAATTACTTTGAGCTCTGAAAATGTTGGGAGACCGTGCTTATAACCTATATCGAAGTAACCATAATGACTAGAAGGGCCACCTGTGGTGGCTCACACCTATAATCCCAGCACTTTGGGAGGCCAAGGTGGGAGGATCACTTGAGGCCAGGAGTTTGATAGCAGCCTGACCAATATAGTGAGACTCCATCTCTAAATTAAATTTTAAAAAAGAAAAAGGAAGAAAAATATTTATTTCTGTCTCCTGATAGAGACATACTCCTAACTTTGTGTGTTTTTAGTAGTTGCCTGTTCCCAAATGCTATATGCCTGATATGTTTTCTCTCCACTTAAAGAGATTTCTTCAGCGATTTATTGACCCTCTGGCTAAAGAAGAAGAAAATGTTGGCATAGATATTACCGAACCTCTATACATGCAACGACTTGGGGAGGTAATCAGATACTCTTTAAATTCAAGTTGTGTGTTTTAAAATAGTTAGCAAAATATAAATTGTTCATTTTTATCTTGTAGATTAATGTAATTGGTGAGCCATTTTTAAATGTAAACTGTGAACACATCAAATCATTTGACAAAAATTTGTACAGACAACTCATCTCTTACCCACAGGTAAGAATTTAGCTTTGACCTTGATGAATTTTAGTAACTGTCCAGAAAGAATGTTTCCAGATAACACAAATTCCTCGGTAATGAAGATAGTATGCACAAACACTAAGAAAACCATGTATCATCTCCTTTGGATGGGTGTGGTGGCTCACACCTGTAATCCAAGCACTTTAGGATGCTAAGGCAAAAGGATCACTTGAGGTCGGGAGTTCGAGACCAGCCTGGCCAACAAAGTGAAACCCCATCTC
Source organism: Macaca nemestrina (assembly GCF_043159975.1). Classification (NCBI taxonomy): domain Eukaryota; kingdom Metazoa; phylum Chordata; class Mammalia; order Primates; family Cercopithecidae; genus Macaca; species Macaca nemestrina. The sequence goes on along the minus strand of NC_092132.1, from coordinate 97,484,435 downwards.
TACTAAAAAATACAAAAATTAGCCACATGTGGTGGTGCGCACATGTAGTCCTAGCTACTCGGGAGGCTGAAGCGGAAGAATCACTTGAACCGAGGAGGCGGAGGTGCAGTGAGCCGAGATGACGCCACTGCTCTCCAGCCTGGGCAACACAGTGAAATTCCATCTCAAAAAAAAAAGGATCATCTCCTTTAAGATGAACTTTTTTTTTTTTTTTTTTTTTCACATTTTAATGTTCCTGAAAGTGGGATTTGTATTACTATCAATGACAGGTTATGGTTTACTGGGCAGTGTTTCTCATGTAGAAAAATGATGAATCTAACAACTATAGCTTCTTGGGTTTCATGAAGTAAGTTATCTTAAATGGAAATACTTTAACTGAATTGCATACTTCCTGCCGCTTTAAAAGAATATACTTATTGTACTGTAGACTTTGACTTTTTGGCCTCAGGTCAGTTTTTATTCATGAAGTATCAGCTCTGTTGACTCTGGGTGTGGTCTTTGAGGCAAGCAGACCTGGTTTTTGAATCTTGATTTTGCTGATTACTGGCTGCATAGCTTTAGTCAGGTTCCTTAACCAACCAAAAGCTGTTTCCTCATCTGTAAAATGGGAACCATATGTTAACAAATTTGGATAAATATGATTTAACTTACTTTGGTGTCACCGGGTGCGGTGGCTCATACCTGTGATCCCAGCACTTTGGGAGGCCAAGGCAGGCGGATCCCCTGAGGTTGGGAGTTCAAGACCAGCCTGACCAACATGGAGAAACCCCATCTCTATTAAAAACACAAAATTAGCCAGGCGTAGTGGCACATGCCTGTAATCCCAGCTACTCAGGAGGCTGAGGCAGGAGAATTGCTTGAATCCCAGAGGCAGAGGTTGCAGCAAGCCGAGATCATGCCATTGCACTCCAGCCTGGGCAACAAGAGCAAAACTCTGCCTCAAAAAATAAAAATAAATAACTTACTTTGGTATCATTTCATTATAGAAGGAAAATAATGAAAGCGTGAGGTCAAAATTTTTTTCCCTTCTAATAGAAAGCATAAAATATGCCAGTATACATCAAAAAGGCACTTTTATATAAATTATCAAATTTAACCCAATTGAGAATATGCGGAGATAGATAGTTCAGCATACCTAAATTTGAAAACAGCACGTGCATGATTCTTTAGGGTAATACTTTGGGGGCATGACATGTTGTCTTCTTTTTATACTTTGCTAATCTGACGTGCCTTTATTGTATTTAACGCTGAGATATGAATACAAATACATCTTCATATTTATTTTTACAGGAAGTTATTCCAACTTTTGACATGGCTGTCAATGAAATTTTCTTTGACCGTTACCCTGACTCAATCTTAGAACATCAGATTCAAGTAAGACCATTCAACGCATTGAAGACTAAGAATATGAGAAACCTGAATCCAGAAGGTAATGTATTTTTCATAGGATTACTTTTGTTGAAGGAAAATGCCTTACATGAAAATAGCCTTGTTTCATCAGGAAACTATGAAAGAAGTAATTGGTGGTGGTAGTCAAGGTGATGGATTATAAATTGTCAAAATAATACAGATTCAGTTATCCTGTATACTTATGAACCCCATATACTTTTTGAATTTAATTGAAGTTTCTGATATAAGAGATTGACTATTGGCTGGGCGTGGTGGCTCACGCCTATAATCCCAGCACTTCAGGAGAACAAGGCAGGCAGATCACCTGAGGTCAAGAGTTCCAGACCAGTCTGGCCAACGTGACAAAACCCCTTTACTAAAAATACAAAAATTACCAGGGCGTGGTGGCACGCGCCTATAGTCCCAGCTACTCTCGGGAGGCTGAGGCAGGAGAATCACTTGAACCCGGGAGGCAGAGGTTGCACTGAGCCGAGGTTGTGCCATTGCACTCCAGCCTGGGTGACAGGATGAGACTCTGTCTCAAAAAAAGAAAAAAAAAAATAGATTTTAAAGACTTGAGGATCACTTGAGGCCAGGAGTTTGAGACCAACTTGGGTGACTTAAGAGACTCCAAGAAGAAATTAGCAAGGCACAGTGGCTCATGCATGTAATCCTACCACTTTGGGAGGCTGAGGTGATGGGCTTACTTGAGCCTGGCAGCTTGAAGCTACAGTGAGCCGTAATTGCACCACTGTACTCCAGCCTGGGCAACAGGTTAAAACCCCATCTCAACAACAGCAAAATTGTAGAGGTCTCATGAATCAGTGGCAGGATAGGGTGATCTTCATGGCTAGCAGTGGCTAACTACAGGCCAGAACAGGGCAGCTCATCTGAAACCAGCAGGGGAAATTAGTTGGGGGCAGTGGGACCTTCAAAGGGGAAAAGTTGTCTGTCAGGAAAGGTTCAAATAATAAAGGAAACAAGCAAGAGTGAAAGATCAGACCATCTAAGGGGTTCTATGTGGATAGTAATGACTGTAAAGTATAGAGGAATTTTTCCTCTGCCAGGTGCTCTTACTAGTCTTGAAGTACACTGTCACATTCAGTCCTTGGCTCTGGGGTAGGTCCTGATACCACCCCATTCTATAGAGGACACAAAATGTGCACAGAGAGGCTAGGGTTGGGTCTCAGTCCAGGCTGTCTGGCTTTTTTCCTGATACAGCAGGGTGTCATAAAGGAGGCTGGGTGAGTGAGGCAGGAGGCAGGGAGGAGGGTAGTCAGACAAGAAGGGAGCAAGGGATGCCTGCTGGACAGGGGCCAGAGGTTCGCTGGGCTTGAGAATCTCCTGAAGACATACCCTGCAGACGACTGGACACAGAAAGGTCACCCTAGGCAGACTTGTGGGCACCCAGCACCTGCCTGTGATCCCAGCTATTCCTAGACCTCTGCACCTCAGATCAGGTGTGCTGACCTCTCTTCTCCCCTCACAGACATTGATCAGCTCATCACCATCAGCGGCATGGTGATCAGGACATCCCAGCTGATTCCCGAGATGCAGGAGGCCTTCTTCCAATGCCAAGTGTGTGCCCACACGACCCGGGTGGAGATGGACCGCGGCCGCATTGCGGAGCCCAGCGTGTGCGGGCGCTGCCACACCACCCACAGCATGGCACTCATCCACAACCGCTCCCTCTTCTCTGACAAGCAGATGGTGCGCAGCCACCCTGGCCCCCCAGGCTATGCTTTGCCTGTCTGTATCCTCAAAAGGCCGACTATAACTTGTCCCTCGGACCCTGAGCCTCACTTCCCGAATGGCATCCATCCCTCTCTGGTCTTGTGGGTTTCATTAGTGGCCTATGGGCTAAATACGCAGAGCACACAAAGGCCCTGCTTCAGGGCACTGTCCCTGTGCGGTTGCCAGTAGTACTGTCTGTTGTTAGAGACGTCATATTTTCATGGCCTAAAATGCTTCAAACATTTGAGATGAGAATACTTAGTTAAATGTCGTTCTGCGGTTTTTCCATTGGTAAAGGATGGAGGAATTTTTCTGAAATTTTTTCACAAATTTTATTGTCTAAGAAGTTTGGTCTTTTTCGGCTGGGCTTGGTGGCTCACGCCTGTAATCCCAGCACTTTGGGTGGCCGAGGCGGGCGGATCACAAGGTCAGGAGATCGAGACCATCCTGGCTAATGGTGAAACCCTGTCACTACTAAAAAAAAAAAATACAAAAAAATTAGCCAGGCATGGTGGCGGGCGCCTGTAGTCTCAGCTACTTGGGAGGCTGAGGCAGGAGAATGGCAGGAACCCAGGAGGCAGAGCTTGCCGTGAGCTGAGATTGCACCACTGCACTCCAGCCTGGGCAACAGTGAGACTGTCTCAAAAAGAAAAAAAAAAGTTTGCCCTTTTTTCTCTCTATTCGTGAAATTGTAAGATGAAGTTACTAAAATGACAGAAATAAGTGAGGGGAAGGTAGAAAATTGCTTATTTACTGTGATTGTAACTGTAAAGATGTGGGAGGACAGAATTTGAGTTTTTCTGTGACAGTGTGTGCGTGGTTTCTTTAATGTTGCATGGGACAGAGCTGGAGACAGAAAGGCAGGCACCTTGTTCCCCAGGAGCATATGGCCTCCTATTCTCAGAATCTTGCAGGCCCCCAAAGTGGCTTAGAGAAAAGCCCAGCAGCCTTAGGCCTCTCAGAGGGTACCTGGTTTGGAAAGGCCTTCCTCGACCCTGCTTTATGAAAAGCATCTCAGCTTCCCCCACCGCAGCTCCCTACATTCCTTCCCCTGTTTTGTTGCTGTCTGCTGCATTTGTCACTGTCACATGTTATGTGCTCATTTTTCTGTATATTATCTGCCCCTTCCACTCCATGAGGCAGGGAACATTGTTCACTATCGGGTCCCTGACACCTAGGATGGGCTGTAGCACAAGCTGGGTGCGCCACAGATACCTGTTAGATGAGTGGATGCAGGCAGGGTTGTGAGGTGCGCAGGCATGCCCGACAGTGGGCCTTAAGAATGTGTGTTGCAGCCGGGCATAGTGGCATGCGCTTGTAATCCCAGCTACTCGGGAGGCTGAGGCAGGAGAATCACTTGAACCTGGGAGGTGGAGGTTGCGGTGAGCTGAGATCGCACCATTGCACTCCAGCCTGGGCAATAAGTGAAACCCCATCTCAAAAAAAAAAAAAAATGTATGCTGCTCTACCCAGGAGATCTAGAAGTAACTTCTAAAGCATTAATGAGAAACATGGACAAACATTTATGCGGGGATATGCACTGCAGCCTTACATGGCGAAAGCAGTACAAAGACATGCAGATTTTTGTCCTCCTGCACTCTCTGTGGCCCACATGTTCTCTGTTTGCTGCCCTTCAGATCAAGCTTCAAGAGTCTCCAGAAGACATGCCTGCAGGGCAGACACCACATACAGTCATCCTATTTGCTCACAATGATCTGGTTGACAAGGTTCAGCCTGGGGACAGAGTGAATGTTACAGGTAAGAGTGTAGGTTTGCACCAGCACTTTAGCATGTCTGTCTTGTTTTCAATGCTGTGCTTTAGTGAGTCATTGGACTCAGTCACAGGTCCAGTTCTGCCTGCAGTTGTCACTGCATGTCTTTGAGACTGTGGGGTATATCCCCAGTTTATCTGCCACCTTTTTAACTGAGTACCACGGCCCAGCGTCATGAAATTGTTCAGTTCTTCTCAAACTTGAATGTTGGAACTCATGGTTTGTGCGGTCACTCGCCTCTTGATATCTCAGTATCCTGGAGCTATGTGTGTCTCAAGTCAGTACTGTTGGCATCATGAGACAGCAGCCTCAGATAGGCTGGTATGGGTAGAGTTTGAGTTATGCCATTAGCTAAGTATTATCAATGCTGGAGTTGTAAGTAATTTTTACTTATTTCCCAAATGTGTAGCCAGGGGTTAACATTTGTTTGTTAACAGAGAAGAATGAGTCAGAGTGACTTGTTTCCATGTATAGAAGCTGAGGTTCAGGGATGCATAGACAGCAGTAGCTCAGATGCCACGGTAAATCAGGACCCAGGACTCCTTCTCTTGCTGCCACGAGAGTGTTCTTTGCACAGCACCACATGAGTGTGGCAGTCTTCCTTTTGAATCTGTAGAGTCACAATAGATTTTGGTTGGCGGCAAGGGAGTGTTGATGGCAGCACAGTTCTTCTTTGATGGGCAAGGTGGCAATGGTCACAGAGTGCCTGAATCTGCTCCTGAGCGGAGAGCCTGGGGCACACCACGCATCGGCCTTTGTCTTCAGTGAGGCAGTGCTCACCCTGTTTCTTCCCCAGTGTGAAGTCCTGCAGTTTTCACTGGCAGTCTTCTGTTGTAAAAGTACTTGTAGTCATTGAGAATTAAAATAATGCGTAGTCTTTAGTGAGTGACGTGCATATTTCCAGTCCTGCTACCCTGAAACCTTTGATAAAGTATTTAATCCAATATTTTAGTTTCCTCACCTACAAAGTGGAGTTAATGTGGTGATACATGTGTGAGAGTATTTGGGGCCTAGGGGCTGTGGAAAGTGCTGTGTAGATATGAAATAAGTATCAATGCTGCTCTGTGAGATAAATCATCATGGGCCACTTTAAACATAGTCGTCCATCCCTAGCCTATATTGGAGTGAAGAATAGTGTGTATTCTAAGAATGCATGTAAACTGGTTTGTTGTGTTAAATAAGAATTACACCAACCCACTAAATGAGCAAGACTCTGTGCCATTGTGTTGAGATAGCTGTAAGGGGGAAAGGCCGGACTTTCTACAAAAGCTGCAGAAATCAGCCTAGAGTTAAAGGCTTCTGGTTTGAAATCCAGAAAAGACGAATATCAGATCAGACTTCTGTATGTGGGGAGCCTGCCTTCCAGAAGAATGCATGATTTGCATGCTTTTGTCAGGGGTGGTGGGCGGGGGGTGGGACCTAGTCTAGTTTTAATGGCTGGAGGATTTTAGCATTTTGTTGAAGTCAAGTAAGTGCTAAGCAGATTCTGTACACTCAACTTAGGGAAGTAAAAATACTGCTTATTAAATACAACCACGAACCCAGCATTGAGCCAGAAGCACAGCAGCTCCATTTCACCCTCAGGGTGACTATGCCCGTGGAGGTGCTCATGTAGCTACAGTTGCCCTGGAGCACTGCTGACTAGTGGGCCCAGGTGAACACGTCCTCGGCTCTGTCATTTACAGAAACCTTGATTCTTTCTCTTTTTGTTTTGTTTTTGAGAGAAGAGTTTCGCTCTTGTTGCCCAGGCTGGAGTCCAATGGCACGATCTTGGCTCACCGCAACCTCCGCCTCCCAGGTTCAAGCCATTCTCCTGCATCAGCCTCCTTAGTAGCTGGGATTAAAGGCGTGTGCCACCACGCCTGGCTAATTTTTATATTTTTAATAGAGACAGGGTTCTCCATGTTGATTAGGGTGGTCTCGAGCTCCTGACCTCAAGTGATCCGCCTGCCTCAGTCTCCCAAAGTTCTAGGAATACAGACATGAGCCACCTGGGTTCTTTCGAGCTTGTCCGTTTCCTGCTGCTGTTTCCCCGCTTGCTCAGTAGGCGGGAGCTTTGCAATGTGGGTCTGAGTCCTGGGCTTGGGAGGGTCATTTAAGAGATGGTGGAGCTCACCTTTCCAGGGCCAGCCCAGTGTGGTGCCTCGCTCTGAAGTGCACCTGTTGCCTACGCTGGTTGCTGAGCCACTCGGAGGAAGATATGGGAAGGTAAAAGTGCATCTCCTGGTTGTGCCCTCAGGCATCTATCGAGCAGTGCCTATTCGAATCAATCCAAGAGTGAGTAATGTGAAGTCTGTCTACAAAACCCACATTGATGTCATTCATTATCGGAAAACGGATGCAAAACGTCTGCATGGCCTTGATGAAGAAGCAGAACAGAAACTTTTTTCAGAGAAACGTGTGGAATTGCTTAAGGAACTTTCCAGGAAACCAGACATTTATGAGAGGCTTGCTTCAGCCTTGGCTCCAAGCATTTATGAACATGAAGATATAAAGAAGGTAACAGTGGATTTTAAACTAGGGGTTGGGATTTACAGTTCTTTAGAATCAAATAGTATAAACATCCACTCCGCCACTTAAGCCATTTGCCATAAAGGATGCGAGCTGTGGCCTGTTAGAGCAAGTGCTGGCAACCGGACTTGCCATTGGTTGAGGAGAGTCATAGCATTGTCTATCCTCATCTCTGCTCTAAACTTAAGTTTCTAAACAGAAGAGGCCACACAGTATCAGAATAGGGACAGGGACTTGCATGGCCATCATTCTGGCATAATAATGGGTGCTGAAGAATAAATTGGTCAGTGATAACTTAGAGCATATCAAGCACTTTCAGGAGCCTTTTTATACCTTCCTGCGATTTCCTAATTGTAGTTCTTTATAAGAGAGAAAAGTACCTCTAAAGTTTAAACTACATCTCAGTTACTGTGCAGAAAATGAATGTTTAGACATGTCTCTTTGATTATTTAGGGAATTTTGCTTCAGCTCTTTGGCGGGACAAGGAAGGATTTTAGTCACACTGGAAGGGGCAAATTTCGGGCTGAGATCAACATCTTGCTGTGTGGTGACCCTGGTACCAGCAAGTCCCAGCTGCTGCAGTACGTGTACAACCTCGTCCCCAGGGGCCAGTACACTTCTGGGAAGGGCTCCAGTGCAGTTGGCCTTACTGCGTACGTAATGAAAGACCCTGAGACAAGGCAGCTGGTCCTGCAGACAGGTGCCCTTGTCCTCAGTGACAACGGCATCTGCTGTATCGATGAGTTCGACAAGATGAATGAAAGTACAAGATCGGTATTGCATGAAGTCATGGAACAGCAGACTCTGTCCATTGCAAAGGTGAGTCGCCTTCTCCACTGTGAATGTGGACATGTTTAAAATACGTGGACCCTTAAAAGACAGCGTATGTGGAAATGTGCTGTGCTACCTTGGTTCTAACTTGGGGAGATTGATACGTGCTTTTCACATCATATTTCAGCTAAATCTCTACATATCTTCAACAGGATATCATGTTTTGTCTTTATTGCTGTACTAGCCTTGAATTTGTCCTAAAGCTCTTGCAAGGTGCCTGCTTCCTGAGAAAGACATGGTTATAGCACGCATTCATCTAAACTCAGTCCTTGGCATGAATCTGAGGACAAGGCTTATCCAGGTGAACTGCTGAAGTCAGTAAAGGCAACATGGCTCAGGCAATAGAAATGCTGTAGAGGGAATATGGGTTTAGTAGGTGGCCGGGCAAAGATGGTACTTGTTAATTGCCAGCGTCAGGGAGAGGCTTCTAACCGCACTGTTTTCTCTGATAGGCTGGGATCATCTGTCAGCTCAATGCACGCACCTCTGTCCTGGCAGCAGCAAATCCCATTGAGTCTCAGTGGAATCCTAAAAAAACAACCATTGAAAACATCCAGCTGCCTCATACTTTATTATCAAGGTATTAAAACAGATTTTTATTTTGTTCATTTGTAGAATATTCAGGGTGAGATTGAAAAGGAGCTACTAAGATTCAGCAACTGCTAATGGAAACTCTTCACTCTTATCAAGATGTTTCAAATTTGGTTGGTCAAGAGTTTTCACGACAAGGATGATGCGTGTTTTCATTTGATTTTGAAGCAGTTGGGATGTTTCCCTCCCACGCCATTTTCACATGGCTGTCACTCACTACCCTTAGTCCTAAAGCCACTGCTGAGAGTCAACAGAGAACAACTCTGTACCATAGATGAGGCTCTGAAAAGTTAGATTTATTAAAGTGCAATCACATAATCTTCACTCTCAGCCCCACTACAAATATTGGACATTTTTCATAAATGGATTTTAGGTTTTAATTACTTGCTTTTTTTTTTTTTTTTTTTTTTTTTTTTTTTTTTTTTTGACAAAAGTTTTTTTCCCCAAAAAACAGTTGAATGTGTTTTCATTCAAATCTTTCCATTGTCAGCCAGGTACAGTGACTCACACCTGTAATCCCAGCACTTTGGGAGGCTGAGGTAGCTGGAGCGCCTGAGCTTTGAGGCCTCCCTGGGCAACTTGATGAAACCCCGCCTCTACTAAAATACAAAAAATTAGCCAGGCGTGGTGGTACATGCCTGTAATCCCAGCTGCTCAGGAGGCTGAGGAGGCACAAGAAATGAGCCAATGGGAGTGGAGATTGCAGTGAGCTGAAATCATACCACTTCACTCTAGCTTGGGCTATAGAGTGAGACTGTCTCAAAAAAAAAAAAAAAAAACCCAACAACTTTCCATCGTCAAAATCATAGAAACCTTCCCCTAAGGGAAGTCTTCCTTTGACTCAGCTGATTGGTCCCCAGCCGTTCCCTGGGCTGACCTAAGGGCTAGGGACAGCACAGGGTGAGTGGGGTGAATGGATGGACACAAAGGCCCTTTCCACGCCAGACAAAGATGCTTCTCCCTGCGGGCGCTCACAGGATGCACATTCACTGCACATCTGTGGTGCTTGAGCAGTCTTTAGTATGTCGTTTGTAGGTGTATTGGTGTCTCAACTAGGAAAACAGTTTTTTGTTGTTGTTGTTTTGTTTTTTTGAGACAGAGTCTCCCTCTGTTGGCCAGGCTGGAGTGCAGTGGCGCGAACTTGGCTCACCGCAGCCTTCACCTCCCAGGTTCAAGCAATTGTCCTGCCTCAGCCTCCCGAGTAGCTGGGATTACAGGCACGCGCCACCACTCCTGGCTAATTTTTGTATTTTTAGTAGAGACAAGGTTTCGCCGTGTTGGCCAAGCTGGTCTCAAGCTACCAACCTCAGGTGATCCACCCACCTCGGTCTCACAAGATACTGGAAAAACAGTATTTTTACTTTGTTTTCTTAGGTTTGATTTGATCTTCCTCATGCTGGACCCTCAGGACGAAGCCTATGACAGGCGTCTGGCTCACCACCTGGTCTCACTGTACTACCAGAGTGAGGAGCAGGCAGAGGAGGAGCTCCTGGACATGGCGGTGCTGAAGGACTACATTGCCTATGCACACAGCACCATCATGCCGCGGCTAAGTGAGGAAGCCAGCCAGGCTCTCATCGAGGTAACCCTGCTGAAAAAAGGCTTACTGTGCCTGTAGCCCACAGCATTAATGTAATCGACCAATCATCTCCTTTAAAATATTAATTATTTTGTTAAGAATAACATACTGTTTTCTTCCTTTTTTTGAGATGGAGCCTGACTCTGTTGCCCAGGCTGGAGTGCAGTAGCGTGATCTTGGCTTACTGCAGCCTACGGCCTGTGCTTCCGGGTTCAAGCGATTCTCCTGCCTCAGCCTCCCTACTAGCTAGGATTACAGGTGCCCACCACCACTCCCGGCTAATTTTTGTATTTTTAGTAGAGACGGAGTTTCACCATGTTGGCCAGGCTGGTCTTGAACTCCTGACCTCAAGTGATGCGCCAGCCTCTGCCTCCCAAAGTGTTAGGATTACAGGCATGAGCCACCATGCCTGGCCTAAGAATAACATACTATTTTTTATAACTGTTTATTGTTTCCTCCCATATTACAGAATTGACTTTACCAAATGTTGCAAAAGGGGGAAATAGTTCATTTATGTAGGTAGTACACACACTTTATGTGTTTAAATACTTACAAGCATAGTGAATTTAAGATCAAAGACCTGGTTTCAAATAGAGGCAATACTGCATAGTAATTTGGAAACTGAAAAAGTCATCCAGTGTAAGCTTCCTTTTGCTTGTAAAAAACAGATTGAGCAGTCTTTTAGGTTCGTTTTTCAGCATCCTTGTACATGAACTGAAGTGCACAATGGCACATTTAGGTTATTCGAGCATTGTGATATTAAGAAAGTTCCTGGTGCTTTGATGAGCTTTACATCCTAACTGAGCTCCCAAAAATGCTAAGATGAAAGTTACAGACATTATGTAATTTTTGTGTGTGTCATAGTCTTGGGGGTTGTTCATGAAGAAATAAGACTGTGTCATCTGTATGTGAAATTGATACAACTTACCTTTGCAGCATTCTCCCAGCAGTCCTTATGTGCCCCATGTGAGCACTTGTCACAGACAGACCCTGATTCTCCCTATGAGTCGTCACAGCCTGCTCCTTTCCCCACATGCCACATTGCTTTCCTCTGCCATGCCATGCCCATCTCTGTTCTTCAGAGCTACGTTAGATGCCACCCTCTCCAAGTATTCTTCCTGAGCATCTCCCAGTTGGAATATGTTCACCCACCACTGCACACTGAACGTTGACTTCTTCACCTGGGATTTCTGTGGTCTGTGTAGCCTCTACCACTTGATGAGCTCCAGGGCCCAGGACCATATCTGAGTTCCATTTACTTAATGGAAGCCTAAGTGTTCAAAATTCAACCACAAAACTAAAGTTGTTGTCACCAAGGAGGTTTGTTTTTGTTTTTCTACCTACAATAGGCTTATGTAGACATGAGGAAGATTGGCAGTAGCCGGGGAATGGTTTCTGCATATCCTCGACAGCTAGAGTCATTAATCCGCTTAGCAGAAGCCCATGCTAAAGTAAGATTGTCTAACAAAGTTGAAGCCATTGATGTGGAAGAAGCCAAACGCCTCCATCGGGAAGCTCTAAAGCAGTCTGCAACTGATCCCCGGACTGGCATCGTGGACATATCTATTCTTACTACAGGTTCGTTATTTTCAGGGAGCAGAAAAGCTTTTGAAAATTATTTCAATATGTATGTAGTTCATATGTCAGATTTAAGCTAACAGTTAAATCATTTGAAACAGAAGTTCTTAACCTTTTTTGGATTGGGACCCCTTTGAGAGTCTGATGAAAGTTGCCCTTTAATCTTATCTTGATATAGTTTTAAGGAGATTCTGTCTCTTCGACGGTCTGGGAAGTTTTGTTAGAGAAGTTGTTTGTTTCTTAGCAGCAGCTGCTTGCTGCACAGATGTGTATACTGTTTCCACGGAAAGCGACAGCTAGTGGCTTACAGAAAATTCCAAATAATTCAAAACTCATTCCCTTCAAATGTACTCAGCCCCTGTCCCCTTACCTTTCTAGATGATACTACTAAAGGAATATTTTTGAGAATTTGAAACATTTCATTTCATAATAGCAAAAATGTTTTCATTGATTTCTTTTTAAATCAGGGATGAGTGCCACCTCTCGTAAACGGAAAGAAGAATTAGCTGAAGCATTGAAAAAGCTTATTTTATCTAAGGGCAAAACACCAGCTCTAAAATACCAGCAACTTTTTGAAGATATTCGGGGACAATCTGACATAGTAAGTGTTTATATGTATTTTTTGTTTGATAGAACTTTCTCTTTTTCCTTAATATTGCTTTTGGGTTTTTTTCCTTTATTTATTAAATAATAAATACAGATAAGAATGAAGAAAAGGAAGATGAACCATAAGCCATCATCAAGAAATAATCACAATTAAAATTTTTGGCTGAGTGCAGTAGCTCACGCCTGTAATCTCATTTGGGACTCAGGCGGATCACTTGAGTCCAGGAGTTTGAAACCAGCCTGACCAATATGGTAAAACCCTGTCTCTATTAAAAATACAAAAATTATCTGGGTGCAGTGATGAGCACCTGAAATCCTAGCTACTCAGGAGGCTGAGGCAGGAAGATTGCTTGAACCCGGGAGGCAGAGGTTGCAGTAAGCTGAGATCCTGCCACTGCACTCCAGCCTGGGCAATAGAGTAAAACTCCATCTCAAAACAAAAGAAAAAAAATTGTTCTGCCCCTTTTATAGTTGTTATAAGTTTGTTTTAGGAATGAAATATTTGAGTGTTATTTTGTAAGTAAGTAAGGTGAGTTGTTTAGTGAATAAAACTATGCAGGCTTTCAGTGCTGGTCCACTTTCCATCTCTATGTTGTCACTGAGAGGGCAGAGTTGATAGTTACAACATGGACTATACAGATGCCAAGTCTACCATATGGACCATCTGGCCACTCCACTGCTGATTTAGAGCATAAGGCATGTGTACAGCCACCAAAAAGAGAAAGATTCTGGGTTGTACTTTAACATTAAAATTATGGTGTCTCTAACAGGTAAAGGAGGGACTTGACATGTAAAATATATATTTTCTTTCTCTTCCCCACAGGCAATCACTAAAGATATGTTTGAAGAAGCACTGCGTGCCCTGGCAGATGATGACTTCCTGACGGTGACTGGGAAGACCGTGCGCTTGCTCTGAAGCCTTGTGAGCAAGGAAGGCTGCCTGCATGTCCTGCTTGCTGCATGCCACACGGGTGTGGCCTGCATCTCAGTTGGCCGCCATCAGTGTAAATAGAGCTTAAAGTCGTGGTTTGGCTACATAAAAATTTCTAACTTGGTTCAATATTTGTAGTGAAGTATCTGTTTTCTTTTTCTTTTTTTTTTTTTTTCCACATTATAAATAAAAATACTATGTCGGCCGGGCACGGTGGTTCACGCCTTTAATCCCAGCACTTTGGGAGGCCGAGGTGGGTGGATCACGAGGTCAGGAGTTCAAGACCAGCCTAGCCAAGATGATGGAACCCATCTCTATTAAAGATAAAAAAATTAGCCGGGCATGGTGGCACACGCTTGTAATCCCAGCTACTCAGGAGGCTGAGGCAGGAGAATTGCTTGAACCCAGGTGGCAGAGGTTGCAGTGAGCCAAGATCACACCACTGCACTACAGCCTCAGCGACAGAGTGAGACACTGTCTCCAAAAAAAAAAAAAATACTGCCGGGCGCGGTGGCTCAAGCCTGTAATCCCAGCACTTTAGGAGGCCAAGACGGGTGGATCACGAGGTCAGGAGATCAAGACCAGCCTGGCTAACACGATGAAACTCCGTCTCTACCAAAAAAATACAAAAAACTAGCTGGGCGAGGTGGCGGGTGCCTGTAGTCCCAGCTACTCGGGAGGCTGAGGCAGGAGAATGGCGTAAACCCGGGAGGCGGAGCTTGCAGTGAGCTGAGATCCGGTCACTGCACTCCAGCCTGGGCGACAGAGCAAGACTCTGTCTCAAAAAAAAAAAAAAAAAAATAGTACGCCAATTTTCAAACATAACTGTAGAGATTATTTTCAAGTGCCATTTTATAGTATAGCAACAGGGCTTTTACTCTGTGTATGCACAGATACAGTCTGGGGCATGGTTTCTCATGGCCATCATCAATATGCTTAAGGATTTGATGACAGGCATAGCCAGGGCATATCACCTCAGTGGTAAAGGGCTAGAGCCTCTCTTTTTTACAGCACTTTGTTTGTTTGTTTGTTTTTGAGACAGGATCTCACTCTGTCACCCTGGCTAGACTACACTGGTACAATCATGGCTCAATGCAGCCTTAATCTCCTGGGCTCAGGTGTATGTCATCATGCCTGGCTGCTTTTTGTATTTTTTGGTAGAGACAAGATTTCACCATGTTGCCCAGGCTGCAAGCTATCTGCCTGGGCTCAAGCGATCTGCCCACCTCAGCTTCTGGAAGTGCTGGGATTAGAGGTGTGAGCCACTGCACATAGCCTTTGTTTCATTTTTTATTTTTTATTTTTTGAGAGGTATAATTCTTTCTAGAGGTTTTTTTCTCATGGCTACTATTAGATCAGGAATGGGTGATTGGAGATTATTAGATTCTAGGTTAACTTCTACCCCTTTACCCTAATACATAAAACTTTTTCCTAAATAAATTATAGAAGGAATAATACTTGGTTATCTGGCATTATTTTTCATTAAGGAAAAAGCTTTACTAACCACTACGTTCATGGAAATTTGTAGTGGTAAATATTTGATAGGTCATAAAAAACACCATAATACAACAAATCTCGTTTTCTTTAAATATTGATTAAATCCTAACAGTCATCTTTATAAAACGACCATAGGCTAAAATCTTATGTGTCAGTACTACTACAATAAATAATTTCTGAAACCTTTAAATCATATGAGTTGGGCCTTTTTTATAACTTAGAATCAACATTCGTTAATAAAGTATCCATAGAAAATGATAGATCTGGCCGGGCACAGTGGCTCAAGCCTGTAATCCCAGTACTCTGGAAGGCTGAGACGGCCGGATCATGAGGTAAGGAGATCGAGACCATCCTGGCTAACATGGTGAAACCCCATCTCTACCAAAAATACAAAAAAATTAGCCGGGCATGGTGGTGGGCACCTGTAGTCCCACCTATTCTGGAGGCTGAGGCAGGAGAATGGCATGAACCTGGGAGGCGGAGCTTGCAGTGAGCTGAGATCGCCCCACTGCACTCCAGGCTGGGCAACAGAGTGAGATGCCATCTCAAAAAAAAAAAAGATCTAGTTGAATATTTAAATAGTATTAAAATGTTAGCAGTAGAATGCTGTATTAAATATCCTAACTTGAAAATGTTTTTAATACACCTACCAAACATAGCTTAGCCAAGCCTACCTTAAAAAAGCTGAGCATACTTAAATCAGCCTATGGTTGAGTAAGATAATGAAAAACAAAGCCTATTTTATTATAAAAGTGTTATGGTTGGGTGCGGTGGCTCACGCCTGTAATCTCAACACTTTGGAAGGCCAAGGCAGGTGGATCCTGAAGTCAGGAGGTCGAGACCAGTCTGGCCAACATTCCAAAATCCTGTCTCTACCAAAAAAAAAAAAAAAATAGCTCAGCGTGGTGGTGAACGCCTATAATCTCAGCTACTCAGGAGGCTGAGGCAGGAGAATTGCTTGAACCTTGGAGGTGGAGGTTACAGTGAGCTGAAATGCCACTGCACTCCAGCCTGGCAACGGTGTGAGACTGTCTCATAAATAAAGTGTTAAATGTCTTGTGTACCATTGGTAACACAAGAAAAGGTCAATCAAAATTCAAAATTTGAAGAATGTTGAAATTGTAACAGCTTTATACCATGTAAAGTTGAAAAATCATAAGTCGAACAATAATTAAATAATCTACTTATTGACTAAGATGGTTTCCCCCTGAAGTTTATGTACTAGTAATTTTTTTCTTTTTTTTTTTTTTTTTTTTTGAGACGGAGTCTCGCTCTGTTGCCCAGGCTGGAGTGCAGTGGCCAGATCTCAGCTCACTGCAAGCTCCACCCCCGGGTTCACGCCATTCTCCTGGCTCAGCCTCCCGAGTAGCTGGGACTACAGGCGCCCGCCACCTCGCCCGGCTAGTTTTTTGTATTTTTTAGTAGAGACGGGGTTTCACCGTGTTAGCCAGGATGGTCTCGATCTCCTGACCTCGTGATCCGCCTGTCTCGGCCTCCCAAAGTGCTGGGATTACAGGCTTGAGCCACCGCGCCCGGCCCTAGTAATATTTTTCTAAACCTGGCATTTGAATACCAAGTTGAAGGTATATTCAACTGTAGATGAAGTCTGTGTATAGTTTCATTTTAAGGGGATTTTAGTAGGATGAAAATAATGGTGGTGTCCTGTTGCTGTCAGTTTCCATCATAGTGAATCTCAATTTAATTCAGTAAACTTTGTTTTCTCCAGAGTCTAAAATAATAATTCAGTGCTTGCTTCAGCACGCATATGTGAACATTGGAATGATACGCAAAAGATTAATTATCATAGCCCCTGTGCAAGAATGACACACAAATCCATGAAGCATTCTATACTTTCAGTAAAAACTGTAGTTATTTGGCTGGGTGCGATGGCTCACGCCTGTAATCCCAACACTTTGGGATGTCGAGGCAGGAGGATCACGAGGTCAGGAGTTTGAGACCAGCCTGACCAACATGGTGAGACTCTGTCTCTACTAAAAATACAGAAATTAGCTGGGCATGGTGGCGGTTGCCTGTAATCCCAGCTACTCAGGAGGCTGAATCACTTGAACCCAGGAGGCGGAGATTGCAGTGACATGAGATTGTGCCCTTGCCCTCAAGTCTGGGCGACAGACCAAGACTCCATCTCACAAAAAAGAAAATTGTAGTTATTTAGCAAACATGTTTACATCTATAGCCTGCCCACCGGTCATAAGTTTCTTGAGAGAAGGAATGGTCATATCCTTCAGTGCAGTGCCTGGTGCTTGGCACTAGATGCTTGTTACATGTTGGTAGAGATAATTAACTCCTATGAAAGGAGGGTGAAGGTGTAAAAGTTATCAGAAGGCATTCTTGAAAACAGCGAAGTATCAGGCTGTGGAGTGGAGGAATAAGAGGAATTACAGTCCTGCCCCATAAATTCTTACAAATATTCCCTTAGAGGGTATGCCTCATAATCTCATGGAACCTGGGAGATATCTAGTCTCGCTAATTAAAATAGCTTGCTTTATTTGATTGGAGAATGCGTGTGCCATTCTCCTTCAGCATCCATCATAGATAAAACCAACCCAGGAGGCATAGGTTGTGGTGAGCCAAGATCATGCCACTGCACCCCAGCCTGGGCAACAGAGCAAGACACCATGTCAACAACAACAAAAAAAGAAATAATTTCAAACTTACATAAAAGTTGCAAGAACAGTATAATTTCCATATACCCTTCACTCTGACATTCCTTTAATGATATTATTTTATCAAGTTTGCTTTTATTCCTTTTTTTTTTTTTTTTTTTGAGACAGAGTCTCGCTCTGTCACCCAGGCTGCCATGCAGTGGCACGATCTCAGCTCACTGCAACCTCCACCTCCCGGATTCAAGCGATTCTCCTGCCTCAGCCTCCCCAGTAGCTGGGATGACAGGTGCCCACCACCAGGCATAGCTAATTTTTTTTTTTTTTAGTAGAGACGGGGTTGTACCATGTTGGCCAGGCTGGGCTTGAACTCCTGACCTCAGGTGATCCACCCAGTTTGTCCTCCCAAAGTGCTGGGATTACAGGTGTGAGCCACCATGCCACCATGCCCAGCCGTGAAATTATTTCAAAATAAAAGTTTAAAGAATTGAATTATAATGGCATTTTAAGAGTTTCTTAGATTTAGTAAGCAACAGCAGTTTTTAAAAGTATTTCCTAGGCCAGGCACAGTGGCTCACTCCTGTAATCCCAGCACTTTGGGAGGCCAAGGTGGGCAGATCACGAGGTCAGGAGATTGAGACCATCCTGGCTAACACGGTGAAATCCTGTCTCTACTGAAAATACAAAAAATTAGCCGGGCGTGGTGGCGGGCACCTGTAGTCCCAGCTACTCGGGAGGCTGAGGCAAGAGAATGGCAGGAACCCGGGAGGCGGAGCTTACAGTGAGCCGAGATCATGCCACTGCACTCCAGCCTGGGCGACAGAGCAAGACTCTGTCTCAAAAAAAAAAAAAAAAGTATTTCCTAACTGATGTCATAGTAAAGATGGGGTTGCACCATGTTGGCCAGGCTGGTCTTGAACTCCTGACCTCAGGTGATCTGCCTGGCCTGGCCTCCCAAAGTGCTGGGATTACAGGTGTGAGCCACCGTGCCCAGCCTTTTTTTTTTTTTTTTTCCCTAAAGACAGAGGGTCTCCCTCTGTCACCCAGGCTGGAGTGCAGTGGTGTGATCATAGTTCACTGCAGCCTCGAACTCTTGGGCTCAAGTGATCCTCCTACCTCAGCCTCCTGAATAGCTGGGACTACAGGCACACACCACCATGCCTAGCTAATTTTTTTTATTTTTATTTTTAGAGGTGGGGTCTTGCTACCTTGCCCAGGTTGCTCTCAAACTCCTGGCCTCAGCAATCATCCTGCTTCTGCTTCCTAAAGTACTAAGATTACAAGTGTAAGCCACTGCACCCAGCCTATAATGGATTCTTTTTTTTTTTTTTTTTTTTTTTTTTTCCCTGTTGCCCAGGCTGAACAGAAGCAATCTTGGCTCACTGCAACCTCCACCTCATGGGTTCAAGTGATTCTCCTGCCTCAGCCTCCTGAGTAGCTGGGATTACAGACGTATGCCACCATGCCTGGCTAATTTTTTTTTCTTTTTTTTTTTTGTATTTTTAGTAGAGACAGGGTTTTACCATGTTGGCCAGGCTGGTCACGAACTCCTAACCTCAGATGATCTGCCCACCTCGGCCTCTCAAAGTGCTGGGATTACAGGTGTGGGCCACCACACCCAGCCTTTATTATTTATTTTAGAGATGGGGTCTCACTATGTTGCCCAGACTGGTCTCAAACTCCTGGCCTCAAGCAGTCCTCCTGCCTCAGCCTCTCAAAGCACTGGGATTACAGGCATGAGCCACTGTTCCTGGCCTCGTTTTAGTAGTTTCTCTTTGTTGATATTCTCATTTTGTTCATATGTTCCCTCGATTTCCTTTTTTTTTTTTTTTTTTTTGTAGTTGTTGTTGCTGTTCTTGTTTTTGAGATGGAGTCTCACTCTGTTACCCAGGCTGGAGTGCAATGGTGAGGTGTCAGCTCCCTGCAATCTCCAACTCCCAGGTTCAAGCAATTCTCCTGCCTCAGCCTCCCGAGTAGCTGGTACTACAGGCGCGTGCGACCACACCAGGCTGAGTTTTGTATTTTTAGTAGAGACAGGGTTTCACCATGTTAGCCAGGCTGGTCTCGAACTCCAGGTGATCGGCCCACCTCATCCTCCCCAAGTGCTGGGATTACAGGTGTGAGCCACCATGCCCAGCCCCTGCAGTCAATATATTTTATAGCTGGGCTCAGTGGTTTATGCCTGTAATCCCAGCTACTCAGGGATTATATATAAATATATATAGATAGATAGATAGATAGATATTTTTTTAACTTGTCTTGCTTCTATGAACATCTTACAAAGGTTTTCTTATGATCTGGTGCTGCCTTGTCTGCTCAAATAAAAATATATATGCCTAAGTTTATCTCATAACAACCCTGTCAGAAGTGAGAATCTGAAGGAGGGCACTGAGGGTGGCCCCTACAGCAATGAGCCACCTGTGGGGGCACTGATGAAGCCATTGTGCTTGTTTTTCTACCTGCATCAATAAGCCTCCCTTGACACATACAAGTTTTCACAACTTGTGGCAACTTATCTGAGTTTATTTGAGACTTTTTCATTCAGGCTAGGGCCAGATGTCAGATTGGATTCAATCTGGGTTCTGCAGGAAGTCTCGGGTAGGTAATGTTTCAAGAAGTCAGAAAATAATAGGTTCATCTGAATGCAAGGAGTCTGGGACTCCTTCTGAGAACCTGTGCATTTCTAGAGATATGGTTACATAAGATAAAAAATAATGCCTAGGTGTGATGGCTCATACCTGTAATCCCAGCACTTTGGGAGGCTGAGGCAGGTGGATCATCTGAGGTCAGGAGTTTGAGACCAGCCTGACTAAAATGTTGAAACTCCATCTCTACTAAAAATACAAAATTAGCTGGGCATGGTGGTACATGCCTGTAATCTCAGCTACTCGATAGGCTGAGGCAGGAGAATTGCTTGAACCCGGGAGGCGGAGGTTGCAGTGAACCAAGATCGTGCTGTTGTACTCCAGCCTGGGCAACAAGAGTGACACTCCGTCTCAAAAAAAAAAAAAAAAAATTAGAATTATGGTGGCCACAGTTGGAAAGTTTGTGGGTTTCGGGGAGGTGTTTTGTTTTGTTTGAGATAGAATCTTACTCTGTCGCCCAGACTGGAGTGCAGTGGTGCAATCACAGCTCACTACAGCCTCGACCTCCAGGACCCAACTGATCCTTCCACCTCAGTCTCCTGGCTAGCTGGCTGGGACTACAGGCGTGTGCCACTATACCAAGCTAATTTTTTTTTTTTTTTTTTTGAGACAGAGTCTCACTCTGTTGCCCAGGCTGGAGTGCAGTGGCATGATCTCGGCTCACTGCAACCTCTACATCTTGGGTTCAGGCAATTCTCCTGCCTCAGTCTCCCGAGTAGCTGGGATTACAGGCACCTTCCGCCAGCCTGGCCAGGCTGATCTCAAACTTCTGACCTCAGGTGATCCACCCACCTCGGCCTCCCAAAGTGCTGGGATTACAGGCGTGAGCCACCGTGCCCAGCATCCCAGCTAATTTTTTGTAGAGACCACGGGTTTTGCCCAGGCTGGTCTCAAACTCCTGGCCTCAAGCCATCCTCCAACCTTGGCCTCCCAAAATCCTGGGATTACAGGCATGAGTCTCGGCTCACTGCAAGCTCCGCCTCCCAGGTTCAAGCGATTCTCCTGCCTCAGCCTCCCGAGTAGCTGGGATTACAGGCATGCGCCACCACACCAGGCTAATTTTTTGTATCTTTAGTAGAGATGGGGTTTCACCATGTTGGTCAGGCTGGTCTCGAACTCCTGACCTTAGGTGATACACCACCTCAGCTTTCCAAAGTGCTGGGATTAGAGGCGTGAGCCACTGCGCCCAGCCAACACCCTATCTTTAAAAAAATATTGGCCAGGCGCGGTGGCTCACGCCTCTAATCCCAGCACTTTGGGAGGCCAAGGTGGGCAGATCACAAGGTCAGGAGATCGAGACCACCCTGGCTAACATGGTGAAACCCCATCTCTACTAAAAATACAAAAAATCAGCCAGACATGGTGGCGGGCGCCTGTAGTCCTAGCTACTTGGGAGGCTGGGCAGGACAATGGCGTGAACCTGGGAAGTAGAGCTTGCAGTGAGCCAAGATCACACCACTGCACTCCAGCCTGGGCGACAGAGCGAGACTCTGTCTCAAAATAATAATAATAATAATAAAATTAAATATTGACTGGGCACAGTGGATCACGCCTGTAATCCCAGCACTTTGGGAGGCCAAGGCAGGTGGATCACAAGGTCAGGAGTTTGAGACCAGCCTGGCCAACATGATGAGACCCCATCTCTACTAAAAACATAAAAATTATCTGGACATGGTGGTGCACATTGGTAATTTCAGCTGCTTTGGAGGCTGAGGCAGGAGAACAGCTGGAATTTGGGAGGCGGAGTTTACAGTGAGCCAAGGTGGCATCATTGCACTCCAACCTGGGTAACAGTCTCAATAAATGAATGAATGAATGAATGAATGGATGAATGAATGAATGAATGATGGAGTGTTGCACTATCACCCAGGCTAGAGTGCAGTGGTGCAATCATAGTTCACTGTAACCTCAAACAATCTGTAACTTCAAGCAATCCTCCTGTCTTAGTCTCCCAAGTCTTAGTCTCCCCAAGTGGACAGATCACTTGAGGTCAGGAGTTCGAGACCAGCCTGGCCAATATGGGGAAACCCCATCTCTACTAAAAATACAAAAATTAGCCGGGTGCGGTGGCACGTACCTGTAGTCCCAGCTACTTGGGAGGCCGAGCAGAAGAATCGCTTGAACCTGGAGGCGGAGGTTGCAGTGAGCTGAGATCGTGCCACTGCACTCTAGCCTGAGCAACGGAGTTAGACTCTGTCAAAAAAAAAAAAAAAAAGAAAAGGAAGGAAGGAAGGAAGGAAAGAAAGAAGGAAGGAAGGAAAGAAAGAAAAGGAAGGGAGGGAGGGAGAGAGAAGAAAGAAGGAAGGAAGGAAAAAGAAGGAAGGGAGGGAGAGAGAGAAGGAAGGAAAGAAGGAAGGAATGAAGGAAGGAAGGAAGGAAGGAAGGAATGAAGGAAGGAAGGAAGGAAGGAAGGGAGAAAAAGAAAAAGGGAAAGGAAAGAAAGAGGGCGGAGGAGGGAAGGAAGGAAGGAAGAGAAAAGAAAGAAAAGAAAGGAAAGGAAGAGGGGAGGAGGAGGAGGGAAGGAAGGAAAATATTGTAAGAGGTTTTTCTTCACCTTTTGAGTAATCTGCCAAAGAAAGAGTTTGTGTTTTATCAAAATAATTTCCTATACTTGATCTTGTCTTTTATCAGGTCTTTCATTACTTAAGAAAACTCAGTCCTCTCTATTAAAAGAGTGGATATTTTCCCTACAACTCTGTAACTTTCTGTCTTTGGCTTTAAAATCTTTCATCTCTTTGTATAACTGGGTCTCATTCTGTTGCCCAGGCTGGAGTTCAGTGACACGATCTCAGCTTACTGCAACCTTCGCCTCCGGGTTCAAGTGATTCTTCTGCCTCAGCCTCCTGAGTAGCTGGGATTACAGGCTTGTGCCCCCATGCCCGGTTAATTTTTGTATTTTTCGTAGAGACAGAGTTTCACCATGTTGGTCAGGCTGGTCTTGAACTCCTGACCTCAGGCGATCCTCCCACCTTG
Organism: Macaca nemestrina; assembly: GCF_043159975.1. Classification (NCBI taxonomy): domain Eukaryota; kingdom Metazoa; phylum Chordata; class Mammalia; order Primates; family Cercopithecidae; genus Macaca; species Macaca nemestrina. The sequence continues at coordinate 97,461,177 of NC_092132.1, read as the reverse complement.
GCCTCCCAAAGTGCTGAGATAACAGGCATGAGCCACCGCACCCGGCCTCTTTGTATAACTAAATATCATTTCACAGTGACCTGTGATACTATTTATTTGAGCATTTTAAACCTTTTGACATTTTTTACAACTTCACAAAATCAACTTCTAAATTAAGGTCTTTTGACCTTGAAATAACTTTGGAATGTTCGAAGGGTCCCTATATTATCTCAAAAGAATTTTTTTCCCTCCTTAGGGAAGATATTAAAATAATTAAGCTTATTTGGTAGGTTAAATTTGTATAGGAAGTATCATCAAATGAAAAGTGATGTTTTACCTTCTTTAAGTCATACATTTTTGGGTATATTTAGTACTAGTGTTCAAGAAATTATATAAAGTTCCTAGAAACCTGATAGTCCTGATGCCATAATATTAGTTATAATTTTAGTTATTATCTTAAAATATTGTATGTCTTGAAATAACAAAATTTCCTTGTCAGTATCATTATAATATGAATACCATTTTCTTTCTCCTAAGCTATCCGTTGCTTACAGCAATTTGATAAGTTATAATTTTGTACCAAGAATGTAAACATTTATCTTTTCTTCCTACTTGATCCCTGCAGAATTCAGAAACTATTAGTATTTTTATTTTCATGGCAATATGATTATTTGCATAAGTTCGGTAAGAATCTGTTCTCTTTGTACCAAGACACAATTGGAAACATTAGTCATATTACCAAAGCTTTGACTGAAGTGTCAGATTTTCAGATATAATCACACAATTTTTAGGAACTAAGGTTGACTTCATGGAGCCAATACGGCTCCTTGAAGGAAAAAGCTGGCCTTGTATCTTGTACACAAGATTCTCTCACATGGTTCCCTTGCGATGAGTAAGAGACGTTCACTTCGCACAGGCCCAGGAACCTCAGGACATTTTGGGGATCGCAAGAAGAGAGGAAGTCACTGAAACCAATAGGATAGCAGGACCTTGGCTAGGCTTCCAAGGATGGAGAGACATTCAAAAAAATAATTAATCACTCTTTTATTAATTATTTGTGCTGCTGTAATAAAATATATGAGACTGGGTAATTTATAAAGAACAGAATTTATTCCTCACAGTTCTGGAGGCTGGGAAGTCCAAGAGCAAAGTGCCAATAGGTGTGATGTCTGGTAAGGGCTCAGTCTCTGCTTCCCGGATGGCTATCAGAATGCTGCATATTCTGGAGGACAGGAACACATGTGTCCTCACGTGGTGTAAGAGATGGAAAGGAAGCTAGCTAGTTCCCCTGAGCCATTTTATAAGGGCTGTCATCCATTCATTACAGCAGAACCCTAATGACCTCATCACCTCTTAAACATCCCACTTTTTTTTTTTTTTTTTATGAGACCAGAGTCTCCCTTTGTCACCCAGGCTGGAGTGCAGTGGTGTGATCTTGGTTCACTGTAACCTCGCCTCCCGGGTTCAAGCGATTCTCCTACCTCAGCCTCCCAAGTAGCTGGGTCTAGATTCTAAACCTCTTCACAGAGCCACCACACCCGGCTAATTTGTTGTTGTTGTTGTTGTTGTTGTTGTTGTTGTTTTTGAGATGGAATGTCGCTCTGTCGCCCAGGCTGGAGTGCAGTGGTGCCATCTCGGCTCACTGCAAGCTCCGCCTCCTGGGTTCATGCCACTCTCCTGCGTCAGCCTCCGGAGTAGCTGGGATTACAGGCACACGCCACCACACCAGCTAATTTTTGTATTTTTAGTAGAGACGGGGCTTTGCCATGTTGGCCAGTCTGGTTCTTGAACTCCTGACCTCAGGTGATCCTCCCGCCTTGGCCTCCCAAAGTGCTGGGACTACAGGTGTGAGCCACCGTGTCTGACCCGGAGTTTTATTATTACTCCAATCAGTCTCCCCGAGAATTCGGGAACTGGAGTTTTTAAGAATAATTTGCTGCCTGTAATTCGCGGTGGCTCACGCCTGTAATCCTAGCACTTTGGGAGGCCAAGGCGGGCAGATTGCCTGAGTTCAGGAGTTCGAGAACAGCCTGGGCAACACGGTGAAACCCCGTCTCTACTAAAATACAAAAAATTAGCTGGGCATGGCAGTGTGCACCTGTAGTCCCAGCTACTCGGGAGGCTGAGGCAGGATAATTGCTTGAACCCGGGAGGTGGAGGTTATAGTGAGCCGACATCATGCCACTGCACTCCACCCTGGGGGACAGAGTGAGACTCCGTCTCCAAAAAAAAAAATTTTTTTGCTGAGTAGGTGGCCAGTGAGTTGGGAGTTCTGATTGGTCAGGTCAGAGATGGTAGTCAAAGCTGTCCTCTTGTCACTGCTAAGTCAGTTCCTGGGTGGGGGCCATAAGACCAGATGAGCCAGTTTATGGATCTGATTGGTGCCAGCTGATGCATCAAGTGCAGTGTCTGCAAAATATCTCAAGCACTGATCTTAGGTTTTGCAATAGTGATGTTATCTCCAGGAGCAATTTGAAGAGGTTTAGAATCTTGCAGCCTCCAGCAGTATGGCTCCTAAACCATAAATCTAATCCTGTGGCTAATTTGTTAGTCCTGCAAAGGCAGTCTAGTCTCCAGGAAGGAAGGAGGCTTGTTTTGGGAAAGGGCTATTGTCTTTGTTTCAAAGCTAAACTGTAAACTAAGTTCCTCCCAAAGTTGGTTAAGCCTAAGCCCAGGAATGAGCAATGACAGCCTGGGGGTTAGAAGCAAGATGGATCTCTTTCATTCTAATATTTTTCTCAGTTATGATTTTTGCTAAGGCAGTTTCAGTATTTTGTTTTAAATTTCAGATTCTACTTGATGATTGCTGGTATATGGGAAAGCAATTAAAATCAGATGACTCCAAGGATTTTGGCCTTAGCAAGAATGGATTTGTTGTTTACTAAGAAAGAAAAGGCTTCTGGCTGGGCATGGTGGCTCATGCCTGTAATTCCAAGACTTTGGGAGGCCGAGGCGGGCGGATCACAAGGTCAGGAGTTTGAGATCAGACTGACCAACATAGTGAAACTCCATCTCTACTAAAAATACAAAAAATTAGCTGGGTGTGGTGGTGGGCGCCTGTAATACCAACTACTTGGGAGGCTGAGGCAGGAGAATCTCTTGAACCCGAGAGGCGAGGTTGCAGTGAGCCAAGATCGCACCACTGCACTCAGCCAAGGTGACAGTGCAAGACTCATCTCAAAAAAAAAAAAAAGGAAAAAAGAAAAAAAAAGGCTTCCATTAGAATTCTGTAGGGGGAGAATATAGGAGTTGAATTAAATTTGAGACATCAAATAGACAGCCTTTTAGATGCTAACCTGAGTAGGCAGTTAGATATTAGAGCGTAGAACTTATGGGAGGGGTTCAGGCTTCAGATAAGAAATTGGGAGTGGAAATATATGGATGTTTCCCCGGGCGCAGTGGCTCACACCTGTAATCCCTGCACTTTGGGAGGCCACAGCAGGCAGATCACCTGAGGTCTGGAGTTTGAGACCAGCCTGGCCAACATGGTGAAACCCCATCTGTACTAAAAATACAAAAATTAGCTGGGCATGGTGGTGCATGCCTGTAATGCCAGCTACTTGGGAGGCTGAGGTGGGAGAATCGCTTGAACCTGGGAGGCGGAGGTTGCAGTGAGCTGAGATCGTGCCACTGCACTCCAGCTTGGGTGACAAGAACAAAACTCCATCTCAAACCAAACAAACAAACAAACTATATATATAGATATAGATATAGATATAGATATAGATATAGATATATATAGATGCGACTTAAAGTGATGAGCCTCATTGTGTGATCACCAAGTAAATGTAGACAGAGATAAAAAGATACCTGTAAGGTCAGCCAAGAGAGAGGAAAAATAGACCCAAAGTCAGGGGAGTAAGTTTTTCTTTTCTTTTCTTTCTTTTTTTTTTTTTTTTTTTTTTTTTGAGACGGAGTTTCGCTCTTGTTGCCCAGACTGGAGGGCAATGGCACGATCTTGGCTCATTGCAACCTCTGCCTCCCAGCTTCAAGCAATTCTCCTGCCTCAGCCTCCCGAGTAGCTGGGATTACAGGCATGCACCACCATGCCCGGCTATAGGCGAGCAAGTTTTTATTAACCTGCTGGTTGCCCCCTTAACAGTCAAGGGAAGCAGCACCAAGCTTACAGAATGAGGGGTTTATGTTGGGGAGGGGAGTTTGAGGGAATTCTTTGGTATGGCCATATCCCAGGGTTGTTTGCTGGTTAATTTTGCCACATATCACTTTGTGACGTTTATTATAGGAGGGTGTAGGTAAAGTTTGTTTATACTTCCCATGACCTCCCCCTGTGCGGTCTGGATGGTTTGTAATTGGGGTTTGTTTATCGCAGCAAGGTCTGATAAGTGAAGTCTGCTGGCTTCACCGCGGCAACTGTGTAAGGGCTTAAAAATGTAAAGAGGCTTGGGGAAGGGTAGGTGGCATTGGAGCCTCATCACACAATGAGGCTCATCACTTTAAGTCGCATCTATATATATATATATATATATATATATATATATATATAGTTTGTTTGGTTTGAGATGGAGTTTTGTTCTTGGCATGGAGAACTGCACAGCATTGGAGGAGGGGTGGGCAGCACAAAGAAGCTTTCTTGGGGCAGTTTGTCCCTAACATTCCAGCCTTTTAATAGGTAATAGAAGAGGTTGTCATCTGGCTGCTTCTTAAGTGGAAAGGGGCGACGGTTGTGGGGGAAGGCTGGACGGTAGGGACTGCCGTTCTTGGAGCCGTTGGTATTCCTGGAGCAGCATCATATCATGTACTGTCCCGTGGGTGAAGGCGCTGATACGGTCCTGTAAATGCTGGGTGAAAAGGCATAGGCGACAAGGGCCTAATGCTACAAAAAGAAGAATGGTTATGGCTGGGCTTAGGAGTGGCATTAGCCATGGAAACCAGGTACTAAAGGACTGGGAGGGCCACGCTGGCCATTGCGGGATGTTTTATTTAATTTTTTGTGCTCGGTCCTTTAGTATTTTTACAGCTTGTACTAAGCCAGATTGGTTAAGATAAAAGCAACACTGTTCATCTAGAAAAAGGCAGAGTCCTCCTTTTTCGGCTGTGAGTAGGTATAAGCCTCTGCGGTTTTGAAGAACCATCCCCGCTGAAGAATCTATTTGTGATTGGAGAATTGTAATGGATTTGGCTATCTCTTCCAAGCTATCTGTGGTCTTTGGAGAGGGACTGGTAATAGGAAACAGAGGTGGTTAATCCTATAATCCCAGTTCCAACTCCTGTAGTTATTCCAATGGCTACTAATAGAGGTATGAATTGTATAGCACGGCGGTGTCCGATACAGGTATTAACTGGGATTGGTAGGGGTTGGTCTCCTGGGGCAACGTTGATTTTTGGAGTGAGGAAAACCAGGGTGCAGGTGCCCATCCAGTCAGAGGGAAGGCAAATATAAGTTGAGGTACCACGTAGGAAAACTATGCCTTAGCTTGGTAGACAGAGCTGGTTGTGTATGCTAAAAAGATGTATTATTTTGTTATTCTCATGCATCCATACTCCTAGAGTCCTGGCTAGGGCTGCTGCTGTAAGTGGTTGTAAAGGGGTGTTTGGTTTAGGCCGGGAGGCTTTTGAGTTCTTTTTTCCTAGTGTAAGAGGAAACGTTTTGTATCCACTAAGATCCATGTGGGAGTGTTGTTGAATGTTAGGATAAGGAGACAGTCGCAGGTGGTGGGTGCAGGAATGGTGCATGGAGAGGGGAGCCAAGGGAAGAGGAATAAACAGGGGAGGTGTCGGCTGTTACAGTACTCTGAATTTTTATTAAGGAGGTGGGAGGTGTCAAGGGCTGGGGGGCTAGAGAAACGTGCCTGTCTTTATTGTTGGCGGCTCTGAGAGTAGTATGTTCAGTGGAAGGTTTGAGTTGTAGGGTATAGTTTGGAATTCAGGTGGCCGAGGGGAATGCCAGAGGGTAGATGTCGTTGGATGCACAGTGGTGCTGGATAGGATAAGATTGTGTGGGTTGTTATGGCTCCTAATATGGGTTTATTATGGCTGCGGTAGGGGGATAGGTTGAGTAAGTAGGGGTGTAAGGTTGTAACAGCTGGAACTCACTAGCTAACATGGGGGAGATTTCTGTTAATGCCTGCATGTCAAGTTCGAGGGGCTGTTAATGAGGATTTCGGGATGGTAGGTTACATGGGTGCAAGTCAGTTATAGGCTGAGGCAGGGATTGCATTGTATGTTGTGGTGAGGAGGGGTACGCAGAGCCAGCAGTCTCTTGTCAGGGAGGAATTGGAGTTTTTTAGTAAGGAGTGTGTGAGATTAAGTGTTCTGTGTAGGTGTTCAGGGGTTATAGGTATTGGTTGGGCTGAAAGAAGGGTTGAGGTATTGATTCTGACATGGGTTAGAAAGGCAGAGAGTGAGCAGAAAAGTAAATAGTTCGGTTTCACCAGAGTGAAGCCATAGAGAGCCTTGGAAGAAAAGGTCAGTTATCCACTCAAAAAAGGTTCCCAGGGTGTTGTTCCATGGGCGGAACCAGGAAATATCTTGTGAGAGGGAGTGAGGAAGAGAGTGAAGCGGCAGGATAGACAAAAGCAGGGCATCTAGGGAGGATGTGGGAATATTTATTTGTTAGTGATTGTGATTCCTGCTATAAGGATAACGATTAGGCAGAAGGCTCAAGTGAGGGAGACTTCTTGGCTGGTATTCCAATCAAAAGGAGTTACACTATATAGGATAAGTACTATAATGCCTGCAATTAAGGTGTAATAGAGTGTTTCCATAAAAGGAGGCTAGTTGTAAGAGTAGTTTAAACCTGTTTGAGACGGATGGATTTACTGATGTGAAGTTTCTTCTGGGATGGACGTGAGGCAGAGTCAGGTTGGCCCGAGGAATGGGCTGGAATACCGGTTAGAAGTTGGCGAAGTGCAGGTCGGTGGATTGGCGGTGGGAGCTCTCTTTAACCTGCAAAGGTGATACCAGGAGGTATGTCCTGAGAGTTTGGCTGCAGTAGGTGTTGTAAGGATGACCTGGAAAGGGCCTTGCCCTTTTGATTAAAGGCTGGTTGGGTTAAGGGTTTTTAGGAAAACATGTTCTCCTGGTAGGAGGGTCTGGTCAGTGGCGCCTTTATGGGACCACTGGCAGACTTTTTGGGAGGGCCTGGTCTGCCTGTTTGCGGAGGAGATGGCGGATGAGGGAGAGTGTTGGGAGGTATTCTCCTAAATGAGAATCAGAAGGAGGCCTGTTTTGTAAGAGGAAAGGGCATCCATACATTAATTCAAATGGGCTGAGGAAGGAGAGTGCCTTTGGGCTGGCTCTGATGCAGGCTAGAGCTATGGGTAGGAGGGATGTCCAGGGCCTCTGGACTTCTAGAGTGACTTTGATCAACTGAGTTTTAAGGATTCCATTTGCCCTTTCAACTTTTCCTAATGATTGGGGTCAATATGGGATATGGAGGCACCACTGGACACCAAGGGGCTGTTGGATGATTTGGGAAATGAAGCCAGGGCCATTTTCTGATTGAATGGAGTGAGGGAGACTAAACCTAGGGATGATTTCTGTGACAAGGATCTGGGAGACTACTGTGGCTTTTTCTGAAGAGGTAGGAAATGCCTCCATCCACCCAGAGAAAGTGCCTATAAGAGTGAGAAGGAATCTCGTGTTTTTGACAGGAGGCATGTGGGTGAAGTCTATTTGCCAGTGTTCCCCTGGGAGCGTTCCTCTTAGCTAGTGTGCAGGAACAGATGGGGAATGGAGGACTCCTTGAGAGGAGGTTACAGAGCATATACAACAATTTGAAGTTATGTTTTTTAGTGAGGTGAACAGGTGAGGGGAGAAGAAATACGGGTGCAGGAGGAGATATAGGGGACATGCACCAATATGGAAGGATTGGTGGAGGGATGTCAGGATTTGGTCAGTTTGTTCCTGGGGACAGGACTAGCTTCTGGTCCTTAACTATCCAGTCGCCCTGGAGGAAGACTCCTTATTGTAGTAATAAGGTCTTTTCAGTAGGGTGGTATTGAGGTTGGATTGCAGGGGTAATGAGGAGGAGGGAGGCAGGAGTGGAAGAAAGGAAGTCTTCTTTTGCTGCCTCATCAGCCTTTCTGTTCCCTCTTGAGATTTTATATGTTCCCGTTTGATGTTCCTGACAGTGTATAACTCCTGCCTCAGTTGGGAGATGTGTGGCCTGAAGGAGTTGGTAAATAAGGGGGCTGTCAGTGATAGGGGTCCCTTTGGCAGTAAGGAATCCCCTCTCTTGCCAGATGGTGGCATGGGAATGAAGAATGTGATATGCATATTTGCAGTCTGTGTAAATGTTGACTCGTTTGCCTTTGGAAACGGTTAGGGCTTTGGTGAGAGCTATGAGTTCAGCTTTTTGAGAGGAGGTTCCTGGAGATAGGGGCTTAGCTTCAGTTGCTCAGTCAAGGGAAACAACTGCATACCCAGCAGTTTTGGGGGAGCCAGTGGGCCAGGAAGAGGAGCCATCTATAAATAGCTGGTCATCAGGATTGGTGAGAGGCTTGGAGGAAATGTTTGGAAAGTATGGTTGCAGGTGATCTAGGATGTCAGTGCAAGAATGAGTAGCAGGGGAAGAAGATACAGGGAGTAAGGATGCTGGGTGAGGAAAGCACTTTTGGCAAGACTAAATTCGGGATTTTTGATAAAGAGTATCCGGGGAACTAGCTCCCAATATTTCAACATAGGTTCTTTCTATTTTTCTAAGTGTCGGCCGGTCTGAGAAATAAAGAGAAAGAGTACAAAGAGAGAAATTTTACAGCTGGGGTCTGGGGATGTCATCACATATTGGTAGGACAGTGATGGCGACCCCAAGCCACAAAACCAGCGAGTTTTTATTAGGGATTTTAAAAGGGGAGGGGGTGTAGGAACAGGGAGTAGGTCACAAAGATCACATGCTTCAAAGGGCAATAAAGGTCACAAGGCAAGGCAAAATTAGAATTACTGATGAGGGCCTATGTCCCACTGTGCACTCATTGTCTTGATAAACATCTTAACAGGAAACAGCGTTTGAGAGCAGACAACCAGTCTAACTAGAATTTACCAAAATGGAATTTCCCAATCCTAGTAAGCCTGAGGGTACTACAGGAGACCAGGGCGTATTTCAGTCCTCATCTCAACTGCATAGGACAGACACTCCCAGAGCAGCCATCTATAGACTTACCCCCAGGAATGCATTCCTTCCCCAGGGCCTCAATTATTAATATTTCTTGCTGGGAAAATAATTCAGCAATATTTCTCTTACTCACACGTCTGTCTAGAGGCTCTCTGCAAGAAGAAAAATATGGCTGTGTTCTGCCTGACCCCACAGGCAGTCAGACCTTATGGTTATCTTTCCTTGTTCCATGAAAATTACTGTTATTCTGTTCTTTTTCAGGGTGCACTGATTTCATATTGTTCAAACACACATATTTTACAATCAATTTGTACAACAGTGGTCTTGAGGTGACGTACATTCTCAGCTTATGAAGATAACAGGAATAAGAGAATAAAGTAAAAACAGGCATAAGAAATTATAAGAGTATTGACTGGGGAAGTGATAAATGTCCATGAAAATTTCACAGTTTATGTTCGGAGATTGCAGTAAAGACAGGCATAAGAAATTATAAAAGTATTAATTTGGGGAACTTAAAGCTGTCCATGAAATCTTCACAATTTATGTTCTTCTGCCTTGGCTCCAGCCAGTCCCTCCATTCGGGGTCCCTGACTTCCCGTAACAAAAGAGGGCATGGAGTAATTGAATCCGGGAAGGAGGAAGGGAGCCTAATGCTCGGGAGGAGAGGAGATCCTGTAGATTATGAGGACTGTAGATGGCGGTATGTTGACTAAATGCTAGTTTCCTGCTTTCTAGAGCTAAAACGGCTGCTGCTGTAGCGCTCTAAGACAGGTTGGCCATCCTCTAACTGTGTTGTCTAATTGTTTAGAGAGGTAGGCTACAGGGGCAACGGAAGGAGGGTCTCCTTTCTGTTGCCCTAAGACACCAAGGGCTATTCCTCAGCTTTCAGCAGTATAGAGAGTGAAAGGTTGGGAGATGTCAGGTAAGGACAGAGCTGGTGCAGTGACAAGAGCGGTTTGAAGTTTGCAGAAGCTGGGGAGTATGTTATGCGAGGGATTTAGGGGCTTACTGAGAGGGCCTTTGGCTGCTTCATAGAGGGGGTGAGCTAGGAGGGCAAAGTTGGGAATCCATATTCTAAAAAAGCCTGCCAGTCCTAGGAAGGAAAAGACTTTCCTTTTGGTGGAGGGCAGGGACAGATTATCTATTAGTGCCGCTTGGGCAGGGTCATAGCCTGGTCCCCAGGGGAAAGTTGAACTCTTAGGTAAGTTACTATGGGGCTGGAAAGTTGAGCTCTGGAGGGGGAAACTCTATAACCTTTGGTGGCGAGAAAGTTTAAGAGAGAGACTGTGTGGGTTTGAGAGTCTTCTAGAGACGGGCTGCAAAGGGAAAGATCGTCCACCTATTGAAGAAGATGGCTGAGGGAAAGGTTTAAGGAGGTGAGATCTCAAGCTAAAACTTGTCCGAAGAAATGAGGGCTATCTCTGAAGACTTGAGGGAGGACAGTCCAGGTGAGTTTTTGTGATTGGAGGGTGTCAGGGTCGGTCCAGGTGAAAGCAAAGAGGTTTTGGGAGTCAGGGTGCAGGTTAATAGTTAAAAAGGCATCTTTTAGGTCAATAGCAGTGTAGTGGGTGGTGTTGGAGGGAATGAGAGGGAGAAGTGTATAGGGGGTAGGGACTGTGGGATGAATAGGAAGGATGGCCTGATTGATGGCTTGGAGGTCTTGGACGAGTCGGTATGAGCCATCTGATATTTTAACCGAGAGGATGGGGGTGTTATATGGAGAATGTGTTGGCCTAAGAAGACCACATGAGCAGAGCTTGTGACGGGCTGCGAGCCTTTTTGGTGGGTTAGGGAGATGGGGTATTGGGGGACATTGCGAAATTTAGAGGGGTCTTTTAACTGGATTTTGATGGGGTCATGGTAAGCAGATAGGGAAGGGGTGGTGGTGTCCCACATTACTGGGTTTACAAGAGACGTGGGAAGTGGGTACTGGGGAGAGGGCTCAGGGGCCAGACTAGTGAGGAAGAGTAGGAGGGACTCGTTGAGGAAGGGAGAAAAAGGTGATAGAAGCTTTGAATCTGGCTAAAAGGTCTTGGCCTAGGATGGGGTGGGGGGGGGGGGGCGTGTAGGGCAACGAGGCATGATAAGGAAAGAGTATGAGAAAACAGTATCAAAGAGAGAGCAAGTAAGGGATCTGGTGGTGCGTGGACTGAAGTGAGATGAGTCTGTCAAGCCCACAACTGAGACCTGGGAGGGATGAGTGGGTCCTGAAAATTTAGGCAAAGCCCAGTAGGTGGCCCTGCTATGGATTAAAAAAGAGATCGGCTTACCTGCTACCAGTAGAGTTACCCTGGGCTCCATGCAGTGATGGCAATGGGGGCCGGAGGCTCTGGGCATCGTCAGTCTTCAGTGGTTAGGCCGAGGACCTGTGGGAGTGCAAATGATTCTTCATTTTTTGTCTTGTTGAAGGGGTGGTGGCTCTGAGGAGCAGGCTTGTCTGTCCATTTGCTGAGAGGACAGTGGGACTTCCAGTGGCCTGTCTGCTGGCAGACTGGGCAGGGGCTCTTTGGCACTTGAGGGCTAGGACATGCCCGCACCCAGTGGCCTTCTTTGCCACACTTAAAACAAGGCCCAGGAGGGTTGCTGCTTTGTGCCCTTGGGTAATATGACTGGGTTGACAGATAACTGCTGCTGGAAGTTTTTATTTAGCATGATCTCTTTGGGCTTTATCTAATTTATTTTGCTCATCCCTGCTATTAAAGACTTTGAAAGCCAGGTTAAGGAGGTCTTGTTGTGGGGTTTGAGGGCCATCCTCAGCCTTTTTAAATATGCGCCAGATGTCAGGAGCAGATTGGGAAATAAAATGGATGTTAAGAACAATAGAAAAGGCCGGGTGCGGTGGCTCAAGCCTGTAATCCCAGCACTTTGGGAGGCCGAGACGGGCAGATCACGAGGTCAGGAGATCAAGACCATCCTGGCTAACACGGTGAAACCCCGTCTCTACTAAAAAATACAAAAAACTAGCCGGGTGAGGTGGCGGGCGCCTGTAGTCCCAGCTAATGTAGTCCCAGCTACTCGGGAGGTTGAGGCAGGAGAATGGCGTAAACCCGGGAGGCGGAGCTTGCAGTGAGCTGAGATCTGGCCACTGCACTCCAGCCTGGGCGACAGAGCAAGACTCCGTCTCAAAAAAAAAAAAAAAAAAAAAAAAAAGAACAATAGTTCCTTCCTGGGAGGTAGGATTGACATGGGTATATTTTTGGAGAGCCTCTGTAAGGCGAGAAAGGAATTGGGCAGGGTTTTCATCGGCCTTTGGGAGGTTTCTTTGAGTTTTTCGGAATGTACAGCCTTTATGGGCAGTTTTGTTAAGGCCTGCAATGAGGCAAGTAATCGTATGATTACCGGAGGCCGGGCTGGGGTCTGTGGGTTAGTATTCCTGGGTAGGCTCTTCGGTGGGGAGGGGGGGACTGCAGCGGCCCCTACTGGCCTAGTAAGATTTGCCCATGGAAGTCATCCGCATGGGCCTGGGCTGCAAGTCACACTCTTTCCTTCTTTTCCGGAAGGAGGGTAGAAGACAGAATAATATAGGGATCATGCCAAGTAAGTCAATAAGACTGAGTGAGATATTTAAATTCTTTGATATAAGTGTCAGGATCGGAGGACAAGGACTCCAGACGTTCCTCAATTTGGGAGAGATCGAAGAGGGAAAAGGGGACGTGGAAACGGACAATCCCTTCGGCCCCTGCCACTTCCCGGAGAGAAAGCAAGGGAGCGGGCTGCTGGGCATGCTGGGCTCGAGAATGAGTAAGGGGTGGAGACGGGGACGACTCAGAGTCCGGGGAGGACTCAGAGGCGGTATGGTTGGAGAGAGGGAGGTAGAGCCAGAGTGGAGGCATACGGTGGGGGGTCATGCTGTTCTGGTGGAGGATTAGGATGTTGTGGAGGAGGGGAAAAATCAGCGGGATCAAAGGAGGAGGAGTCATCCGCTGGGGCTATTGGGGTGAGGGGAGCAGGAGGTGAGTGGACTTCGGAGCGTGCGAGGAGAATTTGAAAAGTAGAGCAAGACTGGCAGACGGGAGGACGACTACGGAGAGTAGAGAAAGCCTGAACATAAGGAATCTCAGACCACTTCCCATTGCTGTGGCAAAAGTTGTCTAAGTCTTTGAGCACGTTGGAATTGAAAGTGCCATTTTCGGACCATTGGGAGTCATGGTCTAATTTGTATTGAGGCCACGCTGTATTACAGTAAAAGATAAGCCTTTTAGGGCGGATTTCTGAACGAAGGCCAAGAGTAATGAGATTGCATAGGAGGCACCCAAGGAGGGTAGTTTTAGGAGGAGCAGATTGAGAGGCTCCCATAATGAATGGAAGTAGGGGGGCCTGTAGAGGAAGAAGAGACTGCCGGTGACAAGGACGTGGAAGAGGGCGTCCCCTTTCCCACGTAACTTGTCCGGAATAGAGAAGGTAACCGCCGTGTCAAGCGTCCCTGAAACAGAGGAACCAGAGGCCTGGAGGCCAGGGGAAGCCCTTGACCCAGCGCTGGGTCTTTCAGAAACGGAGAGACAAGGGTTTTGGGGAACGGCAACAGTCTCTTTTTACTCACCCTGGCGGAGGCTTTGATGGTGGATGAAGTCGCCAGCAATGGGAGAGTCTAGGAGATTCTCTGGGTCTTCAGCAGGTTCAGGGAAGGGGGAGAGACTGGCCCGGAGAGGCGTGATGGGGAGGGAGGGGGGGGGGGGGGCAGCCAGCCAGAATCTATCCCCTTCGCAGGTTTCGGCACCAGAATGTAAGGTCAGTCATGAGAAAGGAAAAATAGACCCAGTTAGGTGAGCAAGTTTTTATTAATCTGCTGTCTGCCCCCTTAACAGTCAAGGGAAGCAGCACCAAGCTTACACAATGAGGGGTTTATACTGGGGAGAGGAGCTTGAGAGAGTTATTTGGTATGGCTGCATCCTGGGATTGTTTGCTGGTTAATTTTGCCACATATCACCTTGTGACGTTTATTACAGGAGGGTGTAGGTAAAGTTTCTTTATGCTTCCCACAACCTTCCCCTGTGTGGTCTGGATGGTTTGTAATTGGGGTTTGCTTATTGCAGCAAGGTCTGATAAGTGAAGTCAGCTGGCTTCACCGTGGCCTTTGATAAGGACTTAGAAAGGTAAAGAGACTTGGAGAAGGGTGGACGGCACAGAGAAGAGTTCCAGAGCATTAGGGGGAGGGGTGGGCAGCACCAAGGAGCTTTTTTGGGGCAGTTTGTCCCTAACAATATCCAAGGACTGAGAACTGAGGAGAGCAAAGATCACCTGGTGGCTATCAAGCGGACCATCCAGAGGCAACACTCCTTATCTGAGGAATTCATGAGTAATTAGACTTTTTTTTTTTTTTTTTTTTTTTTTGAGAGGGAGTCTTGCTCTGTTTTCAGGCTGGAGTGCAGTGGCACAATATTGGCTCACTGCAACCTCTGCCTCCTGGGTTCGAGTGATTCTCCTGCCTCAGCCTCTTGAGTAGCTGGGATTACAGGCATGTTCCACCATGCCCAGCTAATTTTTTATTTTTATTTTTAGTAGAGACGGGGTTTCACTGTATTAGCCAGGATGGTCTTGATCTCCTGACCTCGTGATCCGCCTGCCTTGGCCTCCCAAAGTGCTGTGATTACAGGCATGAGCCACCGCACCCCGCCCAGACTTCCCTATTATCTAAAGCCAGATTCTGGTACCAAGCTTCTTTACAAAAAACGTATAAGTGACTATGTAGCAGGACGAGCTGCAGACAAAACTCCTCAGACACCAACCGGGTTAAAGAAGGAAGGAGCTTAATTCTGTCGGGAGCGTCGGCAGACTCACATCTCAAAAACCAAGCTCCCCAAGTGAGTCCTTTTAAGGGCTTACAATTCTAAGGGGGTCCACATGAGAGGGTTGTGATTGATTGAGCAAGCAGGGGGGCTTGCATGCACCAGTAATCAGAATGGAACAGAACAGGACAGGGATTTTCACAATGCTTTTCCATACAACGTTTGGAATCTATAGATAACATAACCAGTTAGGTAAGGGGTTGATCTTTAACTACCAGGCCCAGGGCATGGTGCCGGGCTGTCTGCCTGTGGATTTCATTTCTGCCTTTTAGTTTTTACGTCTTCTTTCTTTGGAGGCAGAAACTGGGCATAAGACAATATGAGGGGTGGTCTCCTCCCTTAAGTAGAATTTCTATACATCTCTGGAATGTATGCATGTTGAAACTCATTGTGCAAGGGGCCGGGCGCGGTGGCTCAAGCCTGTAATCCCAGCACTTTGGGAGGCTGAGACGGGCGGATCACAAGGTCAGGAGATCGAGACCATCCTGGCTAACACGGTGAAACCCCGTCTCTACTAAAAAATACAAAAAACTAGCCGGGCACGGTGGCAGGCGCCTGTAGTCCCAACTACTCGGGAGGCTGAGGCAGGAGAATGGCGTGAACCCGGGAGGCGGAGCTTGCAGTGAGCTGAGATCCGGCCACTGCACTCCAGCCTGGGCGGCACAGCGAGACTCCGTCTCAAAAAAAAAAAAAAAAAAAAAAGAAACTCATTGTGCAACCCTTGCTGACATCATGGCACCAAAATGTCTACAGACGTAATCATTTATCATGACATGTGTGGGTAAGATGGTCCAAATTATCCTTAGGCTCCCACTTTAAGGTCCATAAATACTCCTGAGTAAAATCCACCATGTGGCTCAGTCCTCTCTTGCTGAAGCGCCCTGTTGCAGTCTGCTGCAATGTGTTATCTAATATAACTTTCCTTTTCAAACTTATCCTGTTATTGGTAAATTCTTTTTTTTTTTTTTTTTTTTTTTTTGAGACGGAGTCTCGCTCTGCCGCCCAGGCTGGAGTGCAGTGGCCGGATCTCAGCTCACTGCAAGCTCCGCCTCCCGGGTTCCCGCCATTCTCCTGCCTCAGCCTCCCCAGTAGCTGGGACTACAGGCGCCGCCACCGCGCCCGGCTAGTTTTTTGTATTTTTTAGTAGAGACGGGGTTTCACTGTGTTAGCCAGGATGGTCTCGATCTCCCGACCTCGTGATCCGCCTGTCTCGGCCTCCCAAAGTGCTGGGATTACAGGCTTGAGCCACCGCGCCCGGCCTATTGGTAAATTCTTTTACCACCTGCAAGCCAACTAGTCTCTGCTGCTGGGGCTCTGATAAGGCCACTAAGAACTAGTCCTCAAAAGCCGGGTGCAGTGGCTCACGCCTGTAATCCCAGCACTTTGGGAGGCTGACGTGGGTGGATCATGAGGTCAGGAGATTGAGACCATCCTGGCTAACATGGTGAAACCCCGTCTCTACTAAAAATAAAAAAAAAATAGCTGGGTATGGTGGCGGGCACCTGTAGTCCCAGCTACTTGGGAGGCTGAGGCAGGAGAATGGCGTGAACCCGGGAGGCAGAGCTTGCAGTGAGTGTAGATCAGGCCACTGCACTCTAGCCTGGGCAACAGACGGAGACTTTGCCTAAAAAAGAAAAAAGAAAAGAAAGAAAGAACTAGTCCTCAATACTATTAATTCATGTAGAAGAGAAAGACTCAGAATAAATGGCCAGTGAAGTAGCAGAAGGACCAGGTGTTTCTCTGTATTTTGATGCACTGATGACTTGGGGCCTTGTGAACCCTTGAAGGATGGCCCCTCTCAGTGTTAGCTAATTCCCAGAGACAGTAAATAGCACTTTGGGGATTGTGCCTTTCAAATACAAACCAACAGTGTGCTCCCTCACCACCTTCTTCATTGAGCTCTCACACTCTGGCCACTGTTTTCCCACCTTAATCATTCAAGGACAAAGTAACCTGACAATTAGGGACAGCCCTTATGCCTCAGAGCCTGTTTAGCATTTGCTTAGCAGCCAATGCTAAGCCTGCTTATCATCCCTTTCCTGTTCCTTCCCATGGAAAATACAGTTAAGGCTGTTACCCACATTTCCCTCTTGCTCCTGCCTCCTGACCAAACTACTACCTTTAAAACACTAGGACATGCCTGTAATCCTAGCACTTCGGGAGGCAGGCAAATCACTTGAGCCCAATATCTTGAGATGAGCCTGGACAACATGGTGAAACCCTGTCTCTACAAAAATTACAACAAATTAGCCAGGTGTTGTGGCATATGTCTGTAGTCCCAGCTACTCAGGAGGCTGAAGTGAAGGATCACTTGAGCCTGGGAGGTTAGGGCTGCAGTGAGCTGTGATAGTGCCACTGCACTCCAGGCTAGGCAACAGAGTAAGACCCTGTCTCAAAAACAAAACAAAACAAAAAAACACTAGGAAAGTGTGGTAGTTTTGTTTTTGTTTTTTTTTTTGTTTTTTGTTTTTTTTTTTTTTTTTTTTTTTTTGAGACGGAGTCTCGCTCTGTCGCCCAGGCTGGAGTGCAGTGGCCGGATCTCAGCTCACTGCAAGCTCCGCCTCCCGGGTTTACGCCATTCTCCTGCCTCAGCCTCCCGAGTAGCTGGGACTACAAAAAGTGTGGTAGTTTTGAAGTCAAGTGAAAAATTGGTCCTCCAGAAGAAACAACCCACAGAATGGGAGAAGATATTTGCAAACCATACATCAGAAAAGAGCTTAATATCAAAAATATATAAGGAACTCAAACAACTCAAAAGCAAGAAAGCAAATAACCTGATTTAAAATTGGGCAACAGGCTGGGCACAGTGGCTCATGCCTGTAATCCCTTTGGGAGGTCAAGGTGGGTGGATCACTTGAGGTCAGGAGTTTGAGACCAGCCTGACCAACATAGTGAAAACCTCTCTCTACTAAAAATACAAAATGAGCCGGACGTGGTGGCGCATGCCTGTAATCCCAGCTGCTTGGAAGGCTGAGGCTGGAGAATCCCTTGAACCCAGGAAGTGGTTGCAGTGAGCCGAGACTGCGCCATTGCATGCTAGCCTGGGCAACAAGAGCGAAACTCCGACTCAGGAAAAGAAAAAAAAGGGCAACAGATCCAAAAAGACATTTCACAAAAGAAGCAGAGGCTCATGATCTAATCATTAACTAAAGGTCGTACCTCTTAACATTGTTGTATTGGGGATTAAGTTTCCAACACTCGATCTTTGGGGGACACATTCAAACCACTGCAAACATTATTCACAATAGCCTCAAGATAAGGAATTGACTTGTGTCCATCAGTGGATGACTAGATAAAGATAATGTGGCATATATGTACACAGTAGAATACTACTCAGCCTTAAAAAGAAAGAAATACTGTCATTTGTGACAATGTGGGTGAACCTGGAGGACCTTATGATAAGTGAAATAAGCCAGGCACAGAAAGATAAACATTACATTATCTCACTTACTTGTGGAATACAAAAAAAGTTCAACTCAAAAGTAAGGAATGGAGGCCAGGCATGGTGGCTCACACCTGTAATCCCAGTACTTTGGGAAGCTGAGGTGGGCAGACTTCTTGAGCTCAGGAATTAAGAAACCAGCCTGGGCAATATAGTGAAACTGAGAGGAGAGGAGAAGGGAGGGGAGCGGAGGGGAAGGGAAAGGAAAAAGGAAAGGAAAGGAAAGGAAAAACAGTGGTTACCAGGGTATGCAGGGGTGGGGGGATTGGGGAGATGTTGGTCAAAGGATTAAAAATTTCAGTTAGACAGGAGGAATAAAGTCAGGAGATCTATAGTTAATAACAACATACTGTATTCTTGCAAATGGCTGAGAGTAGATTTTAAATGTTCTTACTAGAATATGATTTGTATGGTAACACATATGTTAATTAGCTTGATTTAGTCATTCTGTAATGTATACATATTTCAAAATATCATGTTGTTTAAAAAAAGAGAGAATTGGCCAGGTGCAGTGGCTCACGCCTATAATCCCAGCACTTTGGGAGGCCGAGGAAGGCGAATCATGAGGTCAAGAGATCGAGACCATCCTGGCCAACATGGTGAAACCCCGTCTCTGATAAAAATATAAAAATTAGCTGGGCATGGTGATGCACGCCTGTCGTCCCAGCTACTTGGGAGGCTGAGGCAGGAGAATCGCTTGAACTTGGGAGGCGGAGGTTGCAGTGAGCTGAGATCGCGCCACTGCACTCCAACCTGGGCGACAGAGCAAGACTCTGTCTAAAAAAAAAAAAAAAAGAAAAAAGAAAAAAAGGGAGAGAGAGAATTTAGTTCTCAGATAACAGAAAGGTTGATTGCTCTAGAAGCTGCTGCTGGCAGGTCAAGTGGGATGAGCACTGGGAATTAACCATCAGATTCCATAATTGGATGGCACAGTAAACAGGGAACACATAATGAAAGTGAAGAGTAAGCTTTAGACCAAGCACTTTAAGTGGTTGAACTTTGTCCCCAGCAGGAGAAAGAAGCTCAGCTCCAAATTGAAATTACAGGGGAGATAGCATGAAAATGTCAAGAAAGCAACGATGTTCCCAGGGCGCATAATGAGTTTTTTTGGGCGTGCATGTGTGTGAGTGTGCTTTGATCACAGGTACTGAGTTTCCTGTTAGTGGGAGAGTCCATGAATGTCTTGGCTATTGAGGCCCCGCAACTCTGAGGGTCAAAAAGTCAAGTGGATTAAAATGGATCTGATTTTCATGTTACAGAGATAACAGTTTTTTTGCTGTACTAACTTCTTAGTACAGACTAAAAGAGCAGATCAGTTTAACGAAAAGACAAGAAAAAGGAATCAGGAAACGATTCAGAGAAGTGAGATTTCAACTGGGCCTTAAGGAAGGACAGGATATTGAAAGGTGGAGGAGAAATGCGGTATCTCAGGTGGAGAAACAACCAGGGCAGTGGCAATAGTGCACCTGAGAGGCGGCTTGGCTGAGTGTGGGCATGCACTGGAGAGAGATGGGAAATCATTCAGGAGATGTCAGTGGAGGTTGGGTTCTGGTAGGTTGTGAAAATCAGGCCGTGGTGTTTGGGCTTGGCATCCTTGGCCAGGTTGGTAAATGGACCATTTTCTGCTGTAACTCCCTATGGTAGTTACATCAATATGGGATGACAAGACTTTTTTTTCTGCTGGTCTTAGAAATGGCTCTTCAGATAATCATTATTGGCAATCAATATGAAACTTACTACCAATCTGGTGGTACACAAAAGGAAGCAAATGCAGGTTTTCTTAATCAGTAAGGACATAATAAATGTGGTGTTTAAGAAGTACTGATATTCAGGATAGGTCAGCTAGAGACTTGCTAAGTATGTAATGCTGAGGTCACTAGAACTCAGCAGACAAACAGGGAAAGTTTAATAATTTGATGATAATATTAGAGTTTTTCTCTGCACTGGTAAGAAATTTCAGTTAGATTGTTATGTCAGGTTCCTTTGTGAGAAAAACAGTCTCATTTTGGCTTGTCAAGTTAGAGTGGCTTGACAGTAGATAAGAATATGATTCTTCTTTATTTTCTCTTTCTTTTTTTTTTTTTTGAGAGAGTCTCCTCTTGTCATCCAGGCTAGAGTGCAGTGGCAAGATCTCAGCTTGCTGCAACCTCCACCTCTTGGGTTCAAGCAATTCTCTGCCTCAGCCTCCCAAGTAGCTGGGATTACAGGTGGCCGCCACCACACCGGGCTAATTTTTGTATTTTTAGTAGAGACAGGGTTTCACCATTTTGGCCAGGCTGGTCTTGAACTTCTGACCTCGTGATCTACCTGCCTTGGCCTCCCAAAGTGCTGGGACTACAGGAGTGAGGCACCACACCTGGCCCCCCCGCTTTTTTTTTTTTTTTTTAAGACAGTGTCTCATTCTGTTGCCCAGGCTGTATTACAGTGGTGTCATCATAGCTCACTGAAGCCTTAACCTCCTAGATCAAGTGATCCTCCCATCTCATCCTCCCGAGTTGCTGCGGCTACAGGCACAAACCAGAATGCCAGGGTTTTTTTTGTTTTTTTTTGTTTTTTTTTAAATTTAAGTTCTGGGCAACAGGGGCAGAATGTGCAGGTTTGTTACATAGCTATACACGTGCCATGGTGGTTTGCTACACCCATCAACCTGTCATCTACATTAGCTATTTCTCCTCATGCTATCCCTCTCCTAGCCCCCAACCCCTGACAGGCCCCGGTGTGTGATGTTCCCCTCCCTGTGTCCATGTGTTCTCATTGTTCAACTCCCACTTATGAGTGAGAACATGAGGTGTTTGGTTTTCTGTTCTTGTGATAGTTTGCTGAGAATGATGGTTTCCAGCATTATCCATGTCCCTGCAAAGGATGTGAACTCATCCTTATTTATGGCTGCATAGTATTCTATGGTGTATATTTGCCACATTTTCTTTATGCAATCTATCATTGATGGGCATTTGGGTTGGTTCCAAGTCTTTGCTATTGTAAATAGTGCCACAATAAATATACATGTGCATGTGTCTTTATAGTAGAATAATTTACAATGCTTTGGGTATATAGCCAGTAATGGGATTGCTGGGTCAAATAGTATTTGTTTTTTTTTTTTGAGATGGAGTCTCGCTCTGTTGCGCAGGCTGGAGTGCAGCGGAGTGATCTTGGCTAACTGCAAGCTCCGCTTCCTGCGTTCACACCATTCTCCTGCCTCAGCCTCCCGAATAGCTGGGACTACAGGTGCCCGCCACCACGCCCGGCTAATTTTTTGTATTTTTTAGTAGAAACAGGGTTTCACCGTGTTAGCCAGGATGGTCTCGATCTCCTGACCTCGTGATCCACCCATCTTGGCCTCCCAGAGTGCTAGGATTACAGGCATGAGCCACCACGCCTGACCGTGCAAATAGTATTTCTAGTTCTAGATCCTTGAGGAATTGCCACACTGTCTTCCACAATGGTTGAACTAATTTACACTCCCACCAACAGTGTAAAAGCATTCCTATTTCTCTACATCCTCTCCAGCATCTGTTGTTTCCCGACCTTTTTAATGATCACCATTCTAACTGGTGTGAGACGCTAGCTCACTGTGGTTTTGATTTGCATTTCTCTAATGACCAGTGATGATGAGCTTTTTTTCATGTTTGTTTGGCTGCATAAATGTCTTCTTTTGAGAAGTGTGTGTTCATATCCTTTGCCCACTTTTTGATGGGCTTATTTTTTTCTTGTAAATCTGTTTAAGTTCTTTGTAGATTCTGTATATTAGCCCTTTGTCAGATGGATAGACTGCAAAAATTTTCTCCCATTCTATAGGTTGCCTGTTCACTCTGATGATAGTTTCTTTTGCTGTGCAGAAGCTCTTTAGTTTAATCAGATTCTATTTGTCAATTTTGGCTTTTGTTGCCATTGCTTTTGGTGTTTTAGTCATGAAGTCTTTGCCCATGCCTGTGTCCTGAATGGTATTAATAGCCTAGGTTTTCTTCTAGTGTTTTTATGGTTTTAGGTCTTACGTTTAAGTCTTTAATCCATCTTGAGCTTTTTGTATAAGGTGTAAGGAAGGGATCCAGTTCCAGCTTTCTGCATAGGGCTAGCCAGTTTTCCCAACACCATTTATTAAATAAGAAGTCCTTTCTCCATTGCTTGTTTTTGTCAGGTTTGTCAAAGATCAGATGGTTGTAGATATGTGGTGTTATTTCTGAGGCCTCTGTTCTGTTCCATTGATCTATATCTCTGTTTTGGTACCAGTACCATGCTATTTTTGTTACTGTGGCCTTGTAGCCATAGTTTGAAGTCAGGTAGGTAGTGTGATGCCTCCAGCTTTGTTCCTTTTGCTTAGGATTTTCTTGGCTATGTGGGCTCAATATCCATGATGAACATTGATGCGAAAATACTCAATAAAATTCTGGCAAACCGAATCCAGCAGCCCATCAAAAAGCTTATCCACCACGATCAAGTCAGCTTCATCCCTGGGATGCAAGGCTGCTTTAACATATGCAAGTCAATAAACATAATCCATCACATAAACAGAACCAATGACAAAAACCACATGATTATCTCAATAGATGCAGAAAAAGCCTCGACAAAATTCAACAGCCCTTCATGCCAAATCTCTCAATAAACTAGGCATTGATGGAACGTATCTGAAAATAATGAGAGCTATTTATCACAAACCCACAGCCAATATCATACTGAATGGGCAAAACTGGAAGGAAGGATTCCTTTTTTTTTTTTTTTTTTTGAGTCGGAGACTTGCTCTGTCCCCTAGGCTGGAGTGGAGTGCAGTGTCTCAATCTCATCTCACTGCAAGCTCTGCCTCCTGGGTTCACGCCATTCTCCCGCCTCAGCCTCCTGAGTAGTTGGGACTACAGGGGCCTGCCACCACGCCCGGCTAATTTTTTTGTATTTTTTTTTTTTTTTTTTAAGTAGAGACGGGGTTTCACCGTGTTAGCCAGGAAGGTCTTGATCTCCTGACCTCATGATCCACCCACCTCTGCCTCCCAAAGTGCTGGGATTACAGGCGTGAGCCACCGCACCCGGCCAGAAGCATTCCCTTTGAAAGCGGGCACAAGACAAAGATACCCTCTCTCACCACTCCTATTCAACGTAGTATTGGAAGTTCTGGCCAGGGCAATCCGGCAAAAGAAAGAAATGAAGGGTATTCAATTAGGAAAAGAAGAAGTCAAATTGTCTCTGTTTGCAGATGACATGATTGTATATTTAGAAAACCCCATCTTCTCAGCCCCAAATCTCCTTAAGCTGATAAGCAACCTCAGCAAAGTCTCAGGATACAAAATCAATGTGCAAAAATCACAAGCATTCCTATACACCAATAACAGACAAACAGAGAGCCAAATCATGAGTGAACTCCCATTCACAATTGCTACAAAGAGAATAAAATACCTAGGAATACAACTTACAAGGGATCTGAAAAACCTTTTTTTTTTTTTTTTTTTTTCAGTTTTATGTAGAGACTAGGTATCACTATATTGTCCAGGCTGGTCTCAAAGTCTTGGGCTCAAGCGATCCTCCTGCCTTGGCCTCCCAAAGTGTTAGGATTACAGAAGTGAGTTTCGGCCCCCAGCCTGTATTACTTTCTTCTTTCTTTTCTTTCTTTCTTTTCTTTCTCCTTTCCTCTCGTCCCCTCCCCTCCCCTGCCCTCCCCTCCCCTCCCCTGCCCTCCCCTCCCCTTCCCTGCCCTCCCCTCTTTTCTTTTCTTTTCTTCAGTCTCCCTCTGTTGCCCAGGCTGGAGTGCAGCGATTTCTGCTCACTGCAGCCTCACCTCTAGGGCTCAAGTGACCCTCCCACCTCAGCATCCCTAGCTGTTCAAATTTATTGTCCAACTCTTTTGAATCATTTTATCAAAGCAAATCTGTCAATGCCCACTTATTTTTATTTATTTTTTTGAGGCGGAGTCTCGCTCTGTCGCCCAGGCTGGAGTGCAGTGGCGCAATCGCGGCTCATTGCAACCTCCGCCTCCCTGGTTCAAGCGATTCTGGTGCCTCAGCCTCCGAATAGCTGAGATTACAGGCGCGCGCCACCATGCCCGGTTAATTTTTGTATTTTTAGTAGAGACCGGGTTTCGCCATGTTGGCCAGGCTGGTTTCAAACTCCTGACCTCAGGTGATCCCATCACCTCGGTCTCCCAAAGTGCTGGGATTACAGGCGTGAGCCACCGTGCCCGGCCCTCATGAACTTATTCTTTAGTGTTTCATTTTGAGAGCGGAGTCACAAGGGAATTGCGGAAACAGCAGCGAGGCCCCGCGACCCCTCAGCCCACGTGCTCACTGTCACGGCTCCGGTAGCCCCGCCCCGCCGGGGGCGGAGTCCGCTATGACGCGGGCAGGGCAGCGCGCTCCCGGAAGTGACGCGCGACGGTTCGTGCGTGCGTGCGGGCGGCTGCGTCGGGCTGCAGGAGAAGATGGCGGTCTCCACAGGTCGGTTCTTGGGCCGGGCTGCCTGATTTTCTGCTCCTACCCGGCTCTGCCCCTCTGCCTGCTGCTGGCGGCCGAGCGCTGACCGTGCGGGAGAAGCCCGAGTGCGCTGTCTCGAATGCCGCGCTCTCCGCTGAGCGTAGCCTGGGACCGGGTGGGACCGGCGCCGAGGCCCCCGGCGGCCGTCGGGTTGGCGGGTCGTGCTCGCGCGTCGGCCGCGCGCCGGCGGGCTGGGGGCGGGGTGGCTCCCGCGCGGGCGCACCCGTAGGGTGCGGCGGGCGCGGGTCCGAATTGTAGGCTGAAGGCTCTACGGGAGGGAGGCGAGGAGGCCCAAGGTGGGCGGGTGTCAACCTCCGGCACCGAAGATGGGTCAGGCCAAGAGGTGACCTGGATCAGAGTAGGGGTCCCATTCCCTTGGACTCTCCTTGACCTCGGTTGGGGAGGAGAGGACGGTTGCTCCTTAAGAGAGAGAGGATCGTTCTTACCTGACTGAATACGTGTTATCTTTTTATTATGTATGAGGAAACTGCAGTGCAAACAAAATAAAAGACCAGAGCAAGATGAAAGCTAATTGAAGAACAAGTGGTTTCTTAGATAAGCTGTTCAACTCCTCTTTCCTGCTGAATACAATGTTTGGTTTCCCGTGAGCACACAAGTATTAACGTTGGGGTTTTAGACATTAGACCATTCCAAACATGTTGAAAATGTTAAGTTTTACTTTACATTTAAAAATGTTAACATATATGATCTGCCTTTTTCTTCTTCTTGTTTTTTTTTTTTTTTTGAGTCAGAGGCTCACCCTATTGCCCAGGCAGGAATGCAGTGGTGTGATCTCGGCTCACTGCGATCTCCACCTCCCAGGTTCAAGCGATTCTCCTGCCTCAGCCTCCCAAGTAGCCGGGATTACAGGCGCGTGCCACCACGCCAGGCTAATTTTTGTATTTTTAGTAGAGAGGAGGTTTCGCCATATTGACCAGGCTGGTCTGGAACTCCTGACCTCAGGTGATCCACCCACCTGGGCCTCCCAGAGTGCTGGAATTACAGGCATGAGCCACCGCACTCGGCCTGATCTGCCTTTTTCTAGACTTCGTTGAAACTGGATTATAGAACAGTGTGATTTAATAGTTCATGTCATCATTGCATAATAAAATGAGTTTTCAAATCTGTATGTACTGAAATGGAAGGCTTCGAATATATGTTGTAATTGTTACTTTAATACCTCAGGATACATTCTTCATACATTTTAATTAGGTAGTGTCTTTTACATCTTTATTACATATAGGTGTCATAGGTTTTAAGATCTTTAGCAGTTCTAGTGTTGGGATAGTATATATACTTGGGTCAGAGCTAACTAGTAAGGCAAGGATTATTTTTAAAGTGGAATTTTAGTGTTACTACTTTACTGTGCTTGCTGAAATCTAATCTATGTGCTCGTTAACGGGGCCATATCTTTTTAACAGTTGTGCTTAGAACCTCTTATAGATTTTTGAAAATTTAGTAATAAAATAATGCATTTTAATTTAATACTTTTCATTTTCATTTTGTGGATTGCATTATTAAACACAATTTTTTCATAACACTGTACATATGAGTGAATGTTAATATTTTGAAAAGACCAAAGGTTACCTGATATTAATGGCAAATATTTTTTGTTAATCACTTTTAGTTGTTTTGGAAATTGAATATAAATTATAAAGATTACTGATAAATTATTAGCATATTGTACATAGGGAGTCTTTTTTTTTATTTTTATTTTTTTGAGATGGAGTCTTGCTGTGTTGCCCAGGCTGGAGTGCAGTGGCATGATCTTTGGCTCACTGCACCCTCCTCATCTCAGGTGATCTGCCTGCCTTAGCTTCCCAAAGTGCTGGATTACAGGGGTGAGTCACTGTTCCCGTCTACTAGTTTTTTTTTTTTTTTTTTTTGAGACGGAGTCTTGCTCTGTCACCCAGGCTGGAGTGCAGTGGTGGGATCTCGACTCACTGCAACCTCCGTCTCATGGGCTCAAGTGATTCTCCTGCCTCAGCCTCCCAAGTAGCTGGGACTACAGGCGTGTGCCACCATGCCCAGCTAATTTTTTGTATGTTTAGTAGAGACAGGGTTTCACCATGTTGGTCAGGATGGTCTTGATCTCTTGACCTTGTGATCCAGCCTCCCAAAGTGCTGGGATTGCAGGTGTGAGCCACCGCGCCTGGGTTTGTTTTTTTGTTTTGTTTTGTTTTTTTTTTTTTTGTTTTTTTTTGAGACAGAGTCTTGCTTCTTCGCCCAGGCTGTAGTGCAATGGTGTGATCTTGGCTCATTGCAACCTCCACCTCCCTGGTTCAAGTAATTCCCCTGCCTCAGCCTCCCGAGTAGCTGGGATTACAGGCGCACGCCACCACGCCCAGCAAATTTTTTTGTATTATTATTATTTTTTTTTTAGTAGAGATGGGGTTTCATCATGTTGGGCAGACTGGTCTCAAAATCCTGACCTCAGGTGATCTGCCCACCTCGGCCTCCCAAAGTGCTGGGATTATAAGGTGTAAGCCATCGTGCCCAGCCTACTAATTAGTTTTAATTTTACTATTAGCTATACTTTTGTTTGCTTTTTGGTAACATGGGAAGTAAATAGTACCTGTGTATTTGTGAAAGCAGCATGATACAGCTTAAAATTTAAAATTAGATGAGCTACATGGATGTGATGCTCGTGTTTGTTTGAGATGGAGTTTCGCCTTGTTTCTCAGGCTGGAGTGTAATGGTGTGATCTCGGCTGACTGCAACCTCTTCCTCCTGGGTTTAAGCAATTCTCCTGCCTCAGCATTCTGAGTAGCTGGGATTACAGGCATGCACCACCACGCCCAGCTAATTTATTGTATATATATTTTTTAGTATATACGGGGTTTCACCATGTTGGCCAGGCTGGTCTGAAACTGTTAACCTCAGGTAATCCATCCGCCCTGGCCTCCCAAAGGGCTGGGATTACAGGCATGAACCACTGAGCCTGGTCTAATACACGTATTTTTTATTTAAGCCAAAGTATCTCGATAACAGTTGTTTAAGAGGCCAAAAAGAAAAAGCCCTGACAAATATGTTTTGATCTTGAGTTCAGTGTGCATCATATACCTTAGCTCCTTTAACCCTTTTACTGGAAGAGAATTTTGGAAGGAAAAAACTTTTAATTTGAGACTTTTTGAGATGGAGTCTCGCTCTGTTGCCCAGGCTGGAATGCAGTGGCGTGTGATCATGGCTCACTGCAGCCTTGACCTGCTGGAGTCAGGTTTTCCTCCTACCTCAGCCTCCCAAGTAGCTGGGAACACAGGCACACATTGCCACACCTGGCTAATTTTTTAAATTATTTCTAGAGACAGGGTCTCCATATGTTATCCAGACTAGTCCGAACTGTGGGACTCAAGTGATCCTCCTGCCCTGGCCTGAGGTTAGGATTACAGGTTTGAGCCACTGTGCATGGCCAGAAACATTTTTGGCCATACCATCTGGTCTTTTTATTTTGTGATGAGAAAACTGAGGCTCAAACAAGTAAAAGGCTATGTATAGGTGGTTATTAGTATGGGCAAGATTAGAATCCAGGTCTTTTACCCTCAGTCTGATGCGCTGTCCATTATGAAGAACTCTGAATTTGGAATATTTGTCAGAACATGAATCTTAATTACTCCCTTTCACACTTCCCTTTGTAGCACAGTCCTTGTTTCAGACTCATATGCTTCTTGTGGATGAAGGGGGAACGTAGCCCTCACCAGCTAGGTTATCCCTTTCCAAGAGACAGAGTCACCCATGGAATTCAAGAGTATTTCACAGGACAAAGGTTAAGAAGCTACTTTTGCCAATAGAAATCTGATACTGTTTTGTACTCATGAGTCAAAATTTTATTAGATTCCAACATTAATAATAACAATTAGTTTAGATAGAAAAGTATGCAGGCCGGGTGGGGTGGCTCACATCTGTAATCCCAGCACTTTGGGAGTTCAGGGCGGGCAGATCACCTGAGGTCGGGAGGTCGAGACCAGCCTGACCAACATGGAGAAACCCTGTCTCTACTAAAAATACAGAATTATCCGGGCGTGGTGGCACATACCTGTAATTCCAGCTACTCAGAAGGCTGAGGCAGGAGAATCGTTTGAACCTGGGAGGCGGAGTTGTGAGCCGAGATCGTGCCATTGCATTCCAGCCTGGGTAAGAAGAGTGACACTCTATCTCAAAAAAAAAAAGAAAAAAATGTATGTGCAGTAGTTTTAAAAAAACACAATAGTTTTAGTTTTACGGAAAAGTTGTGAAGATAGTACAGAAAGTTTCCATGCACCTCACATTCAGTTTTCCTTGTTAATTTCCTTTTTTTTTTTTCTCTTGAGACAGAGTGTTCCTCTGTCGCCCAGGCTGGAGTGCAGTGGCGTGATGTGGGCTCACTGCAACCTCTTCCTCCTGGGTTCAAATGGTTCTCCTGCCTCAGCTTCCTGTGTAGCTGGGATTACAGGCGTGCGCCATCATGCCTGGATAATTTTTTGTGTCTTTAGTAGAGACAGGGTTTCACCACGTTGGCCAGGCTGATCTCAAACTCCTGGCCTTGTGATCCACCCACCTCAGCCTCCCAAAGTGCTGGGATCATAGGCGTGAGCCACCGCATCCGTATTCCCTGTTAATTTCTTATATTGGTATGGTACACTATTAAGGAACCAATATTGACACATTTATTATTAACTAAGGTTCAGATTTCCTTGTTTTTTCTTTAATGTACTTTTGCTGTCCCAGGACTTCATCCAGGATACCACGTTACATTGTAACATGAAATGTTTTATATTTATCACTTAGGTAATATTAGTGGTATAGTGAAGCTCTAGTCTCTTTGACTGTAGATGCCTGGAAAATGTCTTTGAGTAATGAGAAACTCAGAAAAAATTGATTAAAGAATATGTTTTCTGCTACGTAGGCAGAAAACAAAACCAAAATATAACCTACTAATTGCCTTCTTCAGAAGTGGGTAGCATTGTATATACTGGAAGAACTAGTTTAGCAGTGGTCTGAGTTCCCTGCTGCCCCTGACAGACTACTGTGCCACGATGGGCATGTCAGTTAATCACTAAACATTGCTTTTCTCATCCCATCTGTGAAAAGATTGGACAACATGATCTTGTTTTCCTTTTCTTTAGATGAAGATGCTTGGATATGGACAGAACATGGGTGTGGTAATATAAGAGAATTACATAGTTTAAATCGTAATCTAGAACTTGGGAACTAAACAGTAGAAGAGCCGAACTATGGTAGTCTAGTGTATTTCCCTCTCGAGGCTTCCATAACTGGCCTGGTTGATTTTTTCTAGGTCATTTGGGAGCCTGAATTCTCTTGATAAACATGCTTTTGATAATATGGTACAACCTCACTGTACAGTCTTTTGAACAGCAGTTTGCAGAGGTAAAAATGGCCGTGCAAAAAACTCAAAGCAATCTTAATAATTGGGAAAATTATGGTTATTCTGAGACCTTCAAAAATGTCAAAACATTAAGAACGTTCCCTGTTTAGAAATGTGCAGGAAAATGAAAACAATAAAATTAATATTTAGTATGTCGTAATTTAAAGTATCAGATATTAAGAATTAAAATGTTTTATTTCGTTAAAAAAAGCTTGTTGGCTGGGCGCAGTGGCTCACGCCTGTAATCCCAGCACTTTGGGAGGCCAAGATGGGTTGTTCACAAGGTCAGGAGATCGAGACCATCCTGGCTAACACGGTGAAATTCCGTCTCTACCCAAAATACAAAAAATTAGCTGGGCGTGGTGGCAGGCGCCTGTAGTCCTAGCTACTCTGGAGGCTGAGGCAGTAGAATGGCGTGAACCCGGAGGCGGAGCTTGCAGTGAGCCGAGATCGCCCCACTGCACTCCAGCCTAGGCGACAGAGCGAGACTGCATCTTAAAAAAAAAAAAAAAGCTTGTCGAGTAGCTTGAGACTAGGTGCAGTGGCTTCCATCTGTAGTCCCAGTGCTTTGGGAGGTCAAGGTGGGTGGATCACTTGAGCCTAGGAGTTTAAGACCAGCCTGGGCAAGATAACAAAATCCCATCTCTACAGAAAATACAAAAATTAGCTGGGTGTGGTGATGTGCACCTGCAGTCCCAGCTACTTGGGAGGCTGAGGTGGGGTATGGCTTGAGCCTGGGAGGTTGAGGCTGCAGTGAGCTGTGATCGTGTCACTGCACTCCTGCCTGGGCGACAGAGCAAGACACTGTGTCAAAAAAAAAAACTTAAAAGTAGTTTGAACAATGTTTGCTAATGTTTTGAAAGACACTATATGTACATTGTAGAATGGTTAAATCTAGCTAAGTACCAAATACATTATCTTACGTAGTTATCATTTTTGTGGTGAGAATACTTAATATCTACTCAGTATTTTTCAGTAATACAGTATGTCGTTAACTAGTCACCATGCTATACAGTAGTGCTCTTGAACTTGTTCCTCCTGACTGTAATTATGTATCCTTTGTCTAACATCTTCCCAATCCCCACCCCCATAATCCTAACCATCCTAACCTCTGGTACGCCATCTCCTGTCTACTTCTGTGAGATCAACTTTGACTCCATATATGAGTGAGATAGTATGTATTTGTCTTTCTGTGCCTGTGTTATTTCACTTAACATAATGTTCTCCAGGTTCATCTATGTTGTTGCAAATGAGAGAATTTACTTCTTTTTTATGATTGAAATAGTATCCCACCGTGTACGTATAGCATATGTTCTTTATCCATTCGTCTGTGTGTGTGTGTGTGTGTTTTTTTTTTTTGAGACGGAGTCTGACTCTGTCACCCAGGCTGGAGTGCAGTGGCACATTCTCAGCTCACTGCAGCCTCCATCTCCTGGGTTCAAGTAATTCTCCTGCCTCAGGCTCCCTAGTAGCTGGGATTACAGGTACCCGCCACCACGCCTGGCTGTTTTGTATTTTAGTAGAGATGGAGTTTCACCATGTTGGCCAGGTTGGTCTCAAACTCCTGACCTCAAGCAATCCACCTGCCTTGGCCTCCCAAAGTGCGGGGATTACAGGCGTGAGCCACCACGCTCAGCCTATTCATTTGTTGGTTGATGGATACTTAGGTTGATTCTATATCTTGCATATTTTGAGTAGTGCTGCAATAAAATGGGAGTGCAGACCTCTCTTTGACATACTGATTTTATTTTCTTTGGCTATATATGCAGTAGCAGGATTGCTGGATCATATGGTAGCTCTATTTTTAAGTTTTTGAGGAACCTCCATACTGTTCTTTCTCCATATGACTGTACTAATTCACATTCCCACCAACAGCGTGCTTAGATTATCCTTTATCACCACATACTCACCAACTCTTGTTATCTTTCATCTTTTTTTTTTTTGAGATGGAATTTGGCTCTTGTTGCCCAGGCTGGAGTGCAATGACGTGATCTTGGCTCATTTCCGCCTCCTGGTTCAAGCAATTCTCCTGCCTCAGCCTCCCGAGTAGCTGGGATTACAGCCATGTGCCACCATGCCCAGTTAATTTTGTATTTTTAGTAGAGATGGGGTTTCTCCATGTTGGTCAGGCTGCTCTCGAACTCCCAACCTTAGGTGATCCGCCTGCCTTGGCCTCCCAAAGTGCTGGGATTACAGGTGTGAGCCGCCGTGCCTAGCCTTTTTTTTTTTTTTTTTTTGAGACGGAGTCTCGCTCTGTCGCCCAGACTGGAGTGCAGTGGCGCGATCTCGGCTCACTGCAAGCTCCGCCTCCCGGGTTCACGCCATTCTCCTGCCTCAGCCTCCGGAGTAGCTGGGACTACAGGCGCCCGCCACCTCGCCCGGCTAATTTCTTTTTGTATTTTTAGTAGAGACGGGGTTTCACCGTGTTAGCCAGGATGGTCTCGATCTCCTGACCTCGTGATCCGCCCGCCTCGGCCTCCCAAAGTGCTGGGATTACAGGCTTGAGCCACCGCGCCCGGCCTTTTTTTTTTTTAAATTGAGACAGAGTCTTGCTCTGTTGCCTAGGCTGGAGTGCAGTGGCGAGATGTCGGCTCACTGCAACACCCACCTCCAGGTTCAAGCGATTCTCCTGTCTTAGCCTCCGGAGTAGCTGGGATTACAGGCACCTGCCACCATGCCTGGCTAATTGTCTTTTTTTTTTTTTTTTTGAGACGCAGTCTCGCTCTGTCGCCCAGGCTGGAGTGCAGTGGCCGGATCTCAGCTCACTGCAAGCTCCGCCTCCTGGGTTTACGCCTCAGCCTCCCGAATAGCTGGGAGTACAGGTGCCCGCCACCTCGCCTGGCTAGTTTTTTGTATTTTTTTTTTTTTTTAGTAGAGATGGTGTTTCACCGTGTTAGCCAGGATGGTCTCGATCTCCTGACCTTGTGATCTGCCCGACTCGGCCTCCCAAAGTGCTGAGATTACAGGCTTGAGCCACCGCGCCCGGCCAACCTGGCTAATTTTCGTATTGTTAGGAGAGACATGGTTTCACCATGTTGGCCAGGCTCGGCTGATCTCAAACTCCTGACCTCAGGTGATCCACCCACCTTAGCCTCCCAGAGTGCTGGGATTACAGGCGTGAGCCACTGCGCTTGGCCTCATCTTTCATTCTTTTGATCATAGCCATCTTAATGGGAGTGAGGTGATATCTCATGTGGTTTTTTTTTTTTTTTTTTTTTTTTTTTGCATTTCCTTGATGATCAGTGATGTTGAGAATTTTTTTCATATACCTCTTGGCCATTTGTATGTCTTTTGAGAAATGCCTATTCAGATTTTTTACCCATTTTTACATGGGGTTATTTTCTTGGTATTGAACTGAGTTCCTTATATATTTTGGTTATTAACCCCTTATCAGATGTATGGTTTGCAAGTGTGGTGAACCATTCTGTATGTTCTCTCTCTCTCTTTTTTTTTTTTTTTGGTGGAGTTTTGCTCTTGTTGCCCAGGCTGGAGTGCAGTGGCACTATCTCAGCTCACCACAAGCTCTGCCTCCTGGGTTCAAGGGATTATCCTGCCTCAGCCTCCTGAGTAGCTGGGATTACAGGCATATGCCACCATGCCCTGCTAATTTTGTGTTTTTAGTAGAGACGGAATTTATCCATGTTGGTCAGGCTGGTTGTAAACTCCTGACCTCAGTTGATTCGCCTGCCTCGGCCTCCCAAAGTACTAGGATTACAGGCGAGAGCCACCGCCCCTGGCCAGTTCTCTCTTTATTGTTTCCTTTGCTGTGCAGGAGATTTTTAGTTTTATGTGACCCAAATTGTCTGTTTTTGCTTTTGAGCGTGTTTTTGAGGTCATATCCTCCAAAAATCATTGCCCAGAACCAATGCCATTGACTTTTCTTCCTGTTTTCTAGTAGTTTCATAGATTGCCTTTTTTCTTTCTTTTTTCTTTTTTTTTTTTTTCTGAGACGGTCTCAACCTGTCACCTAGGCTGGAGTGCAGTGGTATAGCCACGGCTTGCTGCAGCCTCAACTTCCCAGGCTGTCACTTCAGCCTCCTGAGTAGCTGGGAGTACAGGTGCACGCCACCACACCTGGCTAATGTTTTGTAGTTTTAGTAGAGATGGGGTTTCACCATGTTGGCCAGGCTGGTCTTGAACTCCTGACCTCAGGTGATCCACACGCCTTGGCCTCCCAAAGTGCTGGGATTACAGGCGTGAGCCACCACCATGCCCAGCTGCATGATGCCCAATTTTGCCACTTCTGTTCAATATAGTACTGGAAGTCCTAGAAAGAGCAGTAAGACAAAGAAATACAAGGCATCTTAATTGGAGAACAAGTTAAACTGTTCCTGTTTACAGAAGACATATGATGTCCGTGTTTATTGTTACAAACTTCTGTCTTAAAACTGCTTTTGCTGTATTCCATAGGTTTTGTATGCTGTGTTTCAGTTTTCATTTGTTTCAATAAACTTCGTAATTTGTTTTTTAATATTTTCATTGACGTATTGGTTGTTTAAGAGCATGTGTTTAACTTCCATGTTTTTGTGAATTTTCTGAAGATCTTCCTGTTAATGATTTCTAGTTTTATACCATTGTGGTCAGAAAAGATATTTGATATGATTTCCATCTTCTTAAATTTGTTAAGACTTATTTTGTGGCTTCACATATGATCTATCCTTGAGAATGTTCCATGTGCAGCTTAAAATAATGTATTATGCCACTGTTGGATGGTATGTTCTGTATATGTCTGTTAGGTCCATTTGTTCTGTAGTGTAGCTTAAGTCTCATATTACCTTGTTGACTTTCTGTCTGCATGCTCTGTGCATTGCTAATTGTGAGGTGTGAAAGTCTCCTACTTTTACTGTATTATAGCCTATCTTACCCTTCATATCTATTAATATTTGCTTTATAAATTTAGGTGCTTTGATGTTGGGTGCATGTATATTTACAATTGTTCTCTTGCTAAATTGACCCCTTTATTATTATATGATGACCTTCTTTATCTCTTTTTACAGTTTTTGATTTAAAAATCTATTTTATTGAGGGCCAGGTGTGGTGGCTCATGCCTGCAATCCCAGCACTTTGGGAGGCTGAGGCGGGCGGATAACTTGAGATCAGGAGTTCAAGACCAGCCTGGCCAACATGGCGAAATTCCATCTCTACTAAAAATACAAAAATTGGACTGGGAGCGGTGGCTCACACCAGTAATTCCAGCACTTTGGGAGGCCGAGACAGGTGGATCACAAGGTTGAGAGTTCAAGACCAGCCTGGCAAAATGGTGAAACCCCATCTCTACTAAAAGTCCAAAAATTAGCCAGGTATGGTGGCGGGTGCCTGTGACCCCAGCTACTTGGGAGACTGAAGCAGAGAATTGCTTGAACCCGGGAGGCAGAGGTTGCTGTGAGCCAAGATCATGCCACTGCACTCCAGCCTGAGTGACAGCACAACTGCTCAAAATGAAACGAAACAGAACAAACAAAAATTGGGCGTGGTGTCGGGCGCCTGTAGTCCCAGCTACTCAGGAGGCTGAGGCAGGAGAATCGCTTGAATCTGGGAGTTGGAGATTGCCGTGAGCCTTGATTGCGCCACTGCACTCCAGCCTGGGCAACAGAGCGAGATTCTGTTTCCCAAAAAACCCAGCAGGGCGCGGTGGCTCATGCTTGTAATCCCAGCACTTTGGGAGGCTGAGGCTGGCAGATCACGAGGTCAGGAGTTTGAGACCAGCCTAACCAACATGCTGAAGCCCCGTCTGTACTAAAAATACAAAAATTAGCCGGGCATGGTGGCACATGCCTGTAATCCCAGCTACTCAGGAGGCTGAGGCAGGAGAATCACGTGACCTGGGAGGCAGAAGTTGCAGTGAGCTGAGATTGCGCCACTGCACTCCAGCCTGGGTGACAGAGCTAGACTCCATCTCAAAAAAAAAAATAACTAAATACAAATAAAATTAGCCAGGCATGGTGGCATATGCCTATAATTCTACTTGGTAGGCTAAGGCAGGATAATTGCTTGAACTCAGGAGGTGGAGGTTGCAGTGAGCCAAGATGCTGTGACTGTACTCCAACCAGGGCAGAGTGAGTGAGACTCTTTGTCTAAAAACAAAAACAAAAATGATTTTATCTGATATAAGTGAAGCAATTCTTGGGCTTTCTCTCTCTCTCTCTCTTTTTTTTTTTTTTTGAGACAGGGTCTCCCTCTCTAGGCTAGAGTGCAGTGGCGTGAACATGGCTCACTGCAGCCTTGAACTATTGAGATCAGTGATTTTCCTACCTCAGCCTCCTGTGTAGTTGACCACAGGTGTATGCCACTATGCCTTGCTAATTTTTTATATTTTTTGTGGAGATGGGGTCTCAAAGTGTTGCTCAGGATGCTTTCAAACTCCTGGGCTCAAACAGTTCTCCCTACTTGACCTTTCAGAGTGCTGGGATTACAGGGTCTTGTTCTCTTTTGATTTCCATTTGCATGGCATATCTTTTTCCATTCCTTCACCTTCAGTCTACATATGTCCATACAGGTGAGGTGAGTCTCTTGTTGCAGCATATAGTTGGGTCTTGTTTTTTTTAACCATTCAGTCACTCTTTCTTCCTCTCTTACGGTCTTATTTGCTGGTTGATTTTCTCTGGTAGTATGTTTTTTTCCTCACTTTTTTTTTTTTTTTGGAGACAGTGTGTTGCTCTGACATGATCATAGCTCACTGTAACCTCCAACTCCTGGGCTCAAGCAATCTTCTTGCCTCAGCCTTGGGAGTAGCTAGGACTATAGGTGTGTGCCACCAAACCTGGCTAATTTTTTTTTTCCTGTAGATACGGGGTCTTGCCATGTTGCGCAAGTTGGTTTTGAACTCCTGGGCTGGAGCGATCCTCCTGCCTCAGCCTCCTGCGTAGCTAGGAATGCAGGCATGTGCCACCATGCCCAGCTATTTTTTTTTTTTTTTAATTTTTTGTAGAGACAGAGTCTTGCTGTATTGCCCAGGCCAGCTTTGAACTCCTGGCCTCAAGTGCTCCTCCCACCTTGGGCTCCAGAGCACTGGGGTTTCAGGCATGATCCACTCCGCTGGCTTGTTCCTTGCTTTTTATTTTTTATCTATTATACATATATATTTTTTAAGATGGAGTTTCACTCCTGTTGCCGAGGCTGGAGTGCAATGGCGTGATAGCGGCTCACTGCAACCTCTGCCTCCTCCCGGGTTCAAGCGATTCTCCTGTCTCAGCCTTCCTAGTAGTTGGGCTTACAGGCAGCTGCCACCATGCCCAGCTTATTTTTTGTATTTTTAGTAGAGACGGGGTTTCACTATTTTGGCCAGGCTGGTCTTGAACTCGTTTTTTGTTTTGTTTTGTTTTTTTGAGATGGAGTCTTGCTTTGTTGCCCAGGCTGGAGTGCAGTGACGCAGTCTTGGCTTGCCGCAAGCTCTGTCTCCTGGGTTCAAGCAATTCTCCTTGAACCTCAGCCTCCTAAGTAGCTGCCATTACAGGCATGCACCACCACGTCTGGCTAATTTTTAGTAGAGATGGGGTTTCACCATGTTGGCCAGGCTGGTCCAGAACTCCTGACCTCAGATGACCCACCTGCCTCAGCCTCCCAAAGTGCTGGGATTACAGGGGTGAGCCACCACACCTGGCATAAAGGTTTTTGCTTTGTGGTTACCATGAGGCTTACAAAAAAGGTCTTACCGTTACAAAAGGTTATTTTAAGCTAATAACAACTTAGCCTTGATTGCCTAAAAAATCCTTTATATTTTTACCCTACTCTCTCATTTTGAATTTTTAATGTCACAGTTTGAATTTTTTTTTTTTTTGAGACAGTGTCGTTCTTGTCACCAAGGCTGGAGTGCAGTAGTCTGATCTTGGTTTACTGCAACCTTTGCCTCCTGGGTTCCTGTGATTCTCCTGCCTCAGCCTCCTGAGTAGCTGGGATTACAGGCAGCTGCCACCATGCCCCGCTAATTTTTGTATTTTTAGTGGAGATAGGGTTTCACCATGTTGGCTAGGCTGCTGTCAAACTCCTGACCTCAGGTAATCCACCTGCCTTGGCCTCCCAAAGTGCTGGGATTACAGGCATGAACTACCGCACCCAGCCTGCATCTTTTTATATTGCGTATTCCTTTACAAATTATTGTAGTTACTTTGAATAGTTTTGTCTTTTAACCTTCCTACTAAAGACACAAGTAATTTACACTCCTCTATTACAGTATTAGTGTATTCTGAAGTTGACCTTGTGTTTACTTTTCCCAGTGAGTTTTATACTTTCAGATGTTTTTGTGTTACTCATTAGTATCCTTTTCTTTCAGCTTGAAGAACTTCCCATAGCATTTCTTGTAAGGCATGTCTTGTGGTGATAAACTCCTTCAGCTTTTGTTTGCCTGAGAAAGTCTTTATTCTTTGTTTCTGAAGAACAGCTTTGTCGTGGGACAGACAGCTTTGTCTAAAGGACAGTTTTTCTCCTGGTCACTTTTTTTTTTTTTTTTTTTTAAAGAGAGACAAGGCCTGTCGCCCAGACTGGTCTTGAACTCTTGGGCTTAAGCGATCTGCCCGCCTCAGCCTCCCAGAGTGCTGGGATTACAGGTGTGAGCCCAGCCCCTGCGAGCACTTTAAATGTATCATCTCACTCTCCCCCGGCCTCTAAGGTTTCTGTTGAGAAGTCTGCTGCTAGGTATATTGGAAGTCCCTTATATGTTATTTGCTTCTTTCCTCTTGCTGCCTTGAGGATTCTCTCTTTGTCTTTCATCTTTGACAGTTTGGTTATAACATGTCTTGGGGTAGTCTTATTTGGACTGAGTCTGATTGGAGACCCTTCAACCTGTAGCCGTATACTTACAACTTTCTCCATATTTGTACGGTTTTTTTGCTACTTTTTCTTTAGATATCCTTTTTTTTTTTTTTTTTGTGAACAGAGTCTTGCTCTATTGCCAGGCTGGAGTGCAGTGGTGCGATCTTGGCTCACTGCAACCTCTGCCTCCTGGGTTCAAGTGATTCTCCTGCCTCAGCCTCCTAAGTAGCTGTGACTACAGGCATGCGCCACCATGCTCGGCTAAATTTTGTATTTTTAGTAGAGACGGGGTTTCACCATGCTGGCCAGGCTGGTCTTGGACTCCTGACATCAGGTGATCCGCCTGCCTCAGCCTCCCAAAGTACTGGGATTATAGGTGTGAGCCACCATGCCCAGCCTAACATAAAACTTGATAGAAGTGGATATGCAGCATGCAAACTAGAATAACATTCAGTGTTCAGGCGGGGCTCAGTAGCTTATGCCTGTAATTCCAGCACTTTGGGAGGCCAAGGCAGGAGGATCACTTGAGGTCAGGAGTTTGAGACCAGCCTGGCCAACATGGTGATACCCCATCTCTATTAAAAATTAAAAAAAAAATTAGCCAGGCATGATGGTGCTTGCTTATAGTTCCAGCTACTTGAGAGGCTGAGGTGGGAGAATCACTTGAACCCAGGAGGCAGAGGTTGCATTGAGCCGAGATTGCGCCACTGTACTACAACTTGGGTGACAAAGTGAGACCCTGTCTCAAAAAAACAAAAAAAATCAATGTTTGAAAGTTTGTTTCAAAAGTAGTTCACTTTTTCAAAGGCTCTTTTTCAAAGAGCTGATTACAATGTCTTTAGGGCCGGGCGCGGTGGCTCAAGCCTGTAATCCCAGCACTTTGGGAGGCCAAGACGGGTGGATCACAAGGTCAGGAGATCGAGACCATCCTGGCTAACACGGTGAAACACCGTCTCTACTAAAAAATACAAGAAAACTAGCTGGGCGAGGTGGCGGGCGCCTATAGTCCCAGCTACTCAGGAGGCTGAGGCAGGAGAATGGCGTAAACCCGGGAGGCGGAGCTTGCAGTGAGCTGAGATCCGGCCACTGCACTCCAGCCCGGGCGACGGAGCGAGACTCCGTCTCAAAAAAAAAAAATAAAATAAAATAAGTCTTTGACATATGTAAGATGGGACTTTGGGACTGTATTTGGGAGTGCTTTATTCTTGTTTATAAAGTCTTAGCTGATTTGTGTGAGAGCGGATGGTATTTTCAGTAAGCTGGAACTCAGCAGCTGTTTCAAACCTTAGAAGGAGCTAAATCCTTGTGGCCATGTATAGGTACTTAAATAGAAATAGAAAAAAACAGATTAATAAAACATACGTTATGGATTGCCTGGACTCTAGACCAAGTTCATTTTATAGATGAGCAGTAGAAATACAGATATGAAATGGTTTTTGCAGGATTTTTTAGCTACATGTTGAGTCTAGAGCTGGTGTCTTGATTTAAGATTCTTGGTTGCGTACGGTAGCTCACGCCTGTAATCCCAGTACTTTGGGAGGCCAGGGCAGGCGGATCACCTGAGATTGGAAGTTTGAGACCAGCCTGACCAACATGGAGAAACCCTGTTTCTACTGAAAATACAAAATTAGCTGGGCATAGTGGCACATGAGTACTCCCAAGTAATCCCAGCTACTTGGGAGAATTGCTTGAACCCAGGAGGCGGAGGTTGTGGTGAGCCGAGATTGCGCCATTGCACACCAGCCTGGGCAACAAGAGCTAAACTTCGTCTCAAAAAAAAAAAAAAAAAATTCTTAAATACTGCTTCTGTATCAGACTGTGTCCTATGTATGGGTTGGTTGTTTTTATTTCCTGGAAACCCAGAGATGTTATTTTACAGATAAATGCCGTTAAGGATCAAGACAAAATACTTGATAGAGTCTGAAGGCATTAATAGATTATTAAAACTCCGTGTTCTTTTAAGGTGTGAAGGATTGTATTGAAATAAGTAACAAAAATTTAGAAAAAGCGATTTTAGTGGCTAAATGCTGGTCAATATTCACATCAGTCTTTTTTGTAAGCACATATTTGGTATTGCGGGTAAATACATATATATTAATTATTCCCTTAGTGATTTTTTTTTTTTTTTTTTTTTTTTTTTAGAACGAGTCTTGCTCTGTTGCCCGGGCTGGAATGCAGTGGTGCACTCTCAGCTCACTGCAACCTCTGCCTCCTGGGTTCAAGCGATTCTCCAGCTTCAGCCTCCCGAGTTGCTGGGACTACAGGCGTGTGCCACCATGCCCGGCTAACTTCTTGTAGTTTTAGTAGAGATGGAGTTTCACCGTGTTAGCCAGGAGATGGTCTCGCTCTCCTAACCTCATGATCCACCTGCCTTGGCCTCCCAAAGTGCTGGAATTACAGGCGTGAGCCACCATGCCCGGCCAGTCAGTGGTGGTTATAAATCTGTGATTTTTTTTTTTTGAGATGGAGTCTCTGTCATCCAGGCTGAAGTGCAGTGGTGTGATCTCAGCTCACTGCAACTTGTGCAGGGTTCAAGCAATTTTCCTGCCTCAGCCTCATGAGTAGCTGGGATTAGAGGTGTGCGCCACCATGCCTAGCTGATTTTTTTTTTGTATTTTAGTAGAGACAGGGTTTCACCA
The DNA here is from genome assembly GCF_043159975.1 of Macaca nemestrina. NCBI lineage: Eukaryota > Metazoa > Chordata > Mammalia > Primates > Cercopithecidae > Macaca > Macaca nemestrina. The sequence goes on along the minus strand of NC_092132.1, from coordinate 97,419,696 downwards.
TGTTGACCAGACTGGTCTTGAACTCCTGACCTCAAGTGATCGGCCTGCCTTGGCCTCTCAAAGTGTTGGGATTATAGGCGTGAGCCACCGTGCCTGGCCTAAATCTGGATTTTCTTTTTTTTTTTTTTTTTGAGACGAGTCTTGCTCTGTCGCCCAGGCTGGAGTGCAGTGGTGCCATCTCCGCTTACTGCAAGCTCCGCCTCCCGGGTTCACGCCATTTTCCTGCCTCAGCCTCCTGAGTAGCTGGGACTACAGGCGCCGGGCAGCACCGGCTAATTGTTTTGTATTTTTAGTAGAGATGGGGTTTCACCGTGTTAGCCAGGATGGTCTCGATCTCCTGACCTCGTGATCCGCCTGCCTCTGCCTCCCAAAGTGCTGGGATTACAGGCGTGAGCCACCGCGCCCAGCTCTGGATTTTCTATCTGAGGTTTATCTAAGGGAGGGGAGGGAAAGGGAGGTTACTGGGAGTGTTGTAAGTGTTTGATAGAAACTTACCTCTGTATCAGAGGTAGAATTTACAACCTGATGAGTTGTCCTAAACATTTTAGTATTGCATCTGTTATTCCAAAAGTGACCCTTAGAACATTTAGTACCCTTCCTTCCTTCCTTCCTTCCTTCCTTCCTTCCTTCCTTCCTTCCTTCCTTCCTTCCTCCCTCCGTCCCTCCGTCCCTCCCTCCCTCCCTCCCTTCCTTCCTTCCTTTTCGTTTCATTCTTCCTTTTACCTACTTCCCCAAGTAGGCTGCCTCTAGATAAGACTGTATATTATCAGGTAGGAAGAACTTGGTTCGAGGAGTTTTGGAACTGGGAAGACTGGATAACAGCTATGTAACCTGGGCTTCTTATTCTCTCTAGGGCTTATGAAGTGGTTACTAAAATCTGAAGTTCTATAGAAAAGGGCCAGTTTCCTCTAGGATTTGACCACACCTTTGAGGGTTGCTTCCTAAGAAAGCTGAACTTTTGGTAGATGGAGTTATAGATGAATATTGAATTTGGTTTCAGGGAGCTGTTTTTTCAAAACAACTTTACTGAGATATAATTCACATACCATATAGTTGTCTATTTAAAGTATACAATTCACTGATTTCTGGCATGTTCACACATGTATACAACTGTGGTCATTTTAGAATATTTTTATCACCTCAGAAAGAAACCCTGTACCCTTTAACTGTCACTGTCCTATACCCCCAAACCTCAGCCCCTGGCTACTATAATCTGTCTCAATAGATTTACCCATTCTGTACTTTCATATGTGTAGAGTCATATATTATGTGGTTTTTTGTGACTGGCTTCTTTCACTTAGCATAATGTTTTTAAGGGTCATCCATGTTATATAGCATGTATCAGTATTTACATGTTTTTACGGGTGAAGAATATTCCACTGCATTGGATACACCACATTTTGTTTATTCATTCATCATTTTGGTGGTGTTTTCCACCATTTGGCTATTGGGAATAAGGCTGCTGTAAACATTTACGTACAAGGTTTTTTTCGTAGATACCTAGGAGTGGAATTGCTGGGTCACGTGTTAACTATGTTTAGCTGTTTGAGGAACTGCTAGGCTGTTTTCCAAAGGGAGACTTCTTCTTTTTCTTTTTTTTTGGGATGGAGTCTCGCTCTATCGCCCAGGCTGGAGTGCAGTGGTGTGATCTCAGTCCACTGCAACCTCAGCCTCTTGGGTTCAAGTGATCCTCCTGCCTCAGCCTCCCAAGTAACTTGGATGACAAGCCTGCACTACCATGCCTGTCTAATTTTTGTATTTTTAGTAGAGACTGGATTTTGCCAAGTTGGTCAGGCTGGTCTCAGCCTGACCTCAAGTGATCCGCCCACCTCGGCCTCCCAAAGTGCTGGAATTACAGGCGTGAGCCACTGCGCCCAGACCAACACAACTAATTTTTTTGTAGTTTTTAGTAGAGACGGAGTTTCACCATGTTGGCCAGGCTTGTCTCAAACTCCTGACCTCAAGTGATCTGCCTACCTTGGCCTCCTAAAGTGTTGGGATTACAGGTGTGAGCCACTGCACCCGACCCCTTTACCCATTTTTAAATTGGGCTGTTTGTCTTTTTTTTTTTTTTTTTGAGACAGAGTCTCGCTCTGTCCCCAGGCTGGAGTACAGTGGCCGGATCTCAGCTCACTGCAAGCTCCGCCTCCCGGGTTTAGGCCATTCTCCTGCCTCAGCCTCCGGAGTAGCTGGGACTACAGGCGCCCGCCACCTCGCCCGGCTAATCTTTTGTATTTTTTAGTAGAGACGGTGTTTCACCGTGTTAGCCAGGATGGTCTCGATCTCCTGACCTCGTGATCCGCCCGTCTCAGCCTCCCAAAGTGCTGGGATTACAGGCTTGAGCCACCACGCCCGGCCTGTTTGTCTTTTTATTGTTGAGTTATTGGAGACCTTTATATATTCTGGATACAAGTCTTTTATCAGATACATGGTTTGCAAATATTTTCTTTCATTCTGTAGATTGTCTTCACTTTCTTGATGTTGTCCTTTGAAACCCAAAAGTTTAAAATTTTGATGAAGACCACTTTATTTTTTTCTACTTCATTAAAATGCAGATTCTGGCTTTTTGTATGTAGCTCATCACCTAACTGGTTCTTTGTTTTAAAAACAATAATGTTTCAGGCCGGGTGCAGTAGGAGGCCAAGGTAGGCAGATCACTTGAGGTCAGGAGTTCGAGAGCAGCCTGGGCAACATACCGAGACCCTGTCGCTACAAAAAAAGAAAAAAATTAGCTGGGCATAGTGGTGTGTGCCTGTAGTTCCAGCTTCAGAGGAGGCTAAGGCAGGAGGATCACTTGTGCCCAGGAGTTCGAGGCTGCAGTGAGACGTGTTTGTACCACTGCCCTCCAGCCTGGGCAACAGAGTAAGACCCTGTCTCTAAAATGAACACACAAACATCAGAGAATCATGTTTCATGCAGAATATGGTCAGAAACTAAAATATAAATGAATAAAAACAACTCCATGAAATACTGTGAGTTCTAGTTGATGCTCTAGTTATGATTACTGTATGACAGAAGGGCAGGAGTCTGAGCTTCACCTGGCCAGGTGAAGTTTAATCTCACTAAAAAAAGTTCAATAGCCAGATACCACGCATACTGTAAACAGTTTATTCTTTGGAAGTAGTATAATTATGCCAGAGGTTTTTCAATTTATGCATTGGAATGTTCTCGAAAAGTACAGACAGTGCGTTGCTTGGTGTACTGCTCTTCATGCCAGTGTCATCTGCTACCTAAATTATTGATTGTTGTTTACGAAACAGTACTGATGTAAATTGTTATGTCCTCAGAGGAAATACTTATGTTATTGAGAAGTCTTTGGTTTTCTCAAGTTTTTACCTCATAAACAGTGATATGGAGAGATATCTGTTTATTTTGCTTAATATGGCTTTCTGACTGGAAGCCAGTTACAGCTTCCTGGACTCACAGGTGAGCAGTTATGCCCATTTAATAGTCTCTGTCAGAAGACCTCACATCTTTTAAAGTGCATGCCATCCTAATTTTACTTAGAAATTAAAACTAGAGAGGAACCAGAATATATTAGCTTATTTAACTTTCTTCCACTCTCTAGTGTATTCTAAGGGAAGTCTCCCTTCATAGTTCTGCAATAAACATTCTTAGCTACCTTACTGGAGAATGTGAAGTAACTACTACATTCATTGGCTTATCTCATTGGGATATCTGTAGTGTATCCAGGTGAAATCTTCTGCAATAACTTGCTGCATTATATTTGAATGTATTCACTTACATGACTGTCTTCCCCACTAGATAGTAATGTCCTGGGGAAAGGATTCTGTGTTCAGTATCAGCAACATCTGCTGTCAGTTTGTATATATTGAGAGAAAGATTAAAAGCAAGCATTTGCCATAAATTCACCAGGTGTTTATCGAGTGCCTGTTGTGTCATCATTTTCTGTGGTACAGTGTCTTTCTGTGTCAGGGATTTAATAATGAGAAAATAAATGGCTCAAATAAAACCTAGCTTTTCAGGCTGGGCGCAGTGGCTCATGCTTCTAATCCCAGCACGTTGGGAGGCCTAGGCGGGCGGATCACTTGAGCCCAGGAGTTCGAGACCAGCCTGGGCAACATGACGAAACCCCATCTCTACTACAAATACAAAAATTAGCTGGATGTGGTGGCATGCGCCTATGGTCCCAGCTACTTTCGGGGCTGAGGTGGGAGAATTGCTTAAGGCTGGGAGGTGGAGGTTGCAGTGAGCTGAGATTGTGCACTCCAGCCTGGGTGACAGAGTGAGACCCTGTCTCAAAAACAAAAAACAAAACAAAAACTGGCTAGGCATGGCGGCTCACTCCTGAAATCCCAGCACTTTGGGAGGCTGAGGTGGGCGGATCATTTGAAGTCAGGAGTTTGAGACCAGCCTGGCCAACATGGTGAAACCCCGTCTCTACTAAAAATACAAAAATTAGCCAGGAGTGGTGGTACATGCCTGTAGTCTCAGCTGTTTGGCAGGCTGAGGTGGGAGAATCACGTGAACCTGGGTAGTGGAGGTTGCAGTGAGCTGAGATTGCACCATTGTCCTCCAGCCTGGGCCACAGAGCAAGACTCTGTCTCAAAAAAAAAAAAAGAAAAAAAGAAAAAAACCCAAAAACACAAAAATAAAAATTAGCCAGGTGTGGTGGCAGGCACCTGTAATCCCACCTACTTGGGAGGCTGAGCCAGGAGAAGCCCTTGAATCCAGGAGGCAGAGGTTTCAGTGAGCTGAGATGGTGCCACTGCACTCCAGCCTGGGTGACAGAGCAAGACTCTCTCTCAAAACAAAGAAACAATCCCCTCCCTCTGCTAGAAAAACCAGCCTTTCCTTTTTGTAGATTGTAATATTTCACTGTCTTATTTTTAGTTTGCTTTTCTGAAGTAAAACTACTAAAATAATATTTTAGTCACATATATTCATTAAATCTAAAATCATGAAGCTGCTTATTTTCCCCTTATCTAGCTGAGTTAGTATCTAACAAATAGATTCTAAATGAACTCTTCATATAGGTGGTGATTTTTTTGGCAGTGGCTAGGGGCAGGGTGGTTTTGGTTACAACCTAAAGAATAACAGTAGTATGATTAATTTCTCCTGTATATAATGTGTTCTCCACACCACAGCATTGAAATACTTTGGAAATCCTCTAATCCAGAGGTTTTTCCACTTGTGTTTGAAAGTGTAGTACAGATGCTTCAGATGTACAAAGTTTGACTTGAATTTTTTTTTTTTTTCTTTTTTGAGATGGAGTTTCGCTCTGTCACCCAGGCTGGAGTGCAGTGATGTGATCTTGGCTCACTGCAACCTCCACCTCCCAAGTTCAAGTGATTCTTCTGCCTCAGCCTCCCGAGTAGAGATGCATGCCACCACTCCTGGCTAATTTTTTTGTATTTTTAGTAGAGGCGGGGTTTTACCATGTTAGCCAGGATGGTCTCAATCTCCTGACCTCGTGATCTACCCGCCTTGGCCTCCCATAGTGCTGGGATTACAGGTGTGAGTAAAGTTTGTTTTTATAAATTACATTTTTATCTACTATATTTCATCAATTCTAAAACATTTAAATATCCAAAATGGATATATGTGTTATAGTTTAATTGGTAGAGTTTAAAAATTTTTTTAAATTATAGTATCATGTAATTGGTTATGCCATCTTAGATTTGATGAAAGACAGTATTTAAAAAAACTGTTAAGATGCCCACATTGAGGTGAATATATAATTTCAAATACTGGATTCTACAAACATACTGACATGTGTTCTCATTTATTATCTGAATACTAAACAGTTGTGATCAATTTAAACTTAAATATGTTCTATTGAAATATGTTTTTAATCTCATACAATTTTTTGAAATATTTTGGAGGCTAAAGTTGAAAATTGGTTTATCTGGTAAACCTTCACTTCAGCAAAAGAATATCACCTTCTGATGTTTTTTGGTGAATTATGTAAATATAGTTTTTAATATTAAATCTATTTGTATAAATTCACAGTGTCTGAATGATGGATGTATTTCAATTTTAAAGTTCAGAAAAAATGTAGCTGGGCATGGGGCTCACACCTATAGTCTCAGCACTTTGGGAGGCTGAGGCAGGAGGACCCCTTGAGCCTGGGAGTTTGCGACCAGCCTGGGCAACCTAGCAAGACCTTGTCTCTACTAAAAATATTTTAAAAATTAGCTGGATGTGGCGGTGCATGCCTGCAGTCCCAGCTACTCTGGAGGCTGACATGGAAGGCCTAGGAGTTTGAGGCTGTAGTGAGCCATGATTGCACCACTGCACTTCAGCCATGGCGACAGAGTCCCTGTCTCAAAACAAACACACAGACACCCATGCACACACAGCCCAGCATATGCTTTGATGTCAATAATTGTGTATTATTGACATTATTGACATTATTAATGTCAACAAATAGTGTTCTTGAGAGTGGGGTTGTAACTGATGTTTTTGAAACAGCCAGTGGGGTTATGGGCCCAGTTAGGATTCTGGAACAGTTTTCCTGAGTGTAGAACTGTGATGGGGCTTATGATTCACACTCATTACTTTGCTGGATGAATGTTAAAAGCGGATAGGATGGCAGACCCACTCAGCAAGGAATTCCACCGAGGATGCCTTGAAAGGAGCAGGGGCATACCATCCAGAGCACAAGGCAGAATAAAGTTATCACATGAAGGACTCATTTGCTTGAAAAGACTTGACTTTTCTTAGTGTCTTCAAATATTCTAACAACTTTATAAGGCAGAAAGACTCAGTGATTTTTTTTTTCTTTTTCTTTTTTTTTTTCCTGAGATGGTCTCTGTTGCCCAGGCTGGAGTGCAGTGGTGTGATGTCAGCTCATTGCAACCTCTGCCTCCCGGATTCAAGTGATTCTCCTGCCTCTGCCACCTGAGTAACTGGGATTATAGGCTTTCACCACCATGCTGGCTAATTTTTGTATTTTTAGTAGAGATGGGGTTTCACCATGTTGGCCAGGCTGTTCTCGAACTCCTGGACTTAAGTGATCCTCCTGCCTTGACCTCCCAAGTGCTGGGACTATGGGCATGAGCCACCACACCTGGCTCATTTCTTGTTTTTTTAAAATAAAATTTATTGTGTGTGTTTAAGGTATATATATCATGTTATGAGACATATAGTAAAATGGTTACTGTAGTGAATCAAATTAACGTATCCATCATCTTACAGTTACCTGTTTTTCCTTCCTGTGGCAAGAGCAAAAATCCTGACCATAGCAAACTCTTACTAAAAGTCCTCATGGCTGGGTGCGGGCTCATATCTGTAATCTTAGCACTTTGGGAGGCTGAGGCGGGCCGATCATTTGAGCCCAGGAGTTCAAGACCAGCCTGGGCAACATGGCAAAACTCCCTCTCTACAAAAAATACAAAAATTACCTCACATGTTGGCACGCGCCTATAGTCCTAGCTACTTGGGAGGCTAAGGTGGGAGGATTGCTTGAGTCCAGGTGGACGAGGCTGCAGTGAGCTTTGATTGAGCCACTGTGCTCTAGCCTGGGCAATAGAGGGAGACCCTGTTGCAAAAAAAAGAAGGAAGTCCTCAAGGCTGTTCTGCAGATCATTAGATCTGCAGACTTGTTCATCCTACATACCTACTATTTTGTATCCATTGATCTACAGCTCCCTATTTCCTTTCCAGCCCCAACCTTGGTAACCACTGTTTTTATTCTGTCTTCATATTTGACCTCTGTTTTTTTGGAGACGGAGTCTCGCACTGTCACCGGGCTGGAGTGCAGTGGCGCCATCTTGGCTCACTGCAACCTCCACCTCCTGGGTTCAAGCGATTCTCCTGCCTCAGCCTCCCGAGTAGCTGGAATTACAGGTTCCTGCCACCGTGTCTGGCTAATTTTTTTGTATTTTTAGTAGAGATGGGGTTTCACTATGTTGGCCAGGCTGGTCTGGAACTCCTGACCTCGTGATCCCCCTGCCTTGGCTTTCCAAAGTGCTGGGATTACAGACGTGAGCCACCACAGTCATCCTGTTTTCTTTTTTGAAAGATTCCACAGTCCCAATGAATTTAAAATGTCAATTGTAGGTTGTCTTTGTATCCATACTGTTGTATATATGAGAGTTTTTTTATAATTATGATCAAAATATATGTGTTGCTATTAGGTCTCCCCCACTCCTTTTTTTTTTTTTTTAACTTATACACAATTAATATAATTCATGTAGTTTAAATGACTTTATATAATGTTTTAAATTATGTGACATAGTTTGTCTGAATGTATACCAATTGACTTCTTTAAGTTTTTGCACTGCCAAATAAACATTTTTGTTCAGATTGCTTTTCCAACCCCCCTCCCTTCATTTATCTATTGCTGTGTAACAAATTATATCAAAATTCTGTGGCTTCAAACGATGACTGATTTTTTTCTCATAATATGGGTGTTGACTGGGTGGTTCTGCTGGTTTCACTTAGAATCAATCATGTGGTTGCATCAAGCTGGTGAAGGGATAGGCTTATTGCCTAGGATGCCTTGCTCCCCCTCCCTGCAGCCTCTGCACGTGGCCAGTTAGGACTTCCTCACATCCTGGTGGTGTCAGGGTGTTCAGAATTCTTACATGACAGTTGTTTTCCAAAAGAACGAAAGCAGAAGTTAGCATTCCTCTTACAAGCGAGTGCCAGAACTGGCCTAGCGTTGCTGCTTCCCTGTTTATTCTTTTTTTGGAGGCAGAGTCTCACTGTGTCACCCAGGCTGTAGTGCAGTGGCACAGTCTCGGCTCACTGCTACTTCTGCCTCCCAGGTTCAAGCGATTCTTGTGCCTCAGCCTCCAAAGTAGCTGGACTACAGGTGTGCACCACCATACCCAGCTAATTTTTTTTTTTTTGTATTTTTAGTAGAAATGGGGTTTCACCATGTTGGACAGGCTGGTCACAAACTCCTAACCTCAGGTGATCTGCCCACCTTGGCCTCCCAAAGTGCTGGGATTACAGGCATGAGCCACCACGCCCTGCCACTGCTTCCCTATTCTATTGATAAAACAGGTAGGAAGGCCTGTGCAGCTTCAAGGGGAGGAGGGGTGCGCCTGGGTCTGGAGGGTGGAGGATGGCTCACAGCACTCTGCAGACATTCTGCGCCCTGGTGTTTTGTCCTGAGGGGAAATTTCACACAGTAGCATTTAAGTCAAATCATACTACATATTTAAAAATTCTTGTTTTTTATATGTGTGTGTGTGTATACATATATGTGTATGTATATATGTGTGTGTATATATATGTGTGTGTGTATATATATGTGTGTGTGCTTTTTTTTTTTTTTTTTTTTTGAGACTGGGTCTCATTCTGTCTCCCAGGCTGGAGTACAGTGGCATGATCTTGGCTCACTGCAACGTCCACCTCCCGGGTTCAGGTGATTCTCCTGCCTCAACCTCTGCAGGAGCTGGGACTACAGGCATGCACCACCATGCCAGGCTAATTTTTTGTATTTTTAGTAGAGATGGGGTTTCTCCATGTTGGTCAGGCTGGTCTAGAACTCCCAACCTCAGGTGATCTGCTCGCCTCAGCCTCCCAAAGTGCTGGGATGACAGGCGTGAGCCACTGCGCCTGGCAGGGTTTTTGTTTTTTGAGACAGGTTCTTGCTCTGTCACCCAGGCTGGAGTGCAGTGCCACTATCTCAGCTCACCGCAACCTCCGCCTCTGGGGTTCAAGCAATTCTCCTGCCTCAGCCTCCCGAATAGTTGGGCATACAGGCATGTGCCACCATGACCAGCTAATTTTTGTATTTTTAGTAGAAAGGGGCTTTTACTGTGTTGGCTAGGCTCCTCTTGAACTCCTGACCTCAAGTGGTCCACCCCCTTGGCCACCCAAAGTGTGGGATTATAGGCATGAGCCACTGTGCCCAGCTGATACAGAGTTTTAAAAAATAGTTTAAAAAATTAGCCTGTGCCTGGCGCAGTGGCTCACGCCTGTAATCCCAGCACTTTGGGAAGCCAAGGTGGGTGGATCACTTGAGGTCAGGAGTTCGAGACCAGCCTGGAAACATGATGAAACCCCGTCTCTACTAAAAATACGGAAATTAGCCGGGCATTGTGGTGGGCGCCTGTAATCCCAGCTACTCAGGAGGCTGAAGCAGGAGAATCACTTAAACTCATGCAGTGAGCTGAGATCATGCCACTGCACTGTAGCCTGGGTGACAGGGTGAGACTCCATTTCAAAAAAAAAAAAAAAATTGAAAGTTGTGTGCCTTGTAATTATTACTTTTCTCCCTTTGCCTTTAATTTCTTTTTTTATTTTCCAAGACCGAGTCTCACTCTGTCACCCAGGCTAGAGTGCAGTGGCATGAACAAACATGGCTCACTGAAACCTCTACCTCCCAGGCTCAAGTGATCCTCCTACGTTAACCTCCAGAGCAGCTCAGACTACAGATGTGCGCCACCACGCCTGACTAATTTTTGCATTTTTTGTAGAGATGGGGTTTTGCCATGTTGCTCAGGCTCGTCTTGAACTCCTGGGCTCAAGCGATCCTCCCACCTTGGTGTCCCAAAGTGTTAAGATTACAGGCGTGAGCCACTACACCTGGCCAATTTTTTTAAAAAAACATCTTAGGATAGGGTCATGTATGATGTTCTTAAGTAGTGTTCCAAATAAAATGAAGGAAGATTAAAGGAGGAAAATCAGACTTCACCTATTAGTGGGAGGAAAAGCAAAGAATTTGTGGCCATCTTTAATTTGGTACAGAGTATAACGATTCTTGACTCAAAAAAAAAGTGTGTGTGTGTATGTATATATATATGTATTTTTTTTTTTTTTTTGAGACAGAGTCTCAGTCTGTTGCTGAGGAAGGAGTGCAGTGGCGTGGTCTTGGCTCACTGCAACCTCTGCTGCCCGGGTTCAAGCGATTCTCCTGCCTCAGCCTCCCGAGTAGCTTGGATTACAGGCACGTACTATCACGCCCGGCTAATTTTTTGTATCTGTAGTAGAGATGGGGTTTCACCATCTTGGCTAGGCTGGTGTTGAACTCCTGATCTCATGATCTACTCGCCTCGGCCTCCCAAATGCTGGGATTACAGGCATGAGCCACCGCCCAGCCGACTCAAAACTATTTTTTCAAGTGATGTTGATATGTAATATTTTACATATTTTGTGGGGTACATGTGATGTTTCATTGTGTGCATAGAATGTATAGATCAAATCTCAGGGTATTTGTGGTATCCAGATTCTTGACTCATGACAGATAATATATATAAGGGTTGGCCAGGCGTAGTGGCTCACGCCTGTAATCCCAACACTTTGGGAGGCCGAGGCGGGCGGATCACGAGGTCAGGAGTTTGAGACCAGCCTGGCCAACATGGCGAAACCCCGTCTCTACTAAAAATACAAAAATTAGCCAGGCATTGTGGCAAGCACCTGTAATCCCAGCTACTCTGGAGGCTGAGGCAGGAGGATCACTTGAAACCCGGAGGCAAAGGTTGCAGTGAGCCAAGATCGTGCCATTGCACTCTGTCCTGGGCGACAAGAGCAAGACTCTGTCTCTAAAATGAAAAATACATATATGGGTTATGAAGTCTTAGGAAGTGACATTTTGGGCATCAGAGGGATAGATTGTTTCTTTTAGAATCAGTTTATGAAAGGCTAAGGCTTTAGAAATAATGTGTTTCAGCAGGAATTCTGACTAGGGATAGAGGTGGGGGATGGAGGCAAGGCGATAGGATTTCTCCTTTCTTTTGCCTCTTCTACCCAGGGCAGTGGGTTGCCTTCCTGTGCTAGACTCTTGTGTGTTGGTCATTGAGATATACTGGGGTAGACAAAAAGTTGTATATATATCACTGATATGGTTTAGTCAAAGTATGCAAAGTATACAAAGAAAACACTTTGCTCAGTCATCTAGTTAGGTTCTTAGTAGAGCAAAACTCTCACTTTATGCTGTTACCTCCTTTTTCTCGCTTCTCCTACTCTAATCGTGGTTTCTGTGTCTTGATGCGCTGCTGAACGTTAAGCTCCACAAGAGCAGGACTTCGACTATCACGGCAAGATCAGGGGCCTAGCCACAATTCTCTGGCTCACAGTAGACATTTGGTGCTGTTTAAATGGAAATAAATAAATAAAACCAAATAATTACAACAATAAAATGAACCACAACTTTCTCAGTCAACTGAGTGCTTAGCACTTCATCCTCTTTCTTGGCCTTTAATAACAGCTGATACTTTTCTCCTCCTCTTACCTCCCAATCCATTCCCACGTTGCAGCAAAGTGAAGTTTATGTCCTCCCTGAATCCTCATTACTGCAGATAAAGGCTGAATTGCTAAGGGTGCCCCTTCCAGGCCATTTCTGACTCTTTACTCTCATACTCAGTTGCAGTCCCCAAACATTGCCCAGCATTCTGTCTCTCTTTTGTAATGTCCTCCCCACGCCTTTTTTTTGGCTCCACCCGCCCAATCCTCCCTTTTTTTTTTAAATATTTCAAACACCAGAAAAATATGTGAATATACATGTACTCACCCTGGCTGTTCACATTCTAATAAATTCTTGCTTCAGATTGTTTTTTGGAAATAGAACATTTCGAGTACATTTAAAGTCCTATTTTCCCTTCTAAGTCCTAGGCCACTTTCTCTTTGCCCAGAGGTCATCAATATCCTGATTTTTTATTATTTGTATTTATTTATTTATTTTGAGACAGAGTCGGACTCTGTCACCCAAAATGGAGTGTAGTGGCGTGATCTTGGCTTACTACAACCTCTGCTCCCTGTTCAAGTGATCCTCCCGCCTTAGCCTCCTGAGTATCTGGAACTACAGGTGCATACCACCATGCCCAGCTAATTATTATTATTATTATTTTTTGAGATGCAGTCTTGCTCTCTCCCCCAGGCTGGAGTGCAGTGGCGCAGTCTTGGCTTACTGCAACCTCCGCCTCCCGGGTTCAACTGATTCTCCTGCCTCAGCCTCCCAGGTAGCTGGGACTACAGGCGCACGCCACCATGCCTGGCTAATTCTTTTGTATTTTTAGTAGAGATGGGGTTTCATCATGTTGGCCAGGCTGGTCTCAAACTCCTGACCTCAAATGATCCGCCTGCCTCAGCCTCTCAAAGTGCTGGGATTACAGGCGTGAGCTACCACACCCAGCCTCCCAGCTAATTTTTTGTATTTTTAGTAGAGACAGGGTTTCACAGTGTTGACCAGGCTGGTGTCGAACTCAAGTGATTTGCCCATTTCAGTCTCCCAAAGTGTTGGGATTACAGGCATGAACCAGCACACCTGGCCCAATAATCCTGATTTTTTTTTTTTTTTTTTTTTGAGACAGAGTCTTGCTCTGTCACCCAGGCTGAAGTGCAGTGGCGTGATCTCAGCTCACCGCAACCTCTGCCTCCTGGGCTCATGCGATTCTCCTGCCTCAGGAGAAGTTTTAGTAGAGACAGGTTTGTATTTTTAGTAGAGATGGGTTTTACCATGTTGACCAGGCTGGTGTCAAACTCCTGCCCTCAGGTGATCCACCTGCCTTGGCCTCCTAAAGTGTTGGGATTACAGGCGTGAGCCACTGTGCCTCGCCCGACCCCTGATTTTTAAATATCTTTTCCACTAACACCTTTATACTTTTTGCTACATATGTATATACGTATAAAAACTACATTTGTTTAGAGCTTCTATACCAGTGTATTCTAACTGCAGCAGTGAATGAACTTCCAATATCTACATCTTTGCCCAGATAAAGAATTATCAGACTTAATATTTGTCAGTTTGGTGGCTAGAATAAGCTGTTACGTTTCCCTGATTACTGATGAGGTTGAGCATATTTATATGTTTGTTGGTCATTACTGTTTTCTGTAAACCTTATTCCTAATATGTTCTCATTGTTCTCTAGGGTTTTCTTTTCCTTATTGATTTCTAGGAGGAATTCTTTCTGTATTTTGAATAACATTCTTGTCTGCTATTTGTTATTCATACCTTTTTTCAGTCTGTGGCTTATCTTTTCATTTAATCTGCCTATAATTGATTTTTATATATACTATGAGATCAGATTGGGTTCTAATTTTATTTTTCCATATTGGTAAAATGTTCCAACACCATTAACTTTTCCTACTTTTTTTTTTTTCTCTTTTAAGACAGGGTTTCACTCTGTGGCCCAGACTGGAGTGCAGTGGTGTGATCACAGATCACTGCAGCCTTGACCTCCCCGGGCTCAGGTGATCCTCGCCTCCTGAATAGCTGGGACCACAGGCATGTGCCAGCCACCACACCTGGCTAATTTTTGTATTTTTTTAGAGATGGGGTCTTGCCATGTTGCCCAGGCTGGTTTTCAGCTCCTGGGCTCAGTTGATTGGCCCACCTTGGCCTCTCAGAGTGCTGGGTTTACAAGTGTGAGCCACCATGCCTAGCCTTTTCTACTTTTTTTTTGTTTGTTCTCTTTTGGAATAACTTTAGATTTGCAGAAAAGTTACATAAGTAGTACGAAGGATTCCCATATACCTTCATGCAGATCCATCAAATATTAATGTTTAACATTTTTGCTTGCTCTTGTGTGTACTCTCTTCCCCCCTCCCTCCACATTCGATTTTGTTTTTTGGGGGAACCATTCAAGAGTAAGTTAAGTTAACAGATACTGTCTCTTCACCCCTACATACTTCAACTAGGACATTTTCTTACAATATAATTGTTAAAACCAGGAAATTAATATTGAGAAAGGACTGTTATCTACCAGCCCTATTCAGATTTCACCACTACTGTTCTTTAAAGCAAAATAATGACAATAATATTTTTCCTGATAACCAAGGTTGCATTTACTTGTCATGCCTCTAGTCTCTTTACTGACTTTTAGTGTTGCCTCTACTAAAAAGCACATTTTCATATATGATATGTCTGCTTTGGGGCTTTTCTTTTTCATTAGTCTGTTCATTTCTGCACTAATTCCGTATTTTCTTAATGATTTCTTTAGCTGATGAGGAAGTCTTAAAATCTAGGAAAGTGTCCCCTCTGTTTTGTTTTCTTTTTTTGTTTTGTTTTTGTTTTCGAGACAGTCTTGCTCTGTCTCCCAGGCAGGGGCTTGATCTTGGCTCACTTCAACCTCCACCTCCTGGGTTCAAGCGATTCTCCTGCCTCAGCCTCCCATGTTGCTGGTTGGGATTACAGGTGTGCACCACCATGCCTGGCTAAATTTTGTATTTTTAGTAGAGATAGGGTTTCATCATGTTGGCCAGGCTGGTCTTTTTTTTTTCTTTTTTTTTTTTTTTTTTTGTGAGATGGAGTCTCGCTCTTTCGCCCAGGGTGGAGTGCAGTGGTGTGATCTCAGCTCACTGCAAGCTCTGCCTTCCGGGTTCACGCCATTCTCCTGCCTCAGCCTCCGGAGTAGCTGGGACTACAGGCACCCGCCACCACGCCTGGCTAATTTTTGGTATTTTTAGTAGAGACGGGGTTTCACGGTGTTAGCCAGGACGGTCTCGATCTCCTGACCTCGTGATCCACCTGCCTTGACCTCCCAAAGTGCTAGGATTACAGGTGTGAGCCATTGTGCCCGGCCTTTTTTTTTTTTTTTTTTAAAGACAGAGCCTTGCTCTGTCGCCTAGGCTGGAATGCAGTGGTGCAGTCTCGGCTCACTGCAGCCTCTGCCTCTGGAACATTAAATGTTCCAGACCAGTCTGGCCAACATGGTGAAACTCCATCTTTACTGAAAATACAAAAATTAGCCGGGCATGGTGGTGCACGCCTGAAATCCCAGCTATTTGAGAAGCTGAGGCAGGAGAATAGCTTGAACCTGGGAGGTGGAGGTTGCCTTGGCTACGAGCGAGACTCTCATACACACAAAATAACACAGCAGGTGTATGAGGAACTTTAAATGTCTTTCCTAACTTACTGTATGCAAATAAAAGTAGATACTTAAGAAATTGTCTAAAAATATTTAGTAAACCCATTTCTACACAGACAAATTAAAAGTTCTGAGAAATCAGGCTAAAATAACCTCAAATTTATAAGGTTTGATTAATAAATATTTACCTTTGCATATACACGAAAGCAAAAAAAGTTAGGAATACTTTCAATTTCAATAAATTGAAATCAAGTACAAATTTTGACTCCCCTTCCTAAACTGAATAAACTCTTAAAAAGCAGACACACTTTACTTGTGTAAACACTCTTTTTTTTTTAAATGGACTTTCACTCTTGTTGCCCAGGCTGGAGGGCAATGGTGGCATCTCGGCTCACCGCAACCTACACCTTCCGGGTTCAAGCGATTCTCCTGCCTCAGCCTCCCAAGTAGCTGGGATTACAGGCATGCACCACCACGCCTGGCTAATTTTGTATTTCAAGTAGAGATGGGGTTTCTCCATGTTGGTCACGCTGGTCACGAACTCGCGATCTGACAGATTCTGTTTTCACATGCCCCTACATGGGTGGGACTGCTTCAGGATTCTAAAAGACAGTACCTTCTGGTGCACTTTCTAAGATGGAACATAATTCTACTCTTTAAAAATCATTAGAGAGTATGTATTAATGAACTTTGGCTTTTATTAACTTTCTGGTCATGGCTGTTTGTTTGATGCAGAGTCCTTGACTGTAACAGAAACCTCAAGTAGGGGAAACGTTCACTTTCTAACGATTTCCTTATGATTGATTGACATGTCAGTATAAAATGGATGAGGAATTATACACGTGTTGTATACTGCTATTAATGTTTGGTACAGTGCTTTCTTTAGGGTTTTCATTTTGAGGGGTTGTTAGATCCAGCACTTTCTGGAGCAGAATGCCTTTTAAAGGGAATTTTGTCTTTTTGGGAAATAATTTATAAAAGTTAATTTGGAAAAAGCTGAATTTAAATATGTGTAGCTCTTATAATTATGAGCTTTTTACATTTACACTGACGTTCTTTTGTATAGGAGTTAAAGTTCCTCGTAATTTTCGCTTGTTGGAAGAACTTGAAGAAGGACAAAAAGGAGTAGGCGATGGTACGGTTAGCTGGGGCCTTGAAGATGATGAAGATATGACACTTACAAGGTGGACAGGCATGATTATTGGGCCACCAAGGGTCAGTGTTATAAATTATATTTTTTCTATTAATACTTATTGTTACTTTAGAGTTAACATTTATTTTATACTATTGATATTAAAATAAGCAATTATGATAACTTCTAAAATAGTTCCTTTTTATTTATTTTGTTTACATTTATTGATGCTTCCCATGTGCAGGATATAATCCTTGATTATGTAGAGGATTGCGGGGAGGAAGGTTGATACGGTCATTGCCATCAAAGTTTTGCAGTTTAGTAAAGGAGAAAAAAATCAGTACAAATTGACAGATTCTAAATATGACAGAGCAAGTTCACTGCAGGACTTTAGAATATGTTTCTTCTAGCTGGAATAATTGAGGAAGGCTGAACAGTGGAGGAAGTTGCCTTTGGAATGAGCGCTAAAGGACTGACTGGTAGGATTTCAGAAGGTGGTGATGGGGATGGAGAACATTCCAGATAGAGAGGACAAAAGGTGAGGAAATGGAGGGGGTATGTGGGGAGAGCAGTCATTTTGACGTAATATGTTACTAACCTCTGGTGTGAACCTGAGGGTTTCTAAATTGGTTTGCATTGAGTGCACGTTGCTATTTGCCCTCTGACACTTCACATGCCATAGAAATGCTGTAGGTCTCAGTTTCTTCATCTATAAAAAGTCTATGATTCTTGCACTTTTTTCTAGTATGGTTGGCAACTGGCCCATTGTACTTTGTCTTAGGTCTTTCTTGGGTTTATGAAGTTTTATTTTTACTCAAAGTCTTTTTATCTAGCTTGGGATTTTTTAAAATTTTTATTTATTTATTTATTTTTACGTTGCATTCCTTACTTAATGGTCCCATCCACTGCACTCCTTGCAGCGAATCTTTGAAATGTGTGCCTGCAATGTTTTTGGCTTGTTAGAAAGAGCACACATTTGAAGGGTTTTTCAAGTCTTTGGTTTTGTATACTGGTTGCTACCTTATGATGAGAGCATTTCAACAGTTTTGCTCTTGGGTAGAGTTTAGAGTTCCTTATGATGATGATGATGATGATTATTATTATTATTGAGACAATATCTTGTTCAGTCACCCAGGCAGTGGTGTGATCTCAGCATACTGCAGTCTCAGCCTCGTGGGCTCAAGCGATCCTTCCACCTCAGCCTCCTGAGGTGGTGTGCACCACCACTGCTGGCTAATATTTGTAGTTTTTGTAGAGAGGGGGTTTCACCATGTCAGCCAGGCTGGTCTCAAACTCCTGGCCTCAAGTGATCCACCTGCCTTGGCCTCCCAAAATGCTGGGATTACAGGTGTGAGCCACCGCACCCAGCCCCTCCTGATTATTACAAAAGAAAAATGTATCAGGTAATTAGCAACATTAATTATAGAGAATGAATTAGTGTGTTTTCTGTTGTTTTCTGGTGTTCCTTTGCAAAATTCATGCACACTCCTAAACTGATAGGCTGCCTGTGTACCTTGCTCTATTTTTTCCTAAAGACATTTGAGGAAGGAAATATAATATTGATGGATAGAGTTCCTTATAACTTGGTATGCATAATGAAAACCTTGATTTTCACTGCCTGTGAACGTTATTACTATGGTCTGTTTGGTTAAAAAAAAGTGCTTATAATTGATGAACATTCTGACTTACTGATTTGAAGATTTAACAGTCAGAACTTGGTAGAATATAAATTTGGAATTATTTAGATTTGGTTTTTCTCCAGCCACTGCCTGCAGCAGACTTTATTCTTTAAGAATGTTTTGGAGCTTGTGATGAGTTCATCAGTGGTCTTGTGGGCTGACCCACAGCACAGTTCCTAGCTGTGGTGGACCGGCTCCTGCTTGGTCTTTCACCCGGTTGGGGCCCCCTGCAGGATGCTCCAACTGGTTGCCATTCCTGGTGTCACTGAACCTCAGGAAACTCCATCCACTGGGATGGGGGTGAAGGCTGCTTCTCCACAACTCTCTCCTTGCTCAAGGGGCGCAGGGCACACTGACAAGATGCTGTGGCGGTCCTCCACTCTCAGTGGTTGGTGGTTTTGGAGCTGCAGGGGAGAAAAGGTCATAATAGCTTTTCCTCACTTGTCTCAAGCTTCATGGCTGAGGCACTTATAATAAAAGGCAGAGAAAAGCATACAAATTTATTTAAGTTTTACATGACATGGGAACATTCAGAAAGGAAGACCCAAAGAAACAGGAAAACCTGTGTATTTTTATGCTAAATTTGGTGAAGAGTGGACAGTAATGTAACAGCGTGATTGGATCTGATGGTAACACACTAGGTAGTAAACTGGGGAACTTACCAGGGCCTGTTTGTTCAGATTATTCCTGTGTCTATGGATTTCATTCCTTTCTTGGCATAAGACAAGACCCCTTTGGAGTGGTTCTCATGACCTACTTCATGGGGAGGTCAGCTAGATTTTAGGGTCTGCTTCAGAGGAGAAGGGGGCGAAGGTAAGGTAAGAGTAACCTTGCTTCTGCTGTTTTCTTAAGTGCCAAGGTGCCGTACTTTGGGATAGTGTGTCTTGAACCTCATCAGAGACCCGTTAACTTCCTTTGAGTGCCAGGCAGAGGTAGGAGGGTGTGCCCTGCAAAGGCACAGGCTTCTTCTGGAGCTGGCCTCTGCTCACCACCTGATGATCTTCTCTGCATCACCCTCTCTCTCAGTTCTCTTGAAGGCAGGAGGTTATAGCGGGTATATTCAGTTGCCTTTTCATAAAACAGGCAGGAGTTGGTGTCTTACCACAGTTGTTTTCTCCTTAGAAGGTGAGATGTTGAGAACAGTTTTATCTCCAGGGTAGAGTACCTACATCTCGCCAGAAGAAAAGGAAGACTTCTTTGTTTGTTTGTTTGTTTTTGAGACGGAGTTTGGTTCTTGTTGCCCAGGCTGGAGTGCAATGGTGTGATCTTGGCTCACCGCAACCTCTGCCTCCCAGGTTCAAGTGGTTCTCCTGCCTCAGCCTCCCTAGTAGCTGGGATTACAGGCATATGCCACCACACCCAGCTAATTTTTTTTTTTTTTTTTTTTTTTTTTTTTTTTTTTTTGAGACGGAGTCTTGCTCAGTCGCTCAGGCTGCAGTGCAGTGGTGCGATCTCAGCTCGCCACTGCATCTGCCTCCCGGGTTCACGGCATTCTCCTGCCTCAGCCTCCCGAGTAGCTGGGACTATAGGGACCCACCACCATGCCCTTTTAATTTTTTGTATTTTTAGTAGAGACGGGGTTTCACTGTGTTAGCCAGGATGATCTCGATCTCCTGACCTCGTGATCCGCCCGCCTTGGCCTCCCAGAGTGCTGGGATTACATGCGTGAGCCACTGTGCCTGGCCTAATTTTGTGGTTTTAGTAGAGACGGGGTTTCTCCATGTTGGTCAGGCTGGTCTCAGCCTGACCTCAGGTGATCTGCCCACCTCGGCCCTCCCAAAGTGCTGGGATTACAGGTGTGAACCACCGTGCTGGTCGAGAGGAGGAAGACTTTTAACATACTGTTACATGGTTGGTTGTTTTTTATTTTTGTTTTATTTTATTTTGAGATAGTCTCACTCTGTCACCCAGGCTTGAGTGTAGTGGCCCGATCACAGCTCACAGCCTTAACTCCCTGGGCTCAAGCAATCCTCCCACCTCAGCCTTCTGAGTAGCTGGGACTATAGGGGCACACCACCATACCTGGCTAATTTGTGTGTGTGTGTGTGTGTAGAGACAGGGGTCTCACTATGTTGACAAGATGGGTCTCAAACTCCTGGGCTCAAATGGCCCTCATGCCTTGGCTTGCCAAAGTGCTAGGATTATAGGCATGAACCACTGTGCCTGGCCAGTTGTTTTTTATTTTTTATACTTTATTGACTAAAGGTCCCTGTTTTTTTGAGATGGAGTTTCGCTCTTGTTGCCCAGGCTGGAGTGCAATGGCGTGATCTTGGCTCACCGCAACCTCTGCCTCCCAGGTTCAAGCGATTCTCCTGCCTCAGGCTACCAAGTAGCTGGGATTACAGGCATGCACCACCATGCCCGGCTAATTTTGTAGTTTTAGTAGAGATGGGGTTTCTCCATGTTGGTCAGGCTGGTCTCGAACTCCCAACCTCAGGTGATCCGCTTGCTCGGCCTCCCAAAGTGTTAGGATTACAGGCGTGAGCCACCGCACCCAGCCAGATCCCTCATTTTTTATGTTCTAGTATTTATTTGGATTTATATGATTAGCAGTTTTTCTTTTCTATGTTTCTGTGTTCAGTTTTCTGAAGCAATATTTGTTGTCACTAGAGTTTAGTACTTTCTCAAGTTTTCTCATATGTAAATGAAGGTACTGTCTCCATCTTTAAAATAGAAACAGTATGAGAATTAAGTGAAATAATGATTACATAATAGGAGACTACCTGAGTACTTGACTTAGTAAATATTAGTTTGTTTTTCTCCTCTTTTTTTTTTGCTCTTGCTTTTTGTTAGATAACAGGAAAACTTGGCTGTTAATGTAATTTTTTTTTTTTTGAGACAGTCTTGCTCTGCCACCCAGGCTAGAGTGCAGTGGCTTGATGTCAGCTCACTGCAACCGCCACCTCCTGAGTTCAGGTGATTCTCCTGCCTCAGCCTCCCGACTAGCTGGGATTACAGGCATGTGCTACCAATTTTTGTCTTTTTAGTAGAGATGGGGTTTCACCATGTTGGTCAGTCTGGTCTCGAACTCCTGACCTCAGGCAGTATGCCTGCCTTTGGCCTCCCAAAGTGCTGGGATTATAGGCATGAGCCATCATGCCCAGCCTGTTAATTTAAAATTTAGAGGGGATAAAATCAAAGGTGTCAGAAGTTAGGGTGATATTTACTGTAAGCATTGGATTAGATTAATAGGCTAGCTTTGGGATTAAATTTTTTTTCTTTTTCTTTTTGAGACGGAGTCTCACTCTGTCACCCAGGCTGGAGTGCAGTGGCACGGTCTCAGCTCACTGCAAACTCCGCCTCCCGGGTTCATGCCATTCTCCTGCCTCAGCCTCCCGAGTAGCTGGGACTACAGGCGCCCACCACCGCACCGAGCTAATTTTTTGTATTTTCAATAGAGAGGGGGTTTCACCGTGGTCTCGATCTTCTGACTCGTGATCTGCCTCGGCCTCCCAAAGTGTTGGGATTACAGGTGTGAGCCACCATGCCCAGCCTAAAATTTTTTTTCTTAACATAAAATCCTTCAGAAAAGAGCTTTGGTTTTTTGTTTGTTTGTTTGTTTGTTTTTTAACTTAAAAGGAATTGAGGTAGAATTTACATGTAGTGAAATGCACAGATGTGCCGTGAGTTTGACAAATGTAGCTTGTTACCCCTACGGAAATAAAGAACATTCCCGTCAGTCCAGAAAGCTCCCTGTGCCCTTTCCCACACCCACCCCTGCTTCCTGCACCTGAGAGATCTGCATGTTGTAGAGCTTTGATAAGTAGGGTCATGTAGTGTGTACACTTACGGTTCTCGTCTTTACTCAGCATGAAGTCTGAGCAATTCAGTTGTGTTATCTCAGGTAGTAGGAGTGTGTTTCTTTTTATTGTTGAATAGTATTTTACTATATGGATATACCACAGTGTGTTTATCAATTTTTTTAATGGACATTTGGATTTAATCTACATTATTGCTTTTACAAATAAAGCTGCTATGGGCATTCTTGTAGAAGTCTTTTTGTGAACATGTTTGTTTCCATTTCGTTTGGGTAAATGCCTAGGAATAGAATTGCTGTATCAGGGCCGGGCGCGGTGGCTTGCGCCAGTAATCCCAGCACTTTGGGAGGCCGAGGCGGGCAGATCACGAGGTCAGGAGATCGAGACCATCCTTGCTAACACGGTGAAACCCCGTCTCTACTAAAAATACCAAAAATTAGCCAGGCGTGGTGGCGGGTGCCTGTAGTCCCAGCTACTTGGGAGGCTGAGGCAGGAGAATGGCGTGAACCCGGGAGGTGGAGCTTGCAGTGAGTGAGTCGAGATCGCTCCACTGCACTCCGACCTGGGCGACAGCAAGACTCCGTCTCAAAAAAAAAAAAAAAAGAATTGCTCTATCATAGGGGTGTCTGATATGCATCCAGATTGGAGAACCACAGCCAAGATAATCTTTAGATCTATCTGATTTTAGTCATTTTTATATATTGAAAGTGCTGGGGATATTATTAATATTTGCTTGCTATTAATCTCAGATAAGTTTTATATAGCTTTTTTTCTTAAAAATATTGAGATATTTAATAACATACATATAAGATTGTTGCATAGGTTTTACATTAGAGTAGTTTAATACTGCAAATCTGACCTCCATTTGGATAGCTCTTGTTTATGGGGACGGGATCAGTTTGAGTAGGTGAGATCTGTAGATGGTTGATTAGCTTCCTCCCTCTCTGGTCTTATTCAGCAGCCAGCAGGTATTAAATTTTTCACTTTCATTTATTTATGTATATATTTTTATGTTATTTTAATTATAATTTAGAAAATTTATTAAAATTTCAATAATTATAAATTCTCTTTAAAACAATTTTTTTCTTTTTAATCTCCTGAGTCAAGGTGAGGATTCATTTATTTTTTTTTTGGTATTTTTTTTTTTTTTGAGACGGAGTCTTGCTCTGTCGCCCGGGCTGGAGTGCAGTGGCCGGATCTCAGCTCTCTGCAAGCTCCCCCTCCCGGGTTTATGCCATTCTCCTGCCTCAGCCTCCCGTGTAGCTGGGACTACAGGTGCCCACCACCTCACCCAGCTAGTTTTTTGTATTTTTTAGTAGAGACGGGGTTTCACCGTGTTAGCCAGGATGGTCTCGATCTCCTGACCTCGTGATCCGCCCATCTTGGCCTCCCAAAGTGCTGGGATTACAGGCTTGAGCCACTGCGCCCGGTCAAGGATTCGTTTATTTTTTACTTTGCTGTTTTAATGGTACACTAATAAGTTAACCAAGTGAACAAAAGCCATAGGAGAAAGAAGAGCTAATTTATAGGCATGAAAATAAGCCCTGGATAATCTAGAAGCTTTAAGTTTGATACCTATTTGAAAATGATGTGTAAACATAAAGTTTGCTATTGTTTCTCTGAATTCAGATAATGGGATTTAATGAACCTCAAAATTAATGAAGTAGCAACGTAAGTATAACTAACAGGAGACATAAAATAATTATGTTTTATTGCTGCACAATGGTATAATGTGGGGTTTTCTTTTTTGCTAGAAGTTATTGATTGCCATATTAAGTAGTATGATCATATAATTTGTTATCCAACAAGACCCTTTTGAGAATGAAAACAGGCACTATTAATAGTCAATTCTGGAACAATAGGAATAAGCAGAACTGTTGTGTAAAACAGAAACCTCATATATGTTTGACACAAGTCTCAAGTAGCCCCTCCCTCTACAATGTAAACTTTTTAGCAAAATCTAAATTTAAGTGGTTTGGTTTTTCCTTTTTCCTTCTTCCTTCTAATTTGTTACAGGCATCATTTTTATCACAAAAGCAAGTTGTGATCATATTGATAATACTTTGTAGAATTAATTTGGTAAGATCTCATGGAATTAATTTTGTAAAATCTCAATTTTTAAGTATGCTTATTGCATTTTTTCTCACCATAGAGGTGAAATAAATTTGAATGTGGAAAAATAAATTCTTAATCATAAACAGTGTCTTATCAAGTACATTCATATTGTACTTTTGCTTTTTTTTTTTTTTTTTTTAGCACTTAGACATTAATATTTTAGGTATTGTTATTTTGATTGTCTTTTTGTTTTTTGCCTTCCAGACAAATTATGAAAACAGAATATATAGCCTGAAAGTAGAATGTGGACCTAAATACCCAGAAGCTCCTCCGTCAGTTAGATTTGTAACAAAAATTAATATGAATGGAATAAATAATTCCAGTGGGATGGTAAGTTAATATAGTCATATTGGTTTTATATAACATAATGTATAGAGTTATATGTTAATTATACATACACACAGCATAATATGTGTAAGATATTAATATGTAGTTAGGAGAAAGTTTTTAAAAGAGGACTTTTGTTAAGCCAGAAGTCTAAAGAAGGTTGCATTATGTTGTTTTTATTTTATTAATATAAATTAGGCCATCCTTAAAAACCTTAATGTGCTTGCCTGGAATAGATGTATGTGGTGGTTAAAACTTTTTTTTTCCTTTCTTTTTTTTTTTTCTGGAAACAGAGTCTCACTCTGTCGCCCAGGCTGGAGTACAATAGTGTGATCTCGGCTCACTGCAACATCCGCCTCCTGGGTTCAAGCGATTCTCCTGCCTCAGCCTCCCGAGTAGCTGGGATTACGGGCACCCACCATCATGCCCGGTTAATTTTTGTGTTTTTGTAGAAACGGGGTTTCACAGTGTTTGGCCAGGCTGGTCTCGAACTCCTGACCTTAGGTGATCCGCCTGCCTCGGCCTCCCAAAATGTTGGGATTACAGATGTGAGCCACTGTGCCCGGCCAAAAGTTTTCTTAGGGTTTTAATTGCCTTAGTAAGTCATATTTCAGTTGATCTTTATTTGGTAAAAAGATGACCATTATTGGGCGGGGCATGGTGCTCACTCCCGTAGAGATTGTGCCACTGCACTCCAGCCTGGGCGAAAGAGTGAAACGCCGTCAAAAATAAAGATGATCATTATTTCTCTTTGAATGTTACTTTTCTGAGGTTTAAGGTACACTTGGTGGGATTAAAAGGATGACTATTCATGAAAAGGATGAATATTCATAAAGGGTTTTTTTCTTTGAGGAGCAAGTGTATCTGTGTTGAAACAATCATGGCTGAGCATCATTGTCTGTTTATTTTTGGGTTTCACTCTGTCCCCCAGGCTGTAGTGCAGTGGTACTCCCCCACTTCCCCTGGCCTCAAGTGATTCTCCCACTTCAGCCTCCCAAGTACGTGAGACTACAAGGCACATGCCACCAAGCCCAGCTAATTTTTATATTTTTTGGTAGAGATGGGGTTTTGTCATGTTGGCTAGGCTGGACTCAAACTCCTGACCTCAAGTGATCCGCCCACCTTGGCCTCCCAAAGTGCTGGGATTACAGGCGTGAGCCACTGTGTCCAGCCTGTTGTCTCTTTAAACAAAATGACATGCCCTGCTTGACCCACACAAGTTAGTTAGTAGAAACAGCTGAATTTCCAATATGAGTAGATTGTTAAGTTCATGATAAGTCTTTGAAGCCTAGGCTCTCTTGGTGCCATGTTGAGAGCACACCACATACAAAATACATTTTAGGAAGCAAAATAACATATCATCATCATAAAATTAGTATCATCCATCTTAGGAAATAGGATCTCAGTATCCTTGATTTCTCATCCCATCCCTGTGTTTCCTCTCTCTACCAGTGTATTTTGTACTACAAATGTATCACATATGTACACAAATTCATCCTCCTCTCTTCTCTCCTTCTCTCTTTCCTTCTCATCTATTTACCATCTGTTAAAAACCACGAGTTTATACTAACAACTCCCACTAATTTTATTCTAAGACTATAGGGTTTGTTCTGTGATTCTTCCTTTCCATTTGAGAAACCTGGCTCCCATGCTCCCCAATGCATTTACTTATTTACTCAATTTCCCCTTCATATAACTGTATTTCTGGCAACAAGTTGAATCTTGGATTCACAGCCAGCTCCCTGCCCCTCATCCCCAACGTAATACGCAGGTCTGAGGCAGGGCCCCAGATTGGCTGGTGCGTCCAGCAGGGAGGCACCAGGCCAAATAAAGCATGACCCTGAGAAAGGAAGAAGGTGGGAAAAGGTCATTGGAAACCTTAGCCCTGCACCTGCTGGGCCATTAACACCCCCCACACCCCTCCCACTGCTCACCCCTGTGCCAACTCAGAGCTGGGACCTGACAGTCTCTCTAGCCCTCACAGTCCTCAGTTGATCAGTCTTTGTGATTTACTGGGAGCATTTAGTCCATTTACATTTAATATACATAATTACTTACATGTTCAGGTTTAAATAGATCATCTTAGTTGGTGGTTTCTATTTTTCTGCATGTTTCTTGCCTACTTTTGGAATGGTTGTTCTCAACTTCTTTCATTCTGTTTGTGTTCTTTCAGTGGTTATTCTAGAAATTATGTACACTTATCTATTTTTAAGAAATTTGATAGGAGCAGGATTATAAAGCATATGAGTACACAGAAAGGATATTATTTAGGGAATGTCCTGTGTGACGCACAGCATTGCCTTTATGAAGAAGATCTTTGTTAGATTTTGCTACTAGATGTATCTGTTTTTCTCCACTACTGGTTTGTTTTTACATTATAGTTGCTGTAAATTAAGTAACCAATGGTGTGTTCTACATTGTCATGGAAGCTAGGAAATTTAGATTAAATTTCAGACCTACCTCTAATAAGCTTATCTGATCTCTTGGGCTTTTGGTCCATTAGTTGATATTTTGCATCCCTCTCTACCTCCCTTCTCCCAACCCATTTATCATTAAGCCTTGTCAGTTTTATGTTCCAACTGTAACTCGATTTAGGTCTTGTTTTTCTGTTTACATTGCCACCAAGTGAATATTGGCCATCATTTATTTCCTGGACTCTTGCAACAACATCTCTGATTCTGCTTTTTAAAATCCCTTCCAATCTTTCCAAAGTTAGCAGCCAGAGGGATCCTCCTAAGAGACAAATTGTGTCATGTCATTTCTGCACTTCAGATTCCTTTAGGGGCATCAGCCTCAGCATGCTTGCTTCTTGCCATGGCTCACTGGGTGGGAATGCTCAAGGTGCACACTGGCTTGCATGCCTTTCGTTTGGTCTCAAGACCTTTGCACTTCTGCTCTTCCTCCTTCCTCCACAGTCTGGCTAACTCCTATGGGTCCTTCATTTCTCACTGTAAATTCCCCTTTCTTTTTTATTGAGACAGAGTCTTGCTCTGTCACTCAGGTTGGAGTGCAGTGGCACTGTCTTGCTCACTGCAACGTCCATCTCCTGGGTTTAAGTGATTCTCCTGCCTTAGCCTCCGAAGTAGCTGGGACTACAAGTGTGTGCCACAACACCTGGCTAATTTAATACAGATGGGGGTTTGCCATGTTGGCTAGGCTGTTCTCGGACTCCTGACCCGCGTTGGCCTCCGAAAGTGCTGGGATTACAGGCATGAGCCACCGCACCCAGCCTAAATTCCACTTTTTAACAGAACTCTTTATTGATGTTCCAACTTGAGTTATGTCCCTTCTATTGCTCTGTTATAGTCACTCTTATTCTTTTGTTGCACTTACTATAAATTTATTATTTTTTTGATTTTAAAAGAAATGTTTCTAATATAATAGAGGAAGTTTTAGAGAATGATAGAACCAGCATCTATGTGTCCTCCACCTAGCTTTGTCAAATGTTAACATTTGTCTTATTTGTAACAGATTTTTTTCTTTTTGTTTTGAGAGAGTCTCACTCTGTCTCCCAGGCTGGAGTGCAGTCACGCGATCTTGGCTCACTGCAACATCTGTCTCCTGGGTTCAAGCAATTCTTCTGCCTCAGCCTCCCAAGTAGCTGGGACCACAGGCATGTGCCACCACGCCCAGCTAATTTTTTTGTATTTTTAATAGAGATGCGGTTTCACCATATTGGTTAGGCTGGTCTCAAACTCTTGACCTCAAATGATCCACCCGCCTCGGCCTCCCAAAGTGCTGAGATTACAGGTGTGAGCCACCCTGCCCGCCCAGATTTTTTTCTTACTGGTACAAAGACTACATTATAAATAGAGTTAATTCTGTGTGTGGCTTTCTCTTGTTTCCCCTTCCTATTTTTTTTGAGATGGGGTTTTGCTCTTGTCGCTCGGGCTGGAGTGCAGTGGCACAATCTCAGCTCACTGCAACCTCTGCCTCCTGGGTTCAAGTGATTCTCCCGCCTCAGCCTCATAAGTAGCTGGGATTATAGGTGCCCGCCAACACGCCTGGCTAATTTTTGTATTTTTAGTAGAGATGGGGTTTCACCACGTTGGCCAGGCTGGTCTCGAACTCCTGACATCAGGTGATCTGCCTGCCTCGGCCTCCCAAAGTGCTGGGTGGGATTACAGGCGTGAGCCACTATGTCTAGCCAAGTTTAAAATTTTTAAATTAAAATGTTCTCCGTCAGATTGCTGTAAAACTTTCTAAATTCTTACTCTCAATTGCAATGTTTATCTTGTCAAGGACCAGTAGAATTCAGTTCGTGGCCTGCCCCTTTCCATGGACATACCTTGAGTAGCGCTATTCTCGGAATACATCTAGAAGTGTGCCGTGGCGTGGGGCTTTCTTCAGCTTGAATATTGCCAAGCTGCTCTCCGCAGGGCCAGGTCAATGTCAGCCCCACCAGTGGCGTATAACAGGACCCTGTGAATGTATATTCCCACCAACCCTTCTTACTGTCAATCTGGAATGGGGACTGGGAAAGAGAAAAATAAATACTGATTTTAATCATTATTGGAGTGTAGATGTGTGTATAGAGGGTTGTGGGTAGGGTGAATATATTGGACATCTGTTTTTCTCTTCCATTTACATCTAAGAGTTTGGATTATTACTTTTATAACTAGTAAATGGTACAGAATTTCACACTGGTGATTGTGCCAGGATAGTTTTATATATTTCGAGGCTAAGTATCTCATGAATTGTAGTTCACAGGCATTGATGGTGGGTGTCGCTTTAGTAATTTTAGTTTATATGTATTTAATACGACGAGGCAAAATTATTCCCTGTGGGTGGTTAGCATTCTGAAGTGTAAATTTCATTGTCTTATGCAGTGAGATCTCACATTTTGGAGGTCATTGTATGTTGTAGACTGATAAGATGCAGATTTTATTCTGACATGATATTTATTTTCTCATGCTCTTTACTGTGTCTTCTCTCTTCATCTTTTTTGTTTTTCTTTTCCTCCAGTGTTTTTTTTTTTTTTTCACCCTGTTGGTATTTCACAGGATTTGCAATCACTTATGTTTATTTAACTACCATTTACAGCTGGAAGTGTTTGTGTCTGCTTTAGAAATAGCTTGGTATTCTCTCTACTTATTTTTATAAACTGTTCAATTATGGAGTCTATTTAAAATAAGCTAATGAGGTTGCCACTCTTTAAAGTGAAAGTGTTAGAGGAAGCATTTTAAATGTACCTTACCACTGTAACATTTTTCTTACTCTTTTAGTTTCTTTTCTTTTCCTTTTTTTTTTTTTTTTTTTTTGAGACGGAGTTTCGCTCTTATTGCCCAGGGTAGAGTGCAGTAGTGCGATCTCAGCTCACTGCAACCTCTGCCTCCTGGGTTCAAGCGATTCTCCTGCCTCAGCCTCCCTAGGATCTGGGATTACAGGCACCCGCCACCATGCCCAGCTAATTTTTTGTATTTTTAGTAGAGACGGGGTTTCACTATGTTGGCCAGGCTGGTCTCTAACTCCTGATCTCAGGCGATCCACCCACCTCAGCCTCCCAAAGTGCTGGGATTACAAGTGTGAGCCACTGCACCTGGCGTTAGTTTCTAAAATAAATATCACTCAAATTATTTTTCTTTTCTACTTTCAAATACTTTCATGGTGATATAATTCACATACCATACCATACAATTCGCCCATTTAAAGTGTAAAATTCAAGGATTTTTAGTATCCACAACATTGTGGAATCACTGCCATGACCCAGGTTTGGAACATTTTTGTTCTTCCCAAAGCAAATCTGTGCCCTTCAGTTGTCATTTTCCATACCACCTCCCTCAACCCTAAACAACCATTAATCCACTTTCTGTCTTTATAGATTTGCCCATTCTGGATGTTTCATATAAATAGAATCATAAAGTATGTGTTCTTCGGTGACTTAACGTAATGTTTTCAAGATTTACCCACGTTTGTAGTGTGTATTGGTACTTTATTCCTTTTTATTGTTGAATAATATTCCATTGTATGGAGATCCCATTTTATTTATCCATTTATCTCCTGGTAGATATTTCTATTTTTCTACTTTTGGCTATTATGAATACTGTTGCTATGAATATTTGTGTACAAGTTTTTGAGTGGGCAAATATTTTCATTTCTTTTAGATATATATTTAGGAGTGGAATTGTTGGGTCATATGGTATCTATGTTTTAGTTTTTGAGGAACTGTCAAGAAAGGTTTTCTAAAGTGAATGGGCCATCTTACATTGCTACCACTAGTGTATGCAGGTTCCCAGCTTCTCCACATCCTTGCTAACCCCAAATAAAAAATCTACAACACAAACACAGAAATAAAAAGCAAGAAATTAAAACATAACAACATGAACAATCACTTTCAAAAAAAGGAAAACAACGAGGAAAGAGGGAAGGAAGACCACAGAACAACCAGAAAATAAATAACAAAATGGCAGAAGCAAGTCCTGACTTATCAAGGACTTTGTTACTATGTCTGATTCTAGCCATCCTGTTGGGTGTGAGGTGGTATTTCATTGTGGTTTTGATTTACAATTCTTGATAGCTGATGATGTTAAGCACCTTATATGTGCTTATTGGCCATTTGTATGTCTTTGGAGAAATATATATTCAGATTCTTTGCCCATTTTTTAAAAGTAGTTTAAAACAGCAAACATTCTCTCGGTTTCTGTGCATCAGGAATATGGGTGCAGTTTTCAGTAGGTCCTGTGGTTTGGGGTTTCACATAGGCTGCAATTCAGATGTCAGCCTGTGCTGCCATCTCATCTGAATGCTTAACTAAGAAAGGATCCAATTCCAAGCCCACTCATATGGTTGTAGGCATGATTTTGTTCCTTGTGGGTTTCTGGACTGAGGGCCTCAGTTTTTCTCAGGCTATTACCCAGAGACCGCCCTCAGTTCCTTGCCACATAGGCTTCTCCATAGGGTAGTTCACCACAAGGCAGGTGATGTCTGTCTGTGAGGCCAGTGAATGCAAGCAAGAGAGAGCAAGATGGAAGCCAGACTTTTTAAAAATCAGAGTCATACAAACACACACACACACACAAATTATAATAAAAGGGCAAGAGAAAATTTTGGAAGTAGGGGATAGGTTTATGATATAGATTGTGGTGATGGTTTTATGGATGTATACTTATCTCCAAGTTTATCCAGTAGTATACATTAATTATATACAACTCTTTGTACGTAAAACAATGAATAAAAAAAATATTAAGGCTGGTCGTGGTGGCTCACGCCTGTAATCCCAGCACTTTGGGAGGCAGAGGCCGGTGGGTCACGAGGTCAGGAGATTGAGACCATCCTGGTTAACATGGTGAAACCCCGTCTCTACTAAAAATACCAAAAATTAGCCGGGTGTGGTGGTGGGCACCTATAGTCCCAGCTACTCAGGAGGCTGAGGCAGGAGAATGGCCTGAACTCGGGAGGCAGAGCTTGCAGTGAGCTGAGATCTCACCACTGCACTCCAGCCTGGGCGACAGAGTGAGACTCCGTCTCAAAAACATTTAAAAAAAAAGAAAGGTGCAGTGGCTCATGCCTGTAATTCCAGCACTTTGGGAAGCCGAGGCAGGCATATTGCTTGAGCTCAGGAGCTCGAGACAAGCCGGGGCAACATGGTGAAAGCCCGTCTCTAAAAAAAAAAACTAAAATTAGCTGGGCATGGCGGCACATGCCTGTGGTCCCAGCTACTCAGGAGGATGAGATGGAAGGATGGCTTGAGCCCAGGAGGTCAAGGCTGCAGTAAGCGAAGATTGTGCCACTGCACTCCAGCTTGGGTAACAGAGTGAGACCATGTCTCAAAAATAAAAAGAAACAAGTCATAGATCTAGCCCATACTCAAGAGGAGAGATTACATAGGGCATGAATATCAGGAGTTGGGGATATTTGGGAGCTGTTTTAAAAGTTGCCTATCGCAGTCTGCGTTTGCCCATTTTTTTTTTTTTTTTTTGAGACAGTCTTACTCTGTAGCCCAAGCTGGAGTGCAGTGGTGCGATCTTGGCTCGCTGCAACCTCTGCCTCCGGGCTCAAGCAATTCTTGTGCCTCAGCATCCCGAGTAGCTGGGACTACAGGCGCTACTACTAATTTTTTGTATTTAGTAGAGATGAAGTTTCACCATGTCACCCAGAGCGGTCTCGAACTCTGGAGCTCAGGAGATCCACCTGCCTCAGTCTCCCAAAGTGCTGGGATTACGGGCATGAGCCACCGTGCCTGGCCTTTAGCCCACATTTTAATTGGGTTGTTTGGCCTTTATTATTTAGTTGTAAGAGTTCTCTATGTGCTATACAAAAATCCCTGATTGGATATATGATTAGTAAGTATTTTTTTCCCATTCTATTGATTTTTCTTTTTACTTGCATTTGTTAGCAGTGTAAGTTTTAAATTTTGATACGGTCATAATTTATCTACTTTTTCTTTTGTCAAATGTGCTTTGGATGTCATATCTGAGAGACCATTGTGAAATCCAACATCACAGAGATTTATTCCTATGTTTTCTTCTAATGTTTTATAGTTTTAAGTCCTAATTTGGGTCTGTGATCCATTTTGAGATATTTTTGGTGAATGGTATGAGTTAAGAGTTCAGTTTTATTCTTTTGCATGTGGATATCTAATTGTCCCAGTACCATTTGTTGAAAAGATTTTTCTTTTCCCCTTGAATTGTTTTGGCATCCTTGTCAATAATCAATTAACCATAAACATAAGGACTTATTTCTGGACTCTCAATTGTATTCCATTGATCTGTATATCCTTATGGGAGCACCCCTTTTTTTTTTTTTTTTTTGGAGACAGAGTTTCGCTTTTGTCACCCAGGCTGGAGTGCAGTGGAGCAATCTCAGCTCGTTGCAACCTCTGCCTCCTGGGTTCAAGTGATTCTCCTGCCTCAGCCTCCCGAGCAGCTGGGATTACAGGTGCCTGCCACCACACTCAGCTAATTTTTGTATTTTCAGTAGAGACAGGGTTTCACTATGTTGGCCAGGCTGGTCATGAACTCCTGACCTCAGATGATCTGCCTGCCTCAGCCTCCCAAAGTGCTGGGAGTATAGGCATGAGCCACCACGCCCCGCCTTTTTTTTTTTGAAACAGGGTCTCACTCTGTCATCCAGGCTGAAGTGCAATGGGGTGATCATGGCTCACTGCAGTCTTGATCTCCCTGGGCTTAAGCGATCCTCCCACCTCAGCCTCCTGAGTAGCTGGGAATACAGGTGTGCGCCACCACACCCGGCTAGTTTTTGTATTTTTACTAGAGATGGGGTTTCGCCATGTTGCCCAGGCTGGTCTCTAACTTCTGGGCTCAAGAGATCCACCCGCCTATCTCTCCCAAAGTGTCGGGATTACAGGTGTGAGCCCCTGCACCTGGCCTGCCTTTCTGGACTGCTGTAGCTTTGTAGTAAGTTTTTTTGTTTGTTTTTGAGACAGAGTCTTGCTGTGCCACCCAGGCTGTATTGCGGTGGCACAATCTTGGCTCACTGGAACCTCTGCCTCCTGGACTTAAGCACTTCTCATGCCTCAGCCTCCCAAGTAGCTGGGATCACAAGCATGCGCCACCACACCTGGCTAATTTTTTGTGTTTTCAGTGGAGACAGGGTTTCATCATGTTGGCCAGGCTGGTCTTGAACTCCCAGCCTCAAGCTGATATGCCTGCCTTGGCCTCCCAAAGTGCTGGGGTTACAGGAGTGAGCCACCACGCCTGGCCTGTAGTAAGTTTTGAAGTCATAATTTTGTTCTTCTTTTTTTAATATTGTTTTGGCTACTCTGGGTTTCTTGCATTTGCATATGAATTTTAAGATAAGCCTTCATTTCTGCAAGCAAGAAAAAAGCAGTTGAAATTTTAATAGGAGTTGTATTGAATCTCTAAATTAACTTGATGAATATTGTCATCTTCATAGTAATAAGTCTTCTGACCCATGTATATTTATTTAGCTCTTTAATTTCTATCAACTATATTTTACAGTTTTTAAAAATTATTTTCATTTATTTATTTTTTTGAGATGGAGTCTAGCTCTGTTGCCCAGGCTGGAGTGCAGTGGCGCAATCTTGGCTCACTGCAACCTCTGCCTTGTGGGCTCAAGCAATTCCTGTGCCTCAGCCTCCCAAGTAGCTGGGATCACAGGCATGTACCAGCTAATTTTTGTATTTTTAGTAGAGATGGGGGTTTTGCCATGTTGGCCAGGCTGGTCTCAAACTCCCGACCTCAGGCTATCTGCCTGCCTCGCCTTCCCAAAGTGCTGGGATTACAAGCATGAGCCACCGCACCCGACCTTTAAATTATTTCTATTTAATTTTTTTTTTCTCTTTTTTCTGGGGAGGGAGGGAAAGGGGGAGGTAGGAAGGAGGGAGGGGAGCTATTTTACAGTTTTCAGTGCACAGGTTTTGCACTTCTGTTAAATTTATACTTATGTTGTATGTTATTTTTTATTTCAGATTGTTGCAAGTGTAAATAAAAACTAATTTTTGTATATGGAACCTGTATCTTGTTGCCTTGATTAACTTGTTTATTAGCTCTAATAATTTCTTTAGTGGATTCCTTAGAATTGTCTATATACCAGATCATTTCTTTCATTTCTTCTGCAAATAGAGGTAGTTTTACTTCTTCTCTTTCTAATCAGGGTGCCTTTTATTTCACTTTCTTTCTTAATTGTCCTGGCTAGAACCTCTCCAGTACAATGTTGAAGTGATGAGAACGGGGCCAGGTGGTGGTAGCTCATGCCTATAATCCCAGCACTTTGTGAGGCCGAGGTGTGCAGATCCCTTGAGCCCAGCAGTTCAAGACCAGCCTGGCCAAGATGATGAAACCCTGTCTCTACTAAAAATACAAAAAATTAGCCGGGTGTGGTGGTGGGCACCTGTCTTCCTAGATACTTGGGAGGCTGAGGCAGGAGAATCGCTTGAACTGGGGAGGTGTGGGTTGCAGCGAGCCAAAGTAGCTGGGCCTGTGGTGGTGCGTGCCTGTAGTCCCGGCAACTTGGGAGGCTGAGGTGGGAGGATCACCTGAGCCCAGGGAGGTCGAGGCTGCAGTAAGCCACAATTGTGCCACTGCACTCTAGCCTGGGCAACGAGTGAGACCCTGTCTCAAAAAAAAAGAAAGAAAATATAAGAAGTGTTGAGAATGGACATCCTTGTCTTATTCCTCATCTTAGGAGGAAAACATTTGGCCTTTATTAAATATGATGCTAGCTCTAAGTTTTCTGTAGATTCCTGTTAGGTTGAGGGGTAATTTCCTTCTATTCCTAATTTATTGAGTATTTATATCATGAAAGGTTGTTGGATTTTGTCAAAGCTTTTTTGCATCCATTGAGATGATCATGGTTTTTGTTCTCTGTTCTGTTAATATGATATATTACTCTGATTTTTAAAATGCTGAATCTATCTTCTGTTTCTGGGATAGGTCCTACTTGTATATAATCTTTTTTTTTTTTTGGAGATGGAGTCTTGCTCTGTCGCCTAGGGTGGAGTGCAGTGGCATGATCTCAGCTCACTGCAATGTCCGCCTCCCAGGTGCAAGCAATTATCCCACCTCAGCCTCTCGAGTAGGTAGGACTACAGGCGCACACCACCACCCCCAGCTAATTTTTTGTATTTTAGTAGAGACGGGTTTCACCGTGTTGCCCAGGCTGATTTTGAACTCCTGAACTTAGGCAGTCTGCCCGCCTCGGCCTCCCAAAGTGCTAGGATTACAGGCGTGAGCCACTGCACCCAGCCTGTATATAGTCTTATATGTTGCTTGAGGTCAGCTGTAGATGACAGCTTATGGCCTTCTCAGCTCTTTCATAAGCCGGTGCATAGCCCTACACATGTGTGTGGTCTTCTGGATTCCCAGGCCTGTTTTGGGGCTTTTCAACACCTCTATAGACACCTCATTTCCCAGCTTGTCTGCTTAAGTATTTTGGTTACCTTCCGGTGTTTTTTTTTTCTAGACAGAGTCTCACTCTGTCGCCCAGGCTGGAGTGCAATGGCGCAGTCTTGGCTCACTGAAGCCTCCACCTCCCAGGTTGAAGTGATTCTCCTGCCTCAGCCTCCCAAGGAGCTGGGAGTACAGGCATGTGCCACCACACCCGGCTAATTTTTGTATTTTTAGTAGAGGCGGGGTTCCACTATCTATGTTGGCCACCCTGGTCTCAAACTTCTGACCTTGTGATCCACCCGCCTTGGCCTCCCAAAATGTTGGGATTACAGGTGTGAGCCACCACATCTGGCCCACCTTCCTGTTTGACTCAGCTTTTTTTGACAAATGCCCAACGTAGGAGGTGATTGAAGATAGGTGAGCTCTGAGGTCAGATAAAGGAAAGCTCTGTGAGTGGAGTTTTCCAGGGAACTGCAGGACAGGTCAAATGCTGACAGTTAACTGAATGGGCGTGCAAGGAGCTCCATCCCCATTCTGTTGCTCTTTCACAGAAGATTGATTTGGGTTGGGTGCGGTGGCTCATGCCTGTAATCCCAACACTTTGGGAGGCTGAGGCAGGTGGATCACTTGAGCTCAGGAGTTCGAGACCAGTCTGGGCAACATGGCGAAACCCCGTCTGTATGAAAAATAGAAAAATTAGCCAGGCGTGGTGGCGGGTGCCTGTAATCCCAGCTACTTGGGAGGCTGAGGCAGGAGAATTGCTTGAACCTGGGAGGCGGAAGTTGCAGTGAACTGGGATCATGTCACTGTACTCCAACCTGGGTGACAGAGTGAGACTCTCTCTCAAAAAAAAAAAAAAATAATTAGGAATAGTTCATAGAATACATTGGAAAGAAAAATCTGAAAGCAGAGATCAGCTTAGTAGCTTTCGTCTAAATCTCAGTGTGAGATAATTCCCCAGATTTTGGGTAGTGGCATTGGAAATGGAGAGGAACTTTTTGACCTTACTCCATTAAGAAGGAATTGGTAAATTTATTTACAAAGTAGTTATTTAATATAACATTTATTTCTGATGACCAAAGTTCACTATATGTTTTATATCTTTATATTTTCCCAAGATATTACACTAATTATGATAAAATATACTAATTATGGTATTAGTAATTTCATAGTGTATGTTTTGTGAAAATAGAGGCAAGCTATGAATTTTCAAAATCATTCTTATTAAAATACACTTAACAAATTGATGCCATAGTACTTTAAACTTGCTAGTTAACTGTACTCTTTCCTCCCCTTTCAGGTGGATGCCCGGAGCATACCAGTGTTAGCAAAATGGCAAAATTCATATAGCATTAAAGTTGTACTTCAAGAGCTAAGACGTCTAATGATGTCCAAAGAAAATATGAAGCTTCCACAGCCACCAGAAGGACAAACATACAACAATTAATTTTAGTGGATCTCAAACTTGTCTTAAATCAACAACCTTCTACTCATGTTAATGTCTTGATTAAATATCACAATGAAAAATACCCACACATTAAGTAAAAGAATTCCAGCTGGTAAACATGACCTGGACATTTGTAAGAATATATTTAATACATGTACACCCATTATGTTTTCAGGTAACAGGAGGAAAAATGCAGCACAATTTTTTTTCTCTTGTTAAGGCACTGTCATTTAAACATAAACCTGGAGTACTCAAAGTAGAATTCAGGTTTACAAGATGAAAGCGTGTGGAGAAGTGTCAGATGGCAGTGGAAGCATGTGTGTTTCTAAAAAGTGAAAATCTCAAGAAAGAAAACAGAAATGGCATGCTTTACCCATCTTGCTTAGTGAAAGAGAGCTGCAGTTGAAATTGTTTAAAAAGTAGCAGGTACAACGAATATTGTCACAGATGTGTTAATTTTTGAAGCGGTGTGGGTGCTGACTACTAGTAGTATCAAAAATATGTTCAGGATTGTTTTGATACCTGTATTTATAATAAAAAATGTTGGGGGAAGTTGATGAATTTCTGTTAAAAGCTGTTCTTGTGTGTTACATGTAACAGACATGGTAAATATTTGTTTACAGTCTTTGTTTAACCATGCATTTAAGTTTAAGTGAAGTCAACAAAACGGAAATAGGTGTATGGATATGTGATTTGGAGATTAAAGTTAGTCTTAAAATGTAAATAAAATGTGGAACGTGTCCTCAGAGACTGTGCCATTTCTATTATGTTGATGTAGTATATGTACAGTACCATGCTAGGGAAGCAAAAATTGGAATTATGTAGCTTTTCCTGTATACACACTTTTATTTACCCTATTTTGTGTACTTCTTGTGAATTATAATGTGCAGACTATTTCAGAAAAGAAATTACCTAGTTTAATTTCTTCTTTGGACAAGGAGGAGTCCTAGGTATTGTATTTTGAGTTTGATTTCACCAGAAATAATATTATTAAAAAGATCTTTGCAGTCTAGCAATTCTTTTAGGATTATAGGTTGCAAATTATCCAAATACATATCCGATTTTTAAAATTATAACATCTTTTTTAGTTGTTTTTCTGTGAAGCTTTTGGTTAATAAATAGGGTGAACTAATTGGAGACTTTTATCTTCCAGTTAGGGCTTTTAATACTAACAAGGATAACTTTATTCATTCCACTGTTCTCTACTCTGACAAATATGAACTCTGAAGTTGAAAATTCATTTATGTTCTGCTTTTACCAAAGTGACATGAGGCGTTAGGTCACTATTTCACTTCAAAGTACTGGATACAAAGCTTTGTTGAAAATGCTGTTTGATGAATTCACTGAAGAATATAGAAAAGTGGTCAGGTAAAGTCTCCTTTTATTTTGTCAAGCTTAATAATTTGTCTCATACTTTACCCCGGTATATATAGGCAAACCAAAACCTTATCAAATATTAAATTAGATGTTCAAAGTTTGCTTATAAAGTAAAGTATTGGCCATGTGGTGACTCATGCCTCTAATGCCAGCACTTTGGGAGGCTGAGACAGGCAGATCACTTGAGGTCAGGAGCTTGAGACCAGCCTGGCCAACATGATGGAACCCCGTCTCCACTAAAAATACAAAAAATTAGCCAGGTGTGGTGGCGGGCACTTGTAGTCCTAGCTACTCGGGAGGCTGGGCAGGAGAATTGCTTGAACCTGGCAGACAGAGGTTGCAGTGAGCCGAGATCACACCACTTCTCCAGCCTAGGCAACAGAGCAAGACTCCGTCTCAAAAAAATATATATTAATAATTGACCTTGGCTGTATATTAAAATAGTTACTTTTATAGTAGGGCACATTTCTCAAACATGCCCTGAAAGGCTTTTATCAAGCTCATATAAAGTTAAAGCTTTGAGCTACCTTTTCTTGGCCAATAGTACATTAAAGTCACTGAGTTTATGTAAACATTAATTTCAACATGGCTGTTCCATTTTATTTACCAAAAATACTTAAAATGCTTTAAGATGATACATAGAGAACATACACATACATACAAATTAGTGCATGTATAATTTGTTAAATTTGAAATGAACTATTACCTTGAAATATAGTCTTTAAAAATTTTTAATGGTTAAAGAAGATTAAATTGAATGAACTGACACTGTAGTCTAATGGTAACTGATAATCTGAATCCATCTCTCTGATAACCTCCTTTCCATTTCGAAAATGTGTCTTATTATACATGGAAGCTAGTAACTACTTGAATGCTGTCGGCAGGATGAGGGTCTGGGTACCTCAGTCTCTTGTCCTCTTTCCTTCCCCCAAATCTATGATTGTGAAGTTGCCAACCCCCGCCCCCTTCTCCTGCCAAGTACATGTTGTCAGAGTCAGCCCTATAATGTTCATTTCCCCTCTTGGTTGTGAGATTATGGATCTCTGCAGACATTTGCATGCCATTTAACCCATTTCTAAAGCTGAATCCATTTTGCATGTCACAATCAAGATGTATTTGGCAATCTAAGACACACTGGGAGACTGTAAGAGGAATTAATATAGAAAAGCTCTTAATTATAGTAACATTTGGAAGAAATTTTTCCTTTGTTTTGTAAAGTGGCTAAGGTTGTAGGAGTGTGTGGTATTACCTTTTAAATGAACTGTAAAATTGCCTTAGAAATTTGTTTAAAAGGCTAGCAAGTGAGACCCTTGAGGGTGATCATATATTAATAAAGATTACCAAAAGAAACGTCTTGTCCTGTTAGGTCAGTGTTATGATTTGATGGTTTTAATTACTTAACCAATTTTAAGAATTGATAATTTTAAAAAATATTTTTTCTAGCATTCTAGAGTAATGTCTTTTGTTGTGGATTTATGTGTAACTACAGGATTTTGGAACATATTTTGAAGGATAGTCAACGGTATTTAGTCTTGGATATAAAAATAGAGAAAATTTATAGTTTTATGTTATTAAAATAATTTATCACACTTAGTGATTTGAGGTTTTCGCAGAGTAGATTTGTTTGACTCATGGTTTATTAGTCTGGATTACTTAAGAACAATATGTTGATTTTAATGTTAATCCCCACTAAATATATAATATTGATAAATACATGTGAAATTAATATTGTTTTGAAAATGTAGAGGACACAGCTGGGAATTATGAATGCTTTTTTCTTAATAGGTTTGGTGTGTGTGGCTTAGGTTCTGCTGATGCATCATGGAAAGACAGCAGTGAACTGTAGCCTGCCATCAAAACTGTATCAACTCTTTTAATGAGCATGTGACTGTATTAGGTACATTTTGAGGAATATAAGTATTGATGATAAAGTCTAATATGCATAATAGGATTTTGGAGGCATTTCAGGAATTTTCCTTTTATAGTATGCTTTTTAGGCATCTGTATGTGTAATGTCATGGTATCATTTATTGCTGGGATGGATTGAAAGGCACTGCTTTTACTTTTCTGATAAGTATCAAAATAATTTTCTAGTACCAACTTGACTGGCTTTTAATTATTGTCACGCACACACAAAATTCAACTCAAGGTTTGGGAAAAGTGTATTTTTTTCTATACAAGATAAAAGTGTCATAAAAAGGAATGGATGAATTGTTGATAGGAACATTAGCAGTTAATTTTTACCTGATACTGAGTTTACTGCATAGGAAGGAATACCTCTTAAATAATATGCCTTATAGAATGATGAAATCTTACCATAGTTCGTACTTAAAATGTTTATTTAAAAAGTATTGTGGAGTGTTGAAAATAAAGATACATAATAAGTATTTTCTGAAGAGAAAATTAATGAAGGTATTTAATGATATAGGAAATAAGTGACAAGTTAAAGTCCATTTTGTTGCAATAAAGGAGTTGTGCAAACTCAAGGAGTGAGTTACATGACTGAAAAAAATCATTGGATACGAGGAAGTTACTGTGGTGTTTATATCCTTAGTAGGATCTTTTCATCTAAAAAATTCCTAAGAATCTGCTCCATCTCATGTTTAAAATTAAATTTTTTTTTATTTGTTTTTAGAGACAGGGTCTCGCTCTGTCACCCAGGCTGGAGTGCGTTAGTGCAATCATGATTTACTTTAGCCTTGATACCCTAGGCTCCAGTGGTCCTCCCGCCTCCCGCCTCAGCTTCCTTAGTAGCTGGGACTACATACAGGTGCACACCACCATGTCTGGGTTTTGTTGTTGTTGTTGTTGTTGTTTTTGTTTTTGGTAGAGACAGGATCTCACTATGTTGTATAGGCTGGTCTGAAACTCTTGGCCTCAAGTGATCTTCCTGCCTTAGCCTTCCAAATGCTGGGATTACAGGCATGAGCCACCACCCCTGGCTGGCATCTCATATTTCTGTGTAGTCTATACAACCATCTCAAAGTTTTTGTTTCAGGTTAATTTGTGAAATAAATGATAAAGGCTGATAGATCTTGTTTTCTTATGAAGATTCCAGGGATTATCCTTTCTCCAGTGTTTAACTGACCAAATGCCATATAAGTGTTGTGCAGTGATCCATTTGTTGCCAAATATATAGACTCAATGTGTGAATTCTTTTATCTTGTCCTCGTCAGTAGTGAGCAGCTACTTTATCTAGAAATTTTGGCAGTTAAAAGATTATACAAAACCAGAGTTGTTGTTATTAGTTGGCACTAAGAAACCAATAGTCAAAAGAAACCTGTGGTAAATAGAAAAGCAAATTGTTGACCTTATCTGTAGTGAATACTTTGCATTGCTTGTTCAGTACAGTAGTTGAGTAATGAAAGAAAAACACTGTTCAAAGATTACAAGGAGGCTTTTTTTTTTTTGGTTTTGTTTTTTAAACAAGCAGTCCTCCTGCCTGCCTCAGCCTCCCGAGCAGCTAAACCACAGGCACACACCACCACACTCGGCTAATTTTTAAAAATTTTTTTGTAGCGGCGGTCTCGCTATGTTGTCCAGACTGGTGTCAAACTCCTGGCCTCGAGCCATGCTCCCAAAGTGCTGGGATTGCAGGCATGAGTTACCTTGCCCAGCTCAGTTTTTTTCCCCCCTTTTAATAATAGATTACAAGGTAATATCAAAAATTCACATTATCATGAAATGAGATTTTAACAGGACATCCTCATATTAAAATGTAGTAAAATTAGTTTTAATACTGAATATCCTGTTTTTTCATTTAAAGACTTTCATTCATTTATAATTAATAAACATGATACTTGCAAATGCTTTATTACATTTGATAGCCTTTGAGGCTTATCAGCCTTTAACTTGAACAGATTTTTTCCACAGTTGATAATTGATAAAGATAAAGATATTGTTTCATTCCTTATCAAGCCACATTAGCCACTTAAGTAATGGTGCTCAAATGTTCTGATTCCATCCATTATTATAAATTATCTTTTTGTTGCTATAATGTAAAAAAATCTGGATAATTGCAATGATTATTCAGACAAATTCAAAGTGGGTATGATGGGCACATTTTCAGTTATCCTAATACTCAAGTGAAAATAATTGAGTTCACAAGAAGAGTAAATTAATTGCATCGGTTTTTAAATTTTAGTAACATATGGATCCCTTTGAGAAGGAAAATTCTTGTGGACTTAGTGTTGTCTTGAATTATTTTTATTAAACTATTGTTTAATGCATACATTGTTTGAACTTAGGCTCTTAGATTTTTTTTTTTCTTCTTCTTTAGACCTGTAACAAAACTGCAAGATCTTTTAAAATTATAAAGTGGGCCCGGCGGAGTGGCTTACACCTGTAATCCCAGCACTTTGGGAGGCTGAGGCAGCCAGATCACCTGAAGTCAGGAGTTCGAAACCAGCCTGGCCAACATGGTAAAATCCTGTCTCTACTAAAAATAAAAAAATTAACCGAGCATGGAGGTGTGTGCCTGCGGTCCCAGCTACTTGGGAGGCTGAGGCATGAGAATCACTTGAACCTGGGAGGCGGAGGTTGCAGTGAGCTGAGATCATGCCACAGCATTCCAGCTTGGGCAGCAGAGCAAGACTCCATCTCAAAAAAAAAAAAAAAAAAAAAAAGCTTTATTGCTAAAAACTAGGTAGTTTTTTATGAAATGAAAATTTTATTGAGTTCTGTTTATCGAACATGTTGGCATGCTTGTTATTAAACCCTCCCTATATGAAGTCCTTATAAAAGGCTACTTGGTACTTGTATGTAGATGATAATATTGAGTTCATAGGTAAATATATGTACATTATTGTCAACTCTTCGTAACAGAGATGATGATCAAGTCTGCTGGTCCCTCATCTGGCACCTCCTATCTGGTAGAGTCTAACTACCCATTAGCATCATATTCTAAGCTGAACTGGATAGTAATATGGATAAGTGAAGCCATTGGCATGATATTCTAAACTGAACTGGATAGTAATATGCAAAATGAAGCCATTAGCATAATGTTCTCAGCTTAACTGTATAGTAATATGGATAAATGAAGCAATTATCACAATGTTCTAATTGGTACTGGATAGTAATATGGATAAATGAAAAGCAGTCCAGAGGAATCTACTGCAAATCCTAGGGAAAACACCTATTTTGCCCTCTGCCCTGTGACGGTAGGCAGTTAGCCCCGTAACCTTTAGTTTATTCTGTAAAGGCTGTGCTTGCCTCT
The DNA here is from genome assembly GCF_043159975.1 of Macaca nemestrina. Classification (NCBI taxonomy): domain Eukaryota; kingdom Metazoa; phylum Chordata; class Mammalia; order Primates; family Cercopithecidae; genus Macaca; species Macaca nemestrina. Next base: position 97,375,111 of record NC_092132.1, on the reverse strand, counting down.
GAGTTGTCGTGTAATGAAATAACATGAATAGGTTTAATCACAGTCTGATGCAGAGTGATCAATAAATGGTAATATTTCTTAATGTTATTAATCTAAGAACGCTTAGTCTATGTTAAAATTTGCATTTGTGGCCGGGCACGGTGGCTGATGTCTGTAATCCCAGCACTTTGGGAGGCCGAGACAGGCAGATCATGAGGTACAGAGATTGAGACCATTCTGGCCAACATGGTGAAACTCCATCTCTGCTAAAAATACAAAAATTAGCTGGGCGTGGTGACGTATGCCTGTAGTCCCAGCTACTCGGGAGGCTGATATTGCAGTGAGCTGAGATCATGCCACTGTACTCCAGCTTGGCGACAGAATGAGACTCCATCTCAAAAAATAATAATAAAATAAAATATACATTTGCATCAAGCCTGTACTTCTATGTAAAGAATGGGTTGGTTTTTTGAAAGAGGTCATATGGGACGCCATTAAGGCATTTGTGCATTCTGAATTCAGTTAATTTCTGCCCATGGTCAAAGGTGAACAGATAGGCTTTTGGATGTTTGTGATAGGCTTCTTGATGCCCCCACACTGCTGAGAGGATGCCCCCACACGTCTTGCCGCAGGGGCCCTGGTGGATGCATCCCAGGTTGGGCACAATTGCTTTGGTACCAGCAGCAGGCCATTAAGATGAGGTCCGTTGGAAAGAGGTAACTTACTGGTAATGGAAAGCCAGGTTCACAAAGCTTGGGTTGAAAAGTCCATGGTTTAACTACATTATAATAGAAAACTCAATTCTTCATATATGCAACCTATGTAAAGTAACTTGATTAATTAGGAAAGGGAGATTACATTTTAAGCTTACCTTTTTCCACTAGTCACTTGTGAATATAATCATAGTGAAGTAATATGAATTGTGAAAGTCGATTTCTACTTTTAATAAGCATCAGTGGGTGGTGCTTCCAGCAAATCTTGAGACTAGGGCTTTTGTCTTATTCTTGCCTTTGGGCAGGCACTGTTAGATGCTGAAGATACATAGCCTCTTTTCTCACATGTACAATGTGGTGGAACTTAAGAGATAGGCTCTTTATTTATTTATTTAAGATGGAGTCTTGCTGTGTCACCCAGACTAGAGTGCAGTGGCACCATCTCAGCTCACTGTAGCCTCTGCCTCCTGGGTTCAAGCGATTATCGTGTCTCAGTCTCCTGAGTAGCTGAGACTACAGGTGTGCCCCACCACGCCCAGCTAATTTTGTGTATTTTTAATAGAGACGGGGTTTTGTCTTCTTGCCCAAGCTGGTCTGGAACTGCTGGGCTCAAGTCAACCTCCCTTCTCGGTCTCCCAAAGAGCTGGGACTGCAGGTGTGAACCACAATGCCCAGCCAGGACTAGATTTCTGAGGTTGTTGAAAAGCGCTACAACAAGTGTTATTAATAGCTTGTCTTTTAAGGAGAATATAAACTACACCTACATATAACGAGTTTACTCCTTATCCTGGTGTTTGGTAACTGTTAAAGAGATTAGCCGAGGCCGGGTGCGGTGGCTCACACCTGTAATCTCAGCACTGTGGGAGGCTGAGGTGGGCAGATCACGAGGTCAGGAGATCGAGACCATCCTGGCTAACACGGTGAAACCCCGTCTCTACTAAAAACATAACAACAACAACAAAAAATTAGCCGGGCGTCGTGGCGGGCGCCTGTAGTCCCAGCTATTCGGGAGGCTGAGGGAGGAGAATGGCGTGAACCCAGGAGGCGGAGCTTGCAGTGAGCCGAGATTGCGCCACTGCGCTCCAGCCCCAGCAACAGAGTGAGACTCTGACTCAGGAAAAAAAAAAAGTTAAACCCTGCGCGGTGGCTCACGCCTGTAATCCTAGCACTTTGGGAGGCCGAGGCAGGTGAATTGCTTGAGCTCAGGGGTTTGAGACCAGTCTAGGCAACATGGTGAAACCCCATCTTTACTGAAATACAAAAAACTAGTCGGGCATGGCGGCGTGTGCCTGTAATCCCCGCTACTTGGGAGGCTGAGACAGGAGAATCGCTTGAACCTGGCAGGCCAGGTGCTACTGCACTCCAGCCTGGGCGACAGAGCAAGACTCCATCTCAAAAAAAAAAAAAAAAAAAAAGTTATATTGTTGGTTGGGCGCAGTGGCTCACGCCTGTACAATCCCAGCACTTTGAGAGGCCGAGGTGGGTGGATCACTTGAGCCCAGGAGTTTGAGACCAGCCTGGGCAACATGGTGAAACCCTGTCTTTACACAAAATACAAAATAGCTGGGCATATCCCAGCTACTTGGGAAGCTGGGGTAGAAGGATCACTTGAGCCCAGGAGGTTAGCAAGGCTGCAGTGAGCTGTGATCGCACAACTGGACTCCAGACTGGGTGACAAAGTGAGACCCTGTCTCAAAAAAAAAAAAAAATCTTTTTACACTTTTAGGTTTGGGGGCACATGTGATGGTTTGTTACGTAAGTAAACGTGTCATAGAGTTTTGTTGTACATACTATTTCATCACCAAGGTATTAAGCCTGGCATCCAATTGTTATCTTTTCTGCTCCTCTCCCTCCTCCCACCATCCCACCTAGTCTAGACCCCAGTGTCTGTTGTTTCCTTCTTTGTGTTCACAAGTTCTTATTTAGCCCCAGTTTATAAGTGAGAATATGTTGTATTTGGTATTCTATTCCTGTTAGTTTGCTAAGAATGATAGCCTCCAGCTCCATTTATGTTCCTGCAAAAGACATGATCTCATCTTTTTTGATGGCTGCATAGTATTCTACGGTATATATGTACCACATTTTCTTTTATCCAGTCTGTCATTGGTGGGCGTATAGGTTGATTCCATGTCTGCTGTTGTGAACAGTGTTGCAGTGAACATTTGCATGCATGTGTCTTTAAGGTAGAATGATTTATATTCCTCTGGGTATATACCCAGTAATGGGATTGCTGGGTCAAATGGCAGTTTTGCTTTTACCTCTTTGAGGAATCATACTACTTTTTACAATGGTTGAACTAATTCACACTCGCAGCAACAGTGTATAAGTGTTCCCCTTTCTCCACAACCTCGCCAGCATCTGTTGTTTTTTTGGCTTTGTAATAATAGCCATTCTGATTGGTGTGAAATGGTATCTCATTGTGGTTTTGACTTGCATTTCTCTAATGATCAGTGATACTGAGCTTTACCTCTTAGACTCTGGACAGCCCACACATTCTCGCGAATAGTTTAGTCTTGACAAAATGGAAACTGGAGTAGTCAATTTCTTAGACACCTTTGGTGCTAACTTAATTTCTCAGTCATTTAATCTATGTGTGTGGTGTGTATGTGTGTTTTGAGACAGGATCTCACTGTGTCACTCAGGCTGGAGTGCAGTGGCGGTATCTCAACTCACTGCAATCTCTGCCACCTGGGCTCAAGTGATCCTCCCACCTCAGCTTCCTGAATAGCTATGACTACAGGCACAGGCCACCACGATCAGCTAACTTTTGCATTTTTTGTAGAGACAGGGTTTCAGCATGTCGCCCAGGCTGGTGTCCAACTCCTGAGCTCAAATAATCGCCTGCCTTGGCCTCCTAAAGTGCTGGGATTACAGGCATGAGCCACTGTGCCCGGATAATTTTTGCATTTCTTGTAGAGATGGGGTCTTGCCATGCTGCTTAGGTTGGTCTTGAACTCCTGAACTCAAGTGATCTGCCTTTCTTGGCCTCCCAAAGTGCTGGGATTACTGGCATGAGCCACTGTACCCAGCTAAGTTTTGTGGGTTTTGTGGAGATGGAGTCTTGCCATGTTGCCCAGTTTGGTCTTGAACTCCCAAGCTCAAGTGATCCTCCTTTCTTGGCCTCCCAAAGTGCTGGGTATAAGGCATGAGCCACTGTGCCTGGCCTACACTGTGTATTCTAAGAGCATAGAATGCTTTACGGTGTATGGAACCTTGCTGGTCCTATGGGAGACACACAGAAGTGTAGTTTTATTCACATGTAGTGTACAGTCTGTCTTTCGAAAGGACATCATTTTGGTATAGACCAGTGCTTCTCAGATTTTAATGGCATTCTTGAGGGTTTGTTAAAGTGCAGATTCTAATTCAGTAGGTCTATGGTGGGACCTGAGGTTCTGTTTCTTACAGGCTTCTCATGATGGCCACTGGTTGGTAAACCACACTTTGAGGAGCAAAGGGCTTAATAAACAGTAGTTTGGGAGGAGGCTTAATGGATGTGTGTCTGGCGGGCATCCGTGGAGTAGGAAATGCAGACCATGTTTGGGGTGCATATACTTAAATTCTCTTTACAGAGGAGCAAGCACGGTCTCACCATGGTGTCCTTGGCTGTTTTGGTTTTGTCTCCCTAACTCCCTGCCCACTCACTTTTCATGGCCCTCTGCTGGAACTTCCTCTCTGGCCCCATACTTTTGACTTGAGACCTTATGACTCTCAGAGCCTGTGTATTTGGTATATTTGTGTGTGTGCAGGGATAGGCATAGAGGGCAATTTCACCGCAAATATTTAAATTTTAACATTGCCACATCACGAAAATCAGTTTCCTTTTAAATGTTCCCATCTGGGCTGTGTGTACAATAATCTTTATGATGTCTCTGGCACATCCCCTTGCTGAGCTTGGGCACTTTGTAGATGACCTGTGGGTGCGCACCTGCAGCACTGAGTCTTGTGGGCTGTATTTGCAGGGCCCTTCACCTGGTGGGCATTTCCTGGTGCCACCTCACAGATTCTAACCTTCATCTCCGGGCACGCTTGCCCTTTCCCCAGGCCTGGGAAGCTTCTCCTCCTCATCCCTGTTCCAGGCACATGACTGCTTCCTGTTGCAGAACGAATGAAATTTATTTCAGGGAAAAACATAGTAGGTAGGTTTTATATCCCAAAAGTGTCCTTCCATCTGTTAAGGCCAAGTTTAAATGTTACCTTTTCAACTAAAAAATTGCAGGTCATGCTTATTTGTCTCTCCCTCAAGCTGTATTGATTAAGGCAAATAATGAGATGGAAGTCACAAAGTGTTTGTCATGGTGTGTGTGCCATGCTCGCCAGCACTAGCCACCCTGCCTGCTGCCGGCAGAGCACCTGGGTGTGAGGGTCAGGGCGGGCAGAAATAAGCTGTAGGGTGAGGTAGAAACGCCAGTGTACAGTGGAAGAGTGCAGCCCCTTGCTCAGGTCTCAGCACGGCAGAACTGTGGGGGGGCTTTAACTCAGTATATACTCCTGAAAAATTTTTAAATGACCAGGGCCAATAGATACGTGACAGATAGATACAAATAGATAGTAGATATTTGTCAATTTGTGAGGTAGAAAGCCTTGTAATGTGTTCTAAGCACTACAAACATTCTTCTGAGATTATGTTATTTACCTACGGCCTCTGGTAGCACTTTGGGTAGAATATGACTTTTCTCTAATTTTGAGATAATTTCTTTTCTTTTCTTTTCTTTTTTTATTCTGAGACAGAATTTCACTCTTGTTGCCCAGGCTGGAGTGCAATGGCGTGATCTTGGCTCACTGTAACCTCCGCCTCCTGGGTTCAAGCAATTTTCCCACCTCAGCCTCCCAAGTAGTTTGGGATTACAGGCATGCGCCATCACGCCTGGCTAATTTCCTTTCCTTCCTTTCCTCTCTTTCCTCTCCTTCCTCTCTTTCTCTCTTTCTTTCTTTCTGTTTTTTTTCTTTTTTTTTTTTTAGACAACGTCTTGCTCTTGTCCCCCAGGCTGGAGTGCAACGGCACGATCTCGGCTCACTGCAACCTCTGCCTCTTGGGTTCAAGCGATTCTCCTGCCTCAGCCTCCGGAGTAGCTGGGATTACAGGCACCTGCCACCACGCCCAGCTAATTTTTGTATTTTTAGTAGAGACAGGGTTTCACCATGTTGGCCAGGCTGGTCTCGAACTCCTGACTTCAGGTAATCCATCTGCCTTGGCCTCCCAAAGGGCTGGGATTATAGGCATGAGACACTGTGCCTGGCCTATATGATATATCATTGTTATTATATAGTCATCCTATAGTCATATAGAGCACTGGAACTCATGCCTCCTATCTAGCTGTAATTTTGTATCCATGAGCAAATCTATCCCTATACTCTCCCTCCCCCTACCTTCACCAGCTACTTATTTTAAAGAATTAACAACAAGAAGAAGAAAATCCTGTAAGCCAAGTGTAAACTCCTGGAATAGCTCTTAGTTCTGCAGTCTATTTGGGTTCTCCCATGTTTTAATATTGAACAGAGCAGCTGAGCCTGTAGCCTGTGTACTGTGAATGGCACACTTCCCCTAATTATCCTTTAAATCATGGAGCAGTGACCACTCACAGGGTCATCGTTGTTTCCAGGATCCTGCATCTGTTGAAACCTTGGATCTCTGTTCTGAATCTTGCCTCCTGTGATTGCTACTCACACCTTTCCCTCCCCACCCAATTGGACAGGACTCTGATCCCTTAATCCACTAATGAAAGCTCATATCCTGTAAGTGATATCAGCTTTTTGGGTTTGGCCAATTTTATTGAAGACTTGTGCTAGTGGAGGAGGGTTGAAGCATAGTTTAACACAAGGACATCAGTGTTTTAAAAAACTCATGATTCTTTCCCAACCATGGGCTGGGAGAAGATAATGGAAACAACAAAACTACACTGGCCACAGTTTTACTAGGAATATCCTTCTGCCCATGGAAACCACACCCCAGAACTCAGCGACAGATACCCGGATGTCTACCACACATAAAGCACTGTATTCTTGATTTAAAAGGCCACAGTGATAAAATGCATACTTTCTTTTAGACATGAGTAAGAATTATGGCATCACACCAGGGCTCATCCTCTGGCCTGGCTTGTGAGGGATGGGGGGAAGCCTTTTAGACTCCGAGTTCAAATGCCATCCCTCCCACCAGCATTAGAGAAACCTGAGTCAGCTCACTCAAACCCAGGCTGAATCCCTGCTGGGCTCTGCCCCTGCATATCTACCTCCTAGCGATCTACCTTGGGGCTAGGTAGGGAGCTTTCCAAGATCTCTACCATAGAAATAATTTTTTTTTTCCTTTAAGATGTAAAGAAACATATTCTCAAGCTGAGTTTCAACTACTTCAAACTTCAGAGCTTTTGTGTGTATATGAACACACAAAAGCCCACACCACGCCCAGCCACTCCTGGCTAATTTTCTATTTTTAGTAGGGACTGGGTTTCTCCACGTTGGTCAGACTGGTCACGAACTCCTGACCTCAGGTGATCCTCCCACCTCAGCCTCCCAAAGTGCTTACAGGCGTGAGCCACCACGCCCGGCCGAAATAATTTCTTTTGAGAATATTTCTCATTGAATGGTGGCTCTAACTATTTGGTTACCACTGAGTTTCAAGATGTGTTCCCTGGGCCAGGAAGAAGTCAGCTACTTGTCAAGGATCAGCTATGTTATAGGTGGATCCTGCCAGAACCAAAGATGGAATAGTTTCATCACGAGCAGCCTTTGTGTTGAAAATATTTTCATCACTGAGAAGTATGCCTCTTTTTGTCAACAGATGTACTGCTTTTTGGAATCGTTTTCTCTAGGCAAACAGTAAAGGTACAAATAATCCCCCACGATGACTCAGAACATTTTTTGTCAGCTCAGGTTCTAAATATTTATGTTGTAGCCTGGAATGAAATTTTCATGAGTTCTGTATAATTTGAAAAACAGTTTGCAAAGCAGTGTGGGAGATACCCATTGCTGGCCTCTTTGCTTTCATCTGAGAGGTGGACGTTGATTAGTGCCCCCTGAGGGCAGATGTGTATGATATGGGAGAGAGGGGATGCTGGGGGCCATAATTCCCCATGTGAGGGTGAAAGCAGTCTGAGAGGACAAGCTGGCCCACAGAGACAGACGTGAGGTTGGAGAGAGGGGAAGGTGCTGTGATTCAGGGCTGGCTCCTGTGATTTCTGAAGCCCAGCTCCATGCCTGCCTTTTCCATGATCATGTGAGCTATGAGTAGGTTTATGATTGTTTGCCTTGCTTTTCTGTCCTAATGCAAGCTGCAGATGGAATCTGGAAGTGTTGTTCATGGTGTAATTTATTCATGCTTCAGTCAGTCTTTATCAAGTGCTTACTGGAGCCCATGTATTGGCACATGCCCTGCTGGTTGGTGCAGCCCACCAGAAATATAGACCTTTCAGTCTCCAAGGTAACCAAGTAGGGGGTAGACAGGTCCCCTTTGGATGTGTCAGATGCACCCTGGACATGCGGAGGTAGAGCATGTAGAGGAAGCCAGTCCACCTTTGAGTTAACTTCATATGAAACACTGCCCAGTGGGCTTTTTTTTTTCTTTTTTTCTTTTCTTTTTTTTTTTTTTTCTGAGACAAAGTTTGGCTCTTGTTGCCCAGGCTGGAGTGCAATGGTGCAATCTTGGCTCACCACAACCTCCGCCTCCTGGGTTCAAGAAATTCTCCTGCCTCAGCCTCCTGAGTAGCTGGGCTATTATAGGCATGCATCACCATGCCTGGCTATGTTGGTCAGGCTGGTCTTGAACTCCTGACCTCAGGTGATCCACCCGCCTCAGCCTCCCAAAGTGTTGGGATTACAGGTGTGAGCCACCGCACCCGGCCCCAGTGGGCTCTTTACTCTTGTAAGCATGAATGACTTGTGTGCCCAGGGTGGTCACTGGACTTGAAGTCATGTTGGCCAGTGCTGGAATGTGGCCCTGCCATTCCATGAGGCCCACTCAGTTCTAACCTTGGTGGTGCTGAGCTCGGAGGACAGGAATGGCTGGGAGGTGAGGTTCTGTCATGCCTCTGTTTCCATGGGTTTTTCATTTCTATTTGTTTTTTATCTGAAATATAAACTACATACTATAAAATGCGCCATTTTAAATTGTACAATTCAGTGTTTTTTGTTATAGCCACAAGATTGTGTAACCATTACCACTAATTCCAGAACATTCCAGAATGATGGACATTTGGGCTGTTTGCACCTTTTGGCTATTTTAAATAATATTGCTATAAACATTTGTGTACAAGTTTTTGTGTGGACGTTTTCATTTCTGTTGGGTAGGGGTGGAATTGCTGAGTCATACAGAAGCTGTTTCACCATTTGAGGAACTGTTAGCATGTTTTCCAAGGTGGCTGTACCATTTTACATCCTAACCAGCAGTGGATGAGAGTTTCAATTTCTCCCTGTCATCACCAACATTTGTTATTGCTCGTCTTTTAAATTCTAGCCTTCCTGGTGGGTGTGAAGTGGTATTTCATTGTGTATTTATTTTTAGTTTTTTTTGAGATGGAGTCTCGCTCTGTCACCTGGGCTGGAGTGCAGTGGCGCGATCTCGGCTCACTGCAAGCTCCACCTCCTGGGTTTGCGCCATTCTCCTGCCTCAGCCTCCTGAGTAGCTGGGACTACAGGCGCCCGCCACCACTAATTTTTTTGTATTTTTAGTAGAGACGGAGTTTCACAGTGTTTTTTTAAATTACTAGTGCTGCTGAACATCTTTTCTTGTGCTTATTGGTTATTTGTATAACTTTGGAGAAATCCTGTCCAACTCCTTTGCTCATTTGATTTTTTTTTTTTTTTTTTTTTTTGAGACAGAGTCTTGCTCTGTCGCCCAGGCTGGAGTGCAGTGGCATGATCTCGATTTATTGCAACTTCTGCCTTCTGGGTTCAAGCGATTCTCCTGCCTCAGCCTCCCAAGTAGCTGGGGTTACAGGCATGCACCACCACACCTAGCTAATTTTTGTATTTTAGTAGAGACAGGGTTTCACCATGTTAGCCAGGCTGGTCTCAAACTCCTGACCTCAAGTGATCCACCTGCCTTGGCCTCCCAAAGTGCTGGGATTATGGGCGTGAGCCACCACGCTTGGCCTTTTTATTTTATCTTATTTTATTTTTTGAGATGGAGTTTCTCTCTTGTCGCCCAGGCTGGAGTGCAATGGCACAATCTCAGCTCACCATAACCTCTGCCTCCTGGGTTCAAGCGATTCTCCTGCCTCAACCTCCAAGTAGCTGGGATTACAGGCATGTGCCACCACACTTGGCTAATTTTGTATTTTTAGTAGAGACGAGGTTTCTCCATGTTGGTCAGGCTGGTCTTGAACTCCTGACCTCAGGTGATCTGCCCGCCTCGGCCTCCCAAAGTGCTGGGATTACAGGTGTGAGCCACCGTGCACCTGGCCTTTTTTTTTTTTTTTTTTTTTTTTTTTTTTTTTTTTTTTTAGACGGAGTCTGGCTCTGTCATCCAAACTGGAGTGCAGTGGTACAATCTTGGCCGGCTCGCTGCAACCTCCGCCTCCTGGGTTTGAGTGATTTTCCTGCCTCAGCCTCCCAAGTAGCTGGGATTACAGGCATGTGCTACCACGCCCAGCTAATTTTTGTATTTTTAGTAGAGACAGGGTTTCACCATGTTGGCCAGGCTGGTGTCAAACTCCTGACCTCAACTGATCCACCTGCCTCAGCCTCCCAAAGTGTTGGGATTACAGGTGTGAGCCACTGTGCCCGGCTGTTTTGCTCATTTTGAAATTTAGGTTATTTGTCATTTTTTTTTTTTAAATTGAGATGGAGTCTTGCTCTACTGCCCAGGCTGGAGTTCAGTGGCACGATCTTGGCTCCCTGCAAACTCCACCTTCTGAGTTCAAGCAGTTATCCTGCCTTAGCCTCCTGAGTAGCTGGGGCTACAGGCATGTGCCACCACGCCTGGTTAATTTTTGTATTTTTAGTAGAGACAGGGTTTTGCCATATTGTCCAGTCTGGTCTCGAACTCCTGACCTCAGGTGATCCACCCGCCATGGCCTCTCAAAGTGCTGGGATTACAGGCATGAGCCACCGTGCCTGGCCCATTTTTTCTTGACTTGTAAGAGTTTTTATATATGTATTCTGGATACTAGATCTTATCAAATATATAGCTTTTGAATATTTTTCCCATTCTTTGGATTGTCTCTTTACTTTCTTAATATTATCCTTTGATGCAAAAAAAGTTTTTAATTCTGATGCAGCCCAATTTCTCTCTCTCTCTATATATTTTTTGGTGACTTGTACTTTTGGGATTTTATCTAAGAAACTGTTGCCTAGTCCAAGGTCACTATAGAGGGTTCTCCAGAGAAACAGAACCCATAGATCAATTGATAGAAATTTATTATGAGGACCTGGCTCACGTGATTATGGAGGTGGAGAAATATCACCATGTGCTGTCCGTAAGCTGGAGATGCAGGAAAGTCTGAGTTCAAAGACCTGAGAACTGGGAGAGCTGATGGTGTAAGTCTTAGTCTAAGGGCAGGTGAAGACTGATGTCCCAGCTGAAACATCAGGCAGAAGGGACAAGTTTTCCCATCCTCCACTTTTTGTTCTGTTCAGGCCCAGTTTTATTTTTCAAGGCTGTTTTGGCTATTCTGGGTTCCTTGCATTTTTGTATTTATGCCAAAAAAAAAAAAAAAAAAAAAAAGGCTGTTGAAGTTTTGGTAGAGATTGCAATGAAGCTGTAGATCGCTTTGGGGAGTATTGCCATCTTAATATTACATCTTCCAACACATGAACATGAGATATCTTTTCATTTACTTATATCTTCTTTAGTTTTTTTAAACAATATTTTGTGGTTTTCAGCATATAAGTTTGCACTTCCATTTTAGTTTATCCCTACATATGTTACTCTTTTTGATGCTATTATACATGGAACTGTTTTCCTAATTTGAGTTTTGGATGATTGCTACAACTGGTTTTTGTGTATTGGTCTGGTATCCTGCAATTTTGCTGAAATAGTTTATTAACTCTAATAGCTTTTCTGCATAAACTATTTAGGCTTTTCTATATATAAGATCCTATCATTTGCAAATAGTTTTTCTCCTTTTCCAATCTGAATACTTTTGATTTCTTTTTCTTGTCTAATTGCTGTTCCATTATCTTTTTCCCCCAACTTTACAATTGGTTCATTGGGATATTAAATGCATTTTTGAGTTATGATGGGTTGATCAGTACATAACACCATTGAAAATCCAGGAGTAGCTGTATAAGGCAAAAAAGGTGTAACTAATGAAAGGATACTAAGTGACTTGAGAGAAACCAGTAGATGTTTACAATTGATGGGGAACCATGGAAGAAAGACACTGATACATAACAACAGTGAAATTGTACTGAGAACTCTCAAGGATTTGACATGGAAACATACAGGAAGGAAGAAAGGGAAGGAGGGAAGAAAGTAAAGGAAGGAAAGGGGGAGGAGTAAGGAAGGGAGGAAGGGGAAGACGCTTGGTGGTACTAAAAGCAGAAACGTAATCAGTTTCACAAATTTAAACATTTGAAATAGGAGATAAAAAGGGAAATTTTGGCATATTTCAACTATAGTGTGGACTTGAATGTCAAATAGAAGAAATATCTCCAGACAGAGCAAAAACACAAAGATATTTTCATCATGACTAGAAAGATGAGTCCTGAAGGAGAGTTCTTGGAGAACTAAATGTGAAACATACATATCAATTATCAATATCAATAAAAACAGAAACCACATGACAATCTCAATCGACACAAAAAGTGCATTTGAAAAAATACAACACACTTCATAACACAAATACTTAAAAAACTGTAAACAGAGGGGAGCTTCCTTAACCTGATAAAGAACAGCTACACACACACAAAAGAAAACCCACAAAAAACCAATGTTTAATGGCAAAATACTGAATGCCTTCCGCTTCACATCATGAATAAGAAAGACAAAGATGTCCACTTTTGCCACTTCTATTCAAGATTGTACCAGAGTTTCTAGCCAGGGAAATTAGGCAATAAAAGGCATCTAGATAAGAAAGGAAGAAGAAAAACAATCTCTATTCCTTGCAGACATTATCCAACATGTAGAATATCTTAAGGAAACCATTAAAACAACTATTAGAACTAAGAAATGCGTCCAGCAAGGTTTCAGGATACAAGATCAATATACAAATATCAATTAAATTTCCACACAATAACAATGAATAATCTGAAAATGAAATTTAACAATTCCATTTACAATAACATCAAAAAGAATAAAAATACTTGAAATAGGCCGGGCGCGGTGGCTCAAGCCTGTAATCCCAGCACTTTGGGAGGCCGAGACGGGCGGATCACGAGGTCAGGAGATCGAGACCATCCTGGCTAACACGGTGAAACCCCGTCTCTACTAAAAAATACAAAAAAAAACCTAGCCGGGTGAGGTGGCGGGCGCCTGTAGTCCCAGCTACTCGGGAGGCTGAGGCAGGAGAATGGCGTAAACCCGGGAGGCGGAGCTTGCAGTGAGCTGAGATCCGGTCACTGCACTCCAGCCTGGGCGACAGAGTGAGACTCCGTCTCAAAAAAAAAAAAAAAAAAAAAAATACTTGAAATAAGCCTGACCAAAAAATACAAAACATATACCCTGAAAACTACAAAATATTATTGAAATTATAGATGGCATAAATAAATGGAAAGACAAAAAACGTTCATGGATGGAAAGACTTCATATTGCTGGGATGGTAATAATTCCCAAAGTGTTCTACACATTCTGATAGTGACAGGAGGCAGCCAAATGCCCAGGCAGATAGGGGCGAGTCCCCGGTGAAACCCCACCTACAAGCTGAAGGCAGTTTAAAGCCTCAAAGCCAAGCTACAAGTTAAATCTTCGGACTGGATTGAGAACTTGTCTTCCCATTTGGCACGCTTTCTCCTCTGATTGATCCCCACCCTTCACCTGTTTTACATATACCTAATCTTTCCTAATTGATTTTCTACACTGTCATGTCCACCTTTGAGTGGTGTCTTTGCTTTAACCTTTTTTGCATACTCACAAGCCAATCAGCAAACACTCCCCATTCTGAATTCATAAAAAGGGCCCAGCCACGCTGAGAGAAAAAAACCACCCGACTGCGGAGGTGGGGGACCCCCTTCCCCATCCTTCTGCACCCCCTCTCCGCTGAGAGCTATTCCATTGCTCAATAAAATTCTCTGCCTATCCTTACCCTTCAACTGTCAGTGTATCCTCATTCTTCTTGGACATAGGACAAGAACTCGGGAACCACCAAGATGTAACACAGGTGAGCTGGGGCACCACCAGTGGCAGTCCCAGGGCCGAGCAAGGCCCAGGGTTGCAGGGGCATTGCTGGCTAGAGGTCCCGACTGACAAAGTAACTGAGAAAATTCCTGTGTCTGTTCCACATACTTCCCATCAAAAGCCTAGTTGGCAAGTTCACAGAAATTGGTAAGCTGATTGTAAAATTCATACAGGAAATATCAAGGACCCAGAATAACTAAAACAATCTTCAAAGAAATAAACAGAATTATAAGACTCTTCCCTATGTTAAAGCATCCTGCAAGATACAATAATCATGACCATATGGTACTGGGATACAGACGTAGAGATATAGATGAGGGGAATAAACAGAGCCCAGAAGTAAGCCATTACATTTACAGTCCACTGATTTTCAGACTGTGCTGAGAAAACTCATTGTGGGTAGGAATCCTATTATTATTATTTTTTTTGAGATGCAGTCTCACTCTGTTGCCCAGGATGGAGTGCAGTGGTGTGATCGCAGCTCACTGCAACCTCTGCCTCCGAGTTCAAGTGATTCTCCTGCCTCAGCCTCCTGAGTAGCTGGGATTACAGGCAGGCACCACCACACCCGGCTAATTTTGGTACTTTTAGTAGAGATGGGGTTTCACCATGTTGACCAGGCTGGTCTCAAACTCCTGACCTCTCAGGTGATCTGCCCGCCTTGGCCTCCCAAAGTGCTGGGATTACAGGCATGAGCCACCGTTGCCAGCCAGGAATCCTCTTCTTATCAAATGGTGCTTGCACAATGGGATACCCTCATACAAAAGAATAATGTTGGATACCTTCCTCAGACCACACACAAAAATTAACTCCAAGGTGACTATGGATGTAAATTTAAGAGCTAGAAAGAGAAAATCTGGCCGGGCGCAGTGGCTCACTTCTGTAATACCAGCACTTTGAGAGGCTGAGGCAGGCAGATTACCTGAGGTCAGGAGTTCCAGACCAGGCCTGGCCAACATGGCGAAACCCTGTCTCTATTAAAAAAAAATACAAACATTAGTCGGGCGTGGTGGCCCGTGCCTGTAATCTCATCTACTCGGAAGTCTGAGGCAGGAGAATTGCTTAAATCTGGGAGGCAGAGGCTTCAGTGAGCTGAGATTGTGCCATTGCACTCCAGCCTGGGCAACAGAGTGAAACTCTGTCTCAAAAGAAAAATAAATAAATAAATAAATAAATAATCTTAAAAAATAAAAAATAATAAAACAAAAAAAGATAAAATCTTAGAAGAAAATATCACTGCAGGCGAGATGAAAGTTTTTAAGATGTGGCATCAAAACCACCAGTGACAAACGAAAATACAATAATTGTACTTTATAAAAAGCAAAACCTGTTGTGTTTCAAATATGAAAATACAACTACAAAATGGGAGAAATATTTGCAATCATACACCTGATAGGGAACTTGTATTTAGATTACAAAAAGAATTCTTCCTACTCAATAAAAAGAAGAAAAATAATCCAATTTTTAAATAGGCAAAGGATTGCAGTAGATATTTCTCTAAAGAAGATACACAAATAGACAAGAAACACATGAAATGATTCTCTGTATCCTCAAGTCAAGTCAAAACAACAATGATGCCACTTCACACTCACCAGAATGGCCAGAATGAAAAAGCAGATAATGACAAATGCTGATGAGGATGCAAAGAAGCTGGAACATTCCTGCATTGCTGGGGGGACTGTCAAATGCTACAGCCATGCTGGAAAATCTGGCAGTTCCTCAACATGTTAAACGTCACATAAGTCTTCATATGACCCAAGAGTTCCACTCCTGGGTATGCACCAAGAGAAAAGATGTCCACACCAAATAGTGTACAGGAGTGTTCATAGCAGCATTATTCACAGAAGCAAAAAAGTAGAAACAACCTAATGCCCATCAACTCATTAGCATCCCCAGGGGCATATTCATGCAGTCAAGTATCACTTGGCCATGAAGTGAATGAAACCGTGGGTAATGCTACAATGTGGATGAACCTTGAAAACATTATGCTAAGTAAAAAGACAGTTGTACAGGCTCACATATTGTGTTATCTGTTTATAGGAAATACCCAGAATAGGCAAATCTATGGAGATAGGGGAGAGCTCTGTATGGAGCTGTTACCTAGGGCCGAGGTTGTGGTTGGGGTTGGGGCTTGGAGACAGTATGAGGAATGACTAATGTTTATAGGGTTTCCTTGGGGGAGGGGGGACAAAGTGTTATAAAACTGTGATTTAAAATCAACTGTGCGCAATTATGAATATACTAAAAGCCATTCAATCCATCACCTTAAATGGGTGAATCTTATCTAGGGCATCTATGTTGAAACTGGGGCAGATGTAGTGAAAAAGAGAAAAAAAACGAGTAAATGTTTGCAATGGAGGCAGAAACAGAGAGAATGAGACGTCCTGTGAATGGAAGAAATAGAGAGAAGGGAACATGGTCATATTTACAAATCAGAGATCTGAAAATGGAGGTTCACACCAATAGTGTCACTGCCAGACAGGAGGGTCGCCCGCAGGGCTGCAGACAGACTGGGGTTCACACTGGCAATGGCGCTGGCAGCCACATCGGGAGGCAGGAGGGTCCCGATGCCCAGCTGAAGGGTAATGATAGCCTAGGTGGTGATGTCGGCCATTAGAGGGGCCTCTTCTGCTGGCAAGTGTGTGACAGTAGAAAGAAGGACAGGCCTATGTGGAACGCAGCAGGGGCTCTTCTGTGGCTGGATGTGGGACCCTGAGTAGGAATGTGGGGAATGGACAGGTAAGCGGATCATGCTGGCTGGTAGATTGGCCAGCACTATGAGCTGAAGGACAACAATGGGGAGTGGCTGTGAGGCCCTGGGAGTGTCTGAGTGTGAAAGGAGATGGGTGCGAGCCACTGGGGAATATGTGGTGGCTACTGCTGCGTAGATGGACGTTGTGGGAGAATATGCTGGTGAGGTCTGTGAGTTTCTAGGGGTTTCCTCGGTGCCTGGGGCTGGCTCCTGCAGAAAACTGAAGATGGTTGGAGCAGAGCTGAGACACACAGGAGTCCCTAAGGAAAGGGGGTGAAGAGGTGAGAGAGATAGGGGAGGATCTCAGGGGAGGTCTGTGAGTTTTTAGGTGATTCCTGGATGTGGGGCGTTTGGAATCTGGGGACGGCTGGAGAGGAGCTGGGAGACATGGGAGAGTCTCTGAGGGCTGGGGGTGACGAGTTGAAAGAGACTGGGGAGGAGCCCTGTGAGGTCTCTGAATTTCTGGGTGTTTCCTAGATGTGTAGGGTTGACTATTGCAGAAATCTGGGGGTGGTTGGAGAGGAGTTGGGAGATACAGGAGCATCCCTGAGAGCAAAGGGTGAAGGTGCGGAGACATGGGGGAGGATCCCAGGGAGGTCTGTGGGTTTCCAGGTGATTCCTGGGTGTGGGGAGCTGACTCCAGCTGAAATGCGGGGATGGTTGGAGAGGAGCTGGGAGACACCGGAGAGTCCCTGAGGGCTGGGATGGAGACATGGGGGAGGATTCCAGGAAGGCCTGTGAGTTTCTAGGGGTCTCCTGGGTGTTAGGGGCTGCCCCCAGGAGAAGTCTGGGGATGGCTAGAGAGGAGCTGGGACACACTGGAGCGTCCCAAAGGGCTGCAGGAGAAGAGTTGAGAGACAGCGTGGAGGAGGGCACTCAGATTTGCGTCTGCAGGTGATTCTTGAGTGTTGGGGGGCAACAGTCAGTTGGAGACATGTGGGGATGATTAGAGAGTAACTGGGAGACATGAGAGAGTCCCTGAGGGCTGGAGCTGAAGGGGTGGGAGTCATAGGGGAGGACCCCAGTGAGGTCTGTGAGTCTCTAGGTAATTCTTGGGTGTGACGGGCTGACTGTGTCAGAAATCGTCGGTGGTTTGAGGAGTAGCTGGGAGACACAGGAGAGAGTCCCTGAGGGCTGGGGGTGAGCTGTGGGGCCATGGCAGTAAGAACATGTGGTATATTACTGATGCATGTGGTGGCTGTGAAGAAGCCCCAGGGAAGGGCAGAGCCCAGTGGCTTCTGTGATTGTCCCTCATGGTTAGGAAAGGGAAATGGGATATTGTGGGATTTTGGTGAAGGAGGAAGTGAGTGTAGTGAAGCCTTAGGGGATGATGAAAAGTAGCCCCAGGGTCCTAGTAGACCCAGGAGCCCCCTCCTGGGTCTGAGTTTCTGGGAGGGGAGAGAGAGAAGCTGGGTGAGGCTGGCATGGATCTTGAGACCAGGCTGGGGGACTGCTCACAGAAGGAGCCAAGTGAGACCCCACTATTCTTAGATGCAGACATGATTAGAAACCAGGAGCTCCCAGGGTCCCTTACTTCTTTTCTGACCCCCAATATGAAGGGTAGAGTGAGTGAGTATGTGTGGGTGGTGAGAAGTGTGTGCTCCTTAGGAAAGTGGGAATAAACAAATGAGACAGACAGAGATTCACTTACCCAAGTGTTCTGTCCTGTCCTCTGAATCCGCTCCCAGGTCATAGGATGCGGTAAGCTCCCGGGTGCACCCAGAACCAGCAGCAGGCTCTAACCACTGCTGTCCTCTGCAAGGATCTGAGCACCATCAGGCCAGGGTGGGCTTAAGTATCCATGGGCGGGGTCTGACAGCGGAAAGGGCGGAGCTTTATGCCTTTTTCCCTGAGCCTCACCCAGCTTTACTAGGCTCCACCGCATAGGAAGATGCTTTCCTGATTTGCTTTCAGGTGAAACATTTGGGACAGTCTAAAAACTTAGAACTTTTGTTGGCCAAATATATGATGAATTAATAGCACTTAACCCTGAAAACCGTCTAGCTCTGTGGTTCTCACGTTGTGATTCTGAGACCAGCAGCATCCTTGTAACCCTCAACCCAGAGATCTGCAAATCTGTGTTGTAAGAAGCCTTGCCCCTGCCCCGATGCATGGCAGTTTAAGAACCACACGTGTTCGCCAAAAGATCTTTAAGAAAAAGTTGGAATGTCTTTTGTTTAAATATTATTCTGCTCTGGAGTCATCTGGAGAAATCAGGACCAGGTGGGGAGAGCACTGATTGGAGGAGGGTGATTCTGAATAATTATATTAATCAGACTGAGACTGGCACTGCTCAGGTGTGACAAATACCTGATTTTACATAAATATTTACATCAGAACATAAACATTTTCTACCTTCGTTTGCCTGATGGCCTCATTAAGGGTCAACAGCTTTCCGTTCCCAGAGTTGATGTCTCATTCCAAGGACTTTTAGGGACACTGAGGGTGAGGGGAGAAGGATTTCTGACACTGTTTCATTCTTTGTTGCTTTGTGAAGAAAATGACATTTGTTTTATACATATATTACATTCTCCTTTCATTACAATTCTTCCTTTTTTCCAAGCCTCCTGAGATAACTTATGATTTTAATTCATCTTCTCTTTTTCTAAATGATTTACATCTGAAATAAATTTTGGTGACGTATTATACCACTCTCACTCTATTCTAAATTTGAAGGATATTCTCATTTCCTTCAATGAACCCACTAGCTATTTTAAGAACTTTACTTATGTTTCAAGTCCGGCTGATGAATCATGAATATTTTGTTCAGATGTTGGTAATATTCCTTTTTTTTTTTTTTTTTTTTTTTTTTTTAAAGACAGAGTGTCACTCTGTTGCCCAGGCTGCACTTCAGTGGCACAATCTTGGCTCACTGCAACCTCCGCCTCCCAGGTTCAAGTGATTCTCCTGCCTCAGCCTCCCAAGTAGCTGGGACTATAGGCGCACGCCACCACACCTGGCTAATTTTTTTGCATTTTTAGTAGAGATGGGGTTTCACCATGTTGGCCAGGCTGGCCAACAAACTCCTGACCTCAGGTGATCCACCTCCCTTGGCCTCCCAAAATGCTGGGATTACAGGTGTGAGCCACTGCGTCTGGCCAATGTTGGTAATATTTGCTGATTAGTAGATGATTAATTTTACATTACATCAATAGGCATTTATGAGGGATATCCATGGCTTTTGTACAACACTGAAATTGTCATTAAACCAGCAAATCTAACATTCAACTGCATCATTTCTTCCTTTATATGACTTGTATAAATAATATGTCAGCTTAAATTTGAGCATATTTTACTCTTAAATGGTGCAAAACAAGTTTGACTCATTCAGAACTTCGTCGAACTGCCTGGGATAAACAGTCTCATGTGTGCAATCTTTGACCCCACTGGGCCACGTAAGACTGGACCTGGAGCCCAGAATACTTCCGCTCCAAGTAACACTTGCCCTGTTTCAGACTCATTGTTCCTTTATTTAGCTTCAGAGTGTGCATCAATGACTCCCAGGTGTACCCCGAGCGTTCAGTATTTCACACTGTACTGACAGAAGTCAAGGTCCTTCTGGAGCTGCTGCAGGAGAGGGGTATGAGCAGCCAAATTGCCGTCTGTCCTGGAGTGGTGTTAGGGTTGGCTGCTAACCATGGGGGACTGACGGACACCACTGAAGCTGATATTCCGCTTCCACTGTCTCCTCTCTCTGCATGTAGGTAAAGCCTCGTTCCATCCAGTGCTTGTCTGCATTATGTTCACTTGGTGAATGCTATACCAAGATACAATGGATAGACGCATTTAGAGTCATCCTCTGGGATTGGTAATTACTACACCTTGTGCTGCTCCCTTGGGACTGAGAACCATGCGCATCTCTACAATGCAGCAGAAATGTCTCAAAGCTCGTAACTCTTGTATTTTCCGGTACTGATAACAATGTTTTTATCATTCATTACTTTGAATATTTTATTGTAACTTTCAAAGGAGGGGTGGTCATATAAATGCTTGGACTTAATGCGATTAAAATCATGGAGTATATCCATGATTTATGAAAAAGCAGTCCCGTGGCGGGGCATGGTGGCTCACACCTGTAATTTCAGCACTTTGAGAGTTGGAGATGGGAGGATCTCTTGAGCCCAGAAGTTTGAGACCAGGCTGGGCAAGATGGCCTAAATCCTAGCAATCTTTAAAGTGATGTCTTTTTTTGGATACGTGCTAATGAGCTGACTGGTGGCTGGCAGCCCCTAGGTAGCTCCAGGATGGGGCTGCTCACAGGAAAGAGCAAGGCAACATTAGAGGGGTGAGATTTTCGGCTCCAAACCCAATTTCCATGGAGGGCAGAGAAGCTGAAGGTTGAGTTGATCACCAGTAGCCTATGGTTTAATCCATCATGCCTATGTAATGAAGCCTCCATAAAAACCCCAAAAGGACTGGATTTAGAGACCTTCTGGTTAGAACTTCCTGGAAGATGTGCTTGGCTCCCCCCATACCTGGCCCTATGCATCTCTTTATCTGTACTTTTTGCAATATCCTTCATAATAAACTGGTAAATGTAAGTGTTTCCCTGAGTGCTGTGAGCTGCTCTAGGCAGATTAATGGAATTCAAAGAGGGGGTGGTGGAAACCTGGTTTATAGCTAGTCTGTCAGAAGCACAGGTAAAACAAACTGGGGCTTGCCATTGTCGTTGGAAGTGGAGGCCAGTCTTGTGGGCCTCTGGGACCTGATGCTATGTCCAGGTAGATAGTGTTCCAGTTGAATTGGAGGACACCCAGGTGGTGTCCACCGAAGAATTGATTGTGTGCTTGTTTGATGGAGAGAAATCCCCACATGTGTGGTCATAGAGTCTTCTGTGTTGATTACTGTGGTGTGAGAGCAGAGGAAAAAGTTTTTGTTTTTTTCCACTCAGCCTATAATGTAAAAAGGCCTATTTTCTCACATATTGAGGATCACTGGACTTATAATAAAAATGTATCATCTTTGTCAACTTGATAGGTAAAAAGGATGTTGGTTTTAATTTCTCTTTCTTTCTTTCTTTCTTTCTTTCTTTCTTTCTTTCTTTCTTTCTTTCTTTCTTTCTTTCTTTCTTTTTCTTTTTCTTTCTTTTCCTTTCTTTTCTCCTTCCTTCCTCCCTCCCTCCCTCCTTCTCTCCCTTTCTTTTCTTTCTTTCTTTCTTTCTCTCTCTCTCTTTCTTTTTCTTTCTTTCTTCCTTCCTTCTTTCCTTCCTTCCTTCCTTTCTCTCTTTTTCTTTCCTCTCTTTCTTTTTTTGTTTTGAGACAGAGTTGCACTCTGTTCCCCAGGCTGGAGTGCAGTGGCATGATCTCAGCTCACTGCAACCTCTGCCTCCCAGGTTCAAGCAATTTTCCTGCCTCAGTCTCCCGAGTAGCTGGGATTACAGGTGCATGCCACCATGCCTGCCTAATTTTTGTATTTTTAGTAGAGACAGGGTTTCACCATGTTGGCCAGGCTGATTTTGAACTCCTGACCTCAGGTGATCCACTCATCTTGACCTCCCAAAGTGCTAGGATTACAGGCATGAGCCACTGTACCCAGCCGGTTGTAATTTCATTGCTAAAAATAAAGGTGATCATAGTTGATAACTTTTTGTCATTTCTCTGTTCATAGCCTTCTCAAATATTTCACTCATTTTTTGATTTCTAAATTTTTTTTTTTTTGAGACAGAGTTTCACTCTTGTTGCCCAGGCTGGAGTGCAATGGTGTGATCTTGGCTCACTGCAACCTCTGCCTCCTGAGTCAAGTGATTCTCCTGCCTCAGCTTCCCGAGTAGCTGGGATTACAGGCATGCGCCACCACGCCCGGCTAATTTTGTATTTTTATTAGAGGTAGGATTTCTCCATGCTGGTCAGGATGGCCTTGAACTCCTGACCTCAGGTGATCTGCCTGCCTCGGCCTCCCAAAGTGCTGGGATTACAGGCATGAGCCACCTCACCTGGCCTAAATTTTTAATTAAAAACTTTTTTTTTAGAGACAAGGTCTCTGTGCCACCCAGGCTGAAGCGCAGTGGCACAGTCATAGGTCACTGAAGCCTCCAATTTCTGGGCTCAAGCAATCCTCCTGCATTGGCCTCTTGAGTAGCTGGGACCACAGGTGCACATCACCATGCCTGGCTGTTCACCCATTTTTCAGTTGTTCATTTGTCCCCCCTCACTGTTTTGTGACCATCCCTTCCTAAGGAAATTAGCTGCTATCTGTCATATGTATTGAGGATAATTTCCCCCAGTCATTTGCCATATGTCTTAATTTTAATATGCTATAAAATTCATAGTTTTCACTTTATGGCACCTGGGTTGAGAACCATTATTTGAACCAAAAATTGGTCTGTCACTCTTTTGGTTTGAGCCTTTATTTTGCCAATAGTGTTTTTTAAATGTCTGCATATTTCTAGGACTTTCTCATTTTGCTAAATTTTATATATATATATATATGTGTGTGTGTGTGTGTATATATATATATGAGATAATATTTGCTTATTTTTAAGAAAAATGTTAAAATGCAAGCCCCTATTCCTACATCAACCTCCTCTCCCTTGTTAATTCCATTTCTCTCCCAAAATAACCACCTTTAACAATTTTGCCTTTGTTATTTCAGATTGGTTTCTATATATTTACATACATATTTATGTAAGGTTAGAAACAGAGTTTGGGAGTTTGTGTGTTTTTACTTAAGTGGTACCATATTGACTATATATTCTGCACATGTTTTTGTTGTTTTTTACATTGTCTTGGAGATCTTTCCATGTTTATACATGTAAATTACCTTATTCTTTTTCATTGCTCACAGCATTCCATGCTATGGGTGTATCAGGTTAATAAACTGCTATTGGTGAATATCTATTTTTTTTCTTAATAATTCTGCAGTGAACAGCTTTTGTACATACTCTTATAAATGTGTGTTTCTGTAGGATCATTCCCTAGAAATGGCAAACCCAAAAATTTAAGAGAAAGCTGCCGAATTTTCTTTTCAAAGGCTGAACCAAGAGTAGACAACATAATCCATTTCCTCAAGCAGACAGATTGAGACAAGGTCTCAATCTGTCATCCAGGCTGTAGTGCAGTGGTATAATCAGAGCTCACTGCAGCCTGGAACTCCTGGTCTCAAGTCATCCTCCTACCTCAGCCTCCCGAGTAGCTGGGACTACAGGCATGCACCCCTGCACCTGGCTCATTTTTTTTTTTTTTTTGTATACATGGGGACTTGCTATGTTGCCCAGGCTGATCTGAAACTCCTGGTCTCAAGTGATCCTCCTGCCATGGCCTCCCAAAGTTCTGGGATTACAGGTGGGAGCCACCATGCCCTGCCTGGTCATCTTCTAATAAGCTTATTCTTTTGTATTTCCCTTGCTATTTACTCCTTGTTTGTTTTTTCTGTTTAGGTATTCATCTTATGTATGAACTCTTTCTGTATATTTTTCAAAGAAGTGATTCTCCTGTCTCAGCCTCCCAAGTAGCTGGGATTACAGGCACCCGCCACCATGACCGGCTAATTTTTGTATTTTTAGTAGAGACGGGGTTTCACCATGTTGGCTAAGTTGGTCTTGAACTTCTGACCTCAGGTGATCTGCCTGCCTCAGCCTCCTAAAGTGCTGGGATTACAGGCATGAGCCACTGTGCCCAGCCTAGAAAGCAATATTTATTAATAAGGCGAGTTATATTGCTTAATGTAGTAATGATAAATTTCCCATGCATTACTGCTGTACTGTAATAATTTTAATATATTGATGGCTTTTGTATGCTACTTTTTATAAATATTTGCAGTTTTATTCATAGGGACATTTACCTGTTGATTTTTTGGCATTTTTGAGTTTTTCTTAATTGTTCTGTTATAGTATAATTTGGTTATCAGGGTTATACTAGGATTTGTGGTAGTAATATAATGAATTTAGAAGCTTCCCAACAAGTTCTGCTCTGTTGGACAGTTTATAATAATAATAGGCTCATTAAAGCTATGGTATAATTCTCCCTTAGAGCATTCAGAATATATCACCTATTTGGGAATTAACCTTAAACTTCTGAGGTTATTGTTTTCTTTAGTATTTGTACTACTTGTCAAATATATTTTGGTTCTTTCTGTATTTCTTGAAAATTATATTTTCCATTTCATTCGCTTCTGTTTTTTTCTGTATTATCTGCTCTCTGCTTGCTCTGGCTTTGTTTGCTGTTTTTATTAGAGTCATAGACAGTTCAGTGTTAACAGCTTGGGCTGTGGAAGCTTCCTCTCAGTTTGTTGTACCAGTATGTTTAGTAGACACTGAGCCTCAGTGCCCTCATCAGTAAAATGACAATATAATCATGCCTGTGTTGTAGTGTGGGATGAGAATTAAATGAAGTAATACACATGAAACACTTAGAACATACGAACCCTCCATGCATGTTAGTTACTATTGTTATTACCACTTTCTTGTAGTGGAAGATGGGTTAATTTATTTTCACTCTTGTTTTTCATGAAATCATTGTTACAAGTTTTCCTTTGAGTATGACTTTATTTCCTACTGTCTTGAATATGTACTGCCTTTGTTTATTTTCAAAGAGTATGTGATTATTATTATTGTTTTTTTTTTTTTTTTCTGAGACAAAGTCTCGCTCTGTCGCCCAGGCTGGGGTGCAGTGGTGCAATCTCAGCTCACTGAAGCCTCCACCTCCCGGGTTCAAGCAATTCTCCTGCCTCAGCCTCCCCAGTAGCTGGGATTATAGGCGCACACCACCATGACTGACTGATTTTTGTATTTTTAGTAGGGATGGGGTTTAACCATGTTGGCCAGGCTAGTCTCGGATTCCTGACCTCAGGTAATTGTTTTGATTTTTAGATCCCACAAATAAGTGAGAACATGAGATGTTTGTCTTTCTGTGCCTGGCTTATTTCAATAGCATAATGACCTCCATTTCCATTTGTGTTGTGGCAATTTACAGGATCTCATCTTTTTTCTTTTTTTTATGGCTGAATAGTATTTCATTGTGTACATGTACCACATTTTCTTTATCCATTCATCTGTTGATGGACACTTAGGATGCTTCCAAATCTTAGTTATTGTGAACAGTGCTGCAACAAACATGGGAGTGCAGAAATCTCTTTGATATACTGATTTTCTTTCTTTTGGGTATCTACCCAGCAGTAGGATTGCTGGATCATATGGTAGCTCTCTCTTCAGCTTTTTGAGGGACTTCCAAACTGTTCTCCATAGTAGTTTTACTAATTTACATTCCCACCAACAGCGTATGAGGGTTCCCTTTTCTCCACATCCTCACCAGCATTGGTTATTGCCTGTCTTTTGGATAAAAGCCATTTTAAATAGGGTGAAATGATACCTTATTGTGGTTTTGATTTGCATTTCTCTGTTCTCTGATGATCAGTGATGTTGAGCACCTTTCGATATGCCTGTTTGCCATTTGCTTGTAGGTTTTAAAGACAGAGTCTCACTCTGTTACCCAGGCTGGAGTACACTAGCATAATCTTGACTCACTGCAGTCTCCACTTCTCAGGTTGAAGCAGTCCTCCCACCTCAGCTCCCTGAGTAGCTGGGACTATAGGCACATGCCATCATGCCTGGCAGATTTTTGTATTTTTTGTAGAGACAGGGTTTCTCCATGTTGCCCAGGCTGGCCTTGACCTCCTGGCCTCCCAGTGATCCTCCCACCTCGGCCTCCCAAAGTGTTGGGATTACAGGCATGAGCCACTGCGCGAGGACTTGTATGTCTTCTTTTGAGAAATGGCTATTTCAAATATTTGGGCCATTTTAAATTGGATTATTAGATTTTTTCCTATAGAGTTGTTTGAGCTCCTTATATATTCTGGTTATTAATCCCTTGTCAGATGGGTAGTTTGCAAATATTTTCTCCCATACTGTGGGTTGTCTATTCACTTTGTTGATAGTTTCCTTTGCTGTGCAGAAGCTTTTAAACTTTATGTGATCCTGTTTGTCCATTTTTGCTTTGGTTGCCTGTGCTTTTGGAGAAATTTTTGCCCAGACCAATGTCCTGAAGAGTTTCTCTGCTGTCTTCCTATAGTAGTTTCATAGTTTGAGGTTTTAGATTTAAGTCTTGAATCCATTTGATTTTTTTTTTTTTAATATGGTGAGAGATAGAGGTCTACTTTCATTCTTCTGCATATGGATATCTTGTTTTCCCAGCACCATTTATTGAAGAAGCTGTCTTTTCCTCAGTGTATGTTCTTGGCTCCTTTGTTAAAAATGAGTTCACTGTACATGTGTGAATTTGTTTCTGAGTTTTATATTCAGTTCCATTGGCCTATGTGAATGTTTGTATGCCAGTACCATGTTGTTTTGGTTATTATAGCTCTGTAGTATGATTTGAAGTCAGGTAATGTGATTCCTCCAGTTTTGTTCTTTTTGCTTAGGATAGCCTTGGCTGTTCTGAGTCTTTTGTGGTTCCATATAAACTATAGGGTTCTTTTTTTTCTATTTCTGTGAAGAATGTCATTGGTATTTTGATAGGGATTGCATTTAATCTGTGGATTGCTTTGGGTAGTATGGATATTTTAACAATATTGATCCTTCCAATTCATGAACATGGAATATTTTTTCATTTTTTGGCATCCTCTTCAATTTCTTTCATCAGCATTTTATAATTTTCATTATAGTAATCTTTTATTACTTTGGTTAATTCCTAGGTATTTAATTTTATTTGTGACTATTTTGTGTTGATTACTTTTTAAATTTCTTTTTTAGATTGTTCACTGTTGGCATGTAGAAATGCTACTGATTTTGTATCCTGCAAATTTACTGAATTTATCAGTTCTAATAGTTTTTTTGTGGAGTCTTCAGGTTTTTCCAAATATAAGATCATATCATCTGCAAACAAAGATAATTTGACTTTTTCTTTTCTGATTTGGATGCCCTTTATTTCTTTCTCTTTTCTGATTGTTCTAGCTAGGACTTCCAGTACTCTCTTGAATAACAATGGTAAAAGCGATATCCTTGTCATGTTCCAGATCTTAGAGGAAAGGCTTTTAGTTTTTCCCCATGCAATATGATACTAGCTGTGGGTCTGTTTTATATGGCTTTTAATATGTTGAGATATGTTCCTTTTATATCCCATTTTTGAGTTTTTAATCGTGAAGGGATGTTGAATTTTATCAAATGCTTTCTCATCATCAATTGAAATGATCATATGGTTTTCTCTTTTTTTTTTTTTTTTTTTGAGACAGAGTCTCGCTCTGTTGCCCAGGCTGGAGTGCAGTGGCACAATCTTGGTTCACTGCAAGCTCCGCCTCCTGGGTTCATGCCATTCTCTCACCTCAGCCTCCCGAGTAGCTGGGACTATAGGCGCCCACCACCATGCCCAGCTAATTTTTTGTATTTTTGGTAGAGATGGGTTTTCACCGTGTTAGCCAGGATGGTCTTGATCTCCTGACGTTGTGATCCACCTGCCTTGGCCTCCCAAAGTGCTGGGATTACAGGTGTGAGCCACCGCGCCCAGCTGGTTTTCTTTTTTTTAAATCATATGGTTTTCGTTTTTCATTCTGTTGATATGATGTATCATATTGACTGGTTCGTGTATGTTGAACCATTCTTGCATCCCAGAGATAAATCCCATTGGTCATGGTGAATGATCTTTCTAATGTATTGTTGAATTCAGTTTGCTTGTATTTTGTTGAGGATTTTTGCAACAGTATTCATCAGATATATTGACCTGTAGTTTTCTTTCTTCCTTTCTTTCTTTTTTAATGTGCCTTTATCTGGTTTTGTTATCAGGGTAATACTGGCCTTATAGAATGAGTTTGGAAGGATTCCCTCCTCCTCTATTTTTTGGAATAGTTTGAGTAGGGTTGGTATTAGTTCTTTAAATGTTTGGTAGAATTCAGCAGTGAAGCCATTGGGTTCTGGGCTTTTCTTTTTCTTTTCTTTTCTTTTCTTTTTCTTTTTTTTTTTTTTTTGAGATGAGTCTCGCTCTGTCATCCAGTGCCAGGCTGGAGTGCAGTGGCGCAATCTCAGCTCACTGCAACCTCTACCTCCCTGGGTTCAAGCAATTCTGCTGCTTTAGCCTCCCAAGTAGCTGGGACCACAGGTGTGCGCCACCACTCCCAGCTAGTTTTTGTGTTTTTTTTTTTTTTTTTTTTTGAGACGGAGTCTCGCTCTGTCACCCAGGCTGGAGTGCAGTAGCAGGATCTTGGCTCACTGCAAGCTCCGCCTCCCGGGTTTACACCATTCTCCTGCCTCAGCCTCCAGAGTAGCTGGGACTACAGGCGCCTGCCACCTTGCCTGGCTAGTTTTTTGTATTTTTTAGTAGAGACGGGGTTTCACCGTGTTCGCCAGGATGGTCTCGATCTCCTGACCTCGTGATCCGCCCCTCTCAGCCTCCCAAAGTGCTGGGATTACAGGCTTGAGCCACTGCGCCTGGCCTAGTTTTTGTATTTTTAATAGAGATGGGGTTTCACCATGTTGACCAGGCTGGTCTTGAACTCCTGACATCAGGTGATCTGCCTGCCTCAGCCTCCCAAAGTGCCAGACTTTTCTTTAGTGGGAGACTTTTTTTATGGCCTTGATCTTGTTATTTGTTACTGGTCTGTTCAGATTGTGGTTTTCTTCATGGTTCAGTCTTGGTAGGTTGTAAGTGTCTAGGAATTTGTCCATTTCTTCTAGATTTTCCAATTTATTGGGATATAGTTGCTCATAGTAGCTACTAATGATCCTTTGAATTTCTGTGGTATCAGCTGTTAATGTATCATTTCAGCTGTTAATGTATCATCATTCATCTGTGATTTTATTTGTTTGGATCTTCTCTCTTTTTTCTTAGTCTGGCTAATGGTTTGCCAATTTTGTTTAACTTCCCACAAAAGCCAACTTTTTGTTTCATTGATCTTTTGTATTGCTTTCTTCATTTCAATTTCATTTATTTATTCTTTGATATTTATTATTTCTTTTTTTCTACTAATTTTGGGTTCAGTTTGCTCTTGCTTTTCTAATTCTTTAAGATGTATCCTTTGATTGTTTCTTTGAAGTTTTTCTTCTTTTTTGATAGAGGCACTTATAGCTATCCACTTTCCTGTTAGTCCTGCTTTTACAGTACTAAGATTTTGGTATGCTGTGTTTTGGTTATCATTTGTTGCCAGAAATTTTTCAATTTCCTTCTTAATTTCTTCATTGACTTACTGGTCATTCAGGAGCATATTGTTTAATTGCCATGTATTTGTATAGTTTCCAAAATTCTTCTTGTCATTTTTCTAATTTTATTCCATTGTGGTCAGAGAAGATGCTTGATATTATTACATTTTTTTTTGAATGCTTTTAGACTTGTTTTGTGACCTAACATCTGGTCTATTTTTGAGAATGATGTATGTGCTGAAGAAAACAATGTGTATTCTGGCCCAGGTGTGGTGGCTCATGCCTGTAGTCCCAGCACTTTGGGAAGCCAAGGCCAGCAGATCACCTGAGCTTAGGAGTTTGAGACCAGCTTGGGCAACATGGTGAAACCTAGTCTCTACTAAAAATACAAAATTTGTCTGGGCATTGTGGTGCACTCCTGTAATTCCAGCTACTTGGGAGGCTGAGTAACGAGAACTGCTTGAACCTGGGAGGCAAAGGTTACAGTGAGCCAAGATCGTGTCATTGTGTCCCTGCAGTCCAGCCTGGGTGATCGAGTTAGATTCCATCTTAAAAAAAAAAAAAAAAAGGAATGTGTATTCTGCAGCCATTGGATGAAATGTTCTGTAAATATCTATTAATCTATTAGGTCCATTTGGTTTATAGTGCAGATTAAGTTCAATGTTTCTTTGTTGATTTTCTGTCTGAAAGATCTGTCCAGTGCTACAAGTGGGGTGTTAAAGTCTCTAGTTATTGTATTGTGACCCATGACTCTCTTTAGCTCTAATATTTGCTTTATGTATCTGGGTGCTCCAGTGTTGGGTGCATATATATTTAAAATTGTTACAGCCTCTTGTTGAATTGATCTCTTTATCATTTAGTGACCTTCTCTGTCTCTTCTTATAGTTGTCTTTAAATCTATTTTTTTCTGATATAAATACAGCTACTACTGTTGTTTTTTGGTTTCCATTGGCGTGGAATTTTATCTTTTTCCATCCCTTCAGTCTATGTGTGTCTTTATAGGTAAAGTGTGTTTCTTGTAGGCAACAGATCATTGTGTGTTTTAAAAAAAATTTTTTTACTTTTTTATCCATTCATTCACTCTATATCTTTTGATTGGAGAGTTTATTCCCTTTGCTTTCAATGTTATTACTGATATGTAAGAAGTTACTCCTGCCATTTTGTTATTTACTTTCTGGTTGTTTTGTGTTCTTCTTTTCCTTTCTTTTCTGTCTTCCTTTTAGTGGAGATGATTTTCTCAGGTGATACGATTTAGTTTCTTGCTTTTTATTTTTTGTGTATTCACTGTATTTTTTTTTATTTGAGGTTACTATGAAGCTTACAAATACTATCTTATAACTTATTATTTTAAACTGATAACACTGTTTGCATAAAGAAACAAGCAAAAAGAAAACTAATAAAGACTCTATGCCTTAACTTTATCTCCTCACTTTTAAACTTTTTGTTGTTTCTATTTATATTTTATTGTACTGTCCATGTCTCAAAAGTTGTAGTTATTATTATTATTATTTTTCTTCTTGTTCATTATTTAGTCATTCTACTTCAGAGTACTTTAAACACCACAGTTACAGTATTATAATATTCTGTGTTTTTCTGAGTACTTATTACCAGCGAGTTTTGAACCTTCAGATGATTTCTTATTGCTCATAATGTCCTTTATTTTTTCTGATCAAAGTCCTCCCTTTAGCATTTCCTGTAGGACAGGCCTGGCATTGGTGAAATCTCTCAGCTTTAATCTCTCAGCTTTTGTCTGTCTGGGAAAAATCTTTATTATTCCTTCATGTTTGAAGGATATTTTCACCAGATATACCATTCTAGGGTAAAAGTTTTTTTCCTTCAGCACTTTAAATATGTTATGCCACTCTCTCCTGGCCTGTAAGGGTTCCACTGAAAAGTCTGCTGTCAGACGTAATGGAGCTCCATTGCATGGTTTTTTTTTTTTGTTTTTTTTTTTTTTTTTTTTTTTTCCTGCTTTTAGGATCCTTTCTTTATCCTTGACCTTTGGGAGTTTGTTTATTAAATGTCTTGAGGTTGTCTTCTTTCAGTTACGCTTTGTGTTCTTTAACTTTCTTTTACTTGGATATTTATATCTTTCTCTAGGTTTGGGAAGTTCTGTTTTTATTCCTTTGAATAAATTCTACCCCTATTTTTTTCTCTACCTCCTATTTAAGGCCA
This sequence comes from Macaca nemestrina, assembly GCF_043159975.1. NCBI lineage: Eukaryota > Metazoa > Chordata > Mammalia > Primates > Cercopithecidae > Macaca > Macaca nemestrina. Next base: position 97,343,165 of record NC_092132.1, on the reverse strand, counting down.
GTAAGTCTTAGATTTGACCTTTTGAGGCTATTTTCTAAATCCTTTAGGTGTGCTTCATTAAAAAAAAATCTTTTTTTATTTTGTCTCCTCTGTGTATTTTCTTTTTATTTTTTTGAGATGAAGTCTTGCTGTGTTGCCCAGGCTGGAGTGTAGTGGTGTGATCTCAGCTCACTGCAACCTTCGTTTCCTGAGTTCAAGCAATTCTCCTGCCTCAGGCTCCTGAGTAGTTGGGATTACAGGCACCCATCACTACACCCAGCTAATTTTTGTATTTTTAGTAGAGATGGGTTTCATCCTGATGGCCAGGCTGGTCTTGAACTCCTGACCTCAGTTGATCCACCTGCCTCAGCCTCCCAAAGTGCTGGGATTATAGGCATGAGCCCCCATGCCCAACCTTCTCTGTGCATTTTCAAATAGCCTGTCTTCAAGCTCACTAATTCTTCTGCTTGATAAGTTCTGCTTTTAAAAGACTCTGATACATTCTTTAGTATGCTTGATTCTTTTAAATTATTTCAGTCTCTTTAAGTTTATCTGATAGAATTCTGAATTCCTTCTCTGTGTTATCTTGAATTTCTTAGAGTTTTCTGAAGACAGCTATTTTGAATTCTCTGTCTGAAAGGTCACATATCTCTGTTTCTCCAGGATTCATCCCTGGTGACTTATTCAGTTCATTTGGGGAGGTTATGTTTTCCTGGATGGTCTTGATACTTGTAGATGTTTGTTTGTGTCTGGGCATTCAAGAGTTAGGTATTTATTGTAGTTTTCTCAGTCTGCGCTTGTTTGAATCTGTCCATCTTGGGAATACTTTCCAGATATTCAAAAGGACTTAAGTGTTTTTATCTAAGATGTATCTGCATTAGGGGTCATCCCAAGCCCCTGTGGTTCTTGTAGACTTGTAGAGGTATGGCCTTGATGGTCTTGGACAAGATCTGGAAGAATTCCTTGGATTACCAGGCAGAGACTGTTGTTCTTTCCCCTTACTTTCTCCCAGATGAAAATTCTGTCCTGGTTCTGAGCTACATGGACCTGGGGATGAGTGACACAAGTACCCCTGTGGCCACCACCACTAGGACCGTGGTGGGTCAGACCTGAAGCCAGCACAGAACTGGGTCTTGCTCAAGGCCTGCTGTAGCCACTCCCTGACTACTGCTTATGTTTTCTCAAGGCCCTGGGACTCTACAATTAGCTGGTAGCAAAGCCAGCCAGGCCTGTGACCTTCCTTTCAAGGTGGCAAGTTCTCCCAGGCCCTGGACTGGTCTAAAGGTGCTGTCTGGGAGCCAGGAACTAGATTAAAAAACCTTAGAAGTCTACTTTGTGTTCTATTGTACTGTGGCTGAACTGGCACTGAACCTATAGGATGCAATCCTTCCCACTCTTCCTTCCCCTTTCCAAGGTAGCAGAGCCTCACCCCATGACCACCACCTCCACTGGCCCATGGGGAGTACTGTCAGACTATTGCCAATGTTCCCTTGAGTCCCAAGTGCTCTTCATTCAGCTTGTGGTGAAAGCTGTCTGGCCAAGGACTCACCCGTCAGGGCAGTAGGCGCCCCTCTGGCCCAAGGCAGGTCCAGAAATGCTGTCCAAGAGAAAATTCCTGGAATCAGGGACCCCAACAGCTCACTTGGTGCTCTACTCCCCCGTGGCCTAGCTGGTACCTAAGGTGCAAGACAAAATCCCCTTTACTTTTTCCTCTCCTTTACTCAAGTGGAAGGAATCTTGCCCCATAACCACCACAGCTGGGAATGTGCTGAGTCTCAGAGCCTCAGCCAAGGCCCTGATGCAGTACCTGGGTGTCGGTGCTGGTTATTCAGGGCTCAAGGGCTCTTCAGTTAGCAGGTGATGAATTTGCCAGGACTGGGTCCTTCCCTTCAAGGCAGCAGGTTTCCTTTTGGCCCAGGGTGTGTCTAGAAATATCATCTAGGCACTAGAGCCTGGAAAGGGGGCCTCAAGACTCTGCCCAGTGCCCTATCCTGCTATGGCTGAGCTGACATCTAAGATACAAGACAAAGTCCACCCTACTCATCTGTCTTCTCTCCTCAAGCAAACGAAAGGGGTCTTGTTTGGAGCCACGAGCCGTGTAGCCTGGGTTTAAGGGAGGAGTGATGCCAGCACTCCCTTAGCTGCCCTGGCTGATGTCTCAGTATGTCTTCTGCCCCCCAGTCCTCTGGCTCTGGGCACAGTTGAGCACTAGGACTGTCCTAGAAGTTGCAGTCCTTGTGACCTAGAGTGCCTTTCTAGTTGATGTAGGGTGCTAGAGCACTTCAGCTTATGGTGGCAAGGCTTGTAGGAACTCAGGTTCAGATCGCTGGGATGGGCGTTTCCCCTTTGGCCAGGGCTGATTTAAATGCTCCCTTCCTGGGTGAGGATCAGCTGAGTTTGGTCTGGCTTTCTTTTCTGACATAACAGGGCAGCATTGGGTTCGAGGCCTCACAATTGCTGTGCTTTCCCTCTCCCCAGTGCACAGAGATGTTCTGGGCACCATGCAGCCACTGCCAGGGGTTGGGGAGGGGTGGCATTGGCGATTCAGGACTGTTTTTCTTAACTCCTCAGTGCCTGTTTTAGTGATAAGAAGTTACAACCAGCTACTGTGAGTGTCCACCTGATTTTTGGTTCTCACGAAGGTTGTGTGCGTGTGTGTGTGTGTGTGTGTGTGTGTGTGTGTGTGTAGATGGTTGTTAAACTGGTGTCATTGCAGGGGAAGGAAGATTGGTGGAGCCATCTGTTCTACCATCTTACTCTGCCTCCTTGGTTTTTCCAGGACTAACTTTCCTGGTTGGCAGTATGCAAAGAAAGGAGTGGAATATTGCTAAAACTGGAGCTGACTGAATTCTGAAGTGCCAGCTCATCAAGTAAGTTGTCACTTCCCATCCAGCTGAATTGGGAAGCAGTGGAGACATCTAAAACTTAAGCTAAATAAAGAACATCTGAATAACATAGTGCTTTCTATTCTATTGTTACGGTTAACAGCCTTTACGATTCAGAGAAAAACAGTACTAATCTGGGTGAGTAATGGTGTTACTTGGCAGCGCTCTGGATAAAGGATTACCTGCAAAAAGCCCATCTGTTTCTTCTGACCTGGTAGTGAATGTAATAGTTGGAGGTGACTTATTTTCAGACTGACTTGAAAATAAGCAGACTCAGCAAGGCAGCCATTTGAGGAAATTCACTGCGGCTGATGCAAGACTCAGAGAGAAAGAAGCTTGACATAGCCCGTTTTCATGTATTACTTTCCAGAACAGCTTCTTTGCTATTTATAGGCACGTGTGTTATCTTGGCCTTCTGGGAGCAAAAATTCCTGTGTTTGACCAGAACTGTTTTGCCAGTAGGCAGTTCCTAAGAGAAACAGGGCATTTGTTTGTTTTACTTTTGGTTTTGCTAAGTAAAAGCTGAAAGTTTGCAAATACCTGACTTGTTTAGTATCAGGCACTTTATAAATGTAAAAATGTGCATATATGTTTTATTGCAATTGCCTTTCATGTGACACAATAGAAATCAGAGCCCACCATAGCATTCAGCGCTGTGTACATGGAGGGAGTCCAGCTTGGGTGAGACGAGTGTGTGCATAAAAACACAGGTCTCTAGAGAGACTCATCAGAAACCAAATGCATGTCCTTAGAGCATGAAGGTGCTTTTCTTTTTTGATTCTCCTGAAGATTCACTTTTTATATCGTGCTGTGAACACATAAGTGAAACCTACATAGTTCTGAAGCCCGTTGTCTTCCTCTGTTGCTCTTAAAAAAGTAGGTTACCTTGAGTATGACTCCCTTCCCTTCTAGTTCTGAGTCTGTTGGCAGAAGACACAGGGCGAGGTGGAGCCAGCCTGGCTGTGGGAGGCAGGGATGAGGGTTCAGAAACCTGTGAGAGGAGCATGCCCATACTTCTTTTTATGGAATGCTATGTGCCATTTCAATATGTGGCAACCATGTTCAGAGAAACTATGGATAGAGTTTCCTCAAATGATCCTGGCAGTTTTATTTTTATTAATTGACTGATTGATTGATTGATTGAGATGGAAGCTTGCTCTGCCGCCCAGACTGGAGTGCAGTGGCGCCGTCTCAACTCACTGCAACCTCCGCCTTCTGGTTTCAAGTGATTCTCCTGCCTCAGTCTCCCGAGTAGCTGGGATTACAGGCACGCACCACCACACCTGGCTAATTTTTGTATTTTTAGTAGAGACAGGGTTTCACCATATTGGCCAGGCTGGTCTAGAACTCCTGACCTCAGGTGATCTGCCTGCCTCGGCCTCCCGAAGTGCTGAGATTACAGGCATGAGCCACTGTGTCTGGCCCCTGGAAGTTTTAAAAAAAAGGAATACCCATTGTAAACAGAGACTGATCTTAGACAAGCAAACAGAGAATGTACCAGAGTTACCCAGGGACATAAAACTGTTGGTTAATATCAGAATATTGGTTGAGAAAACCAAACGCCAGGAGGGCTGTTATCTGCTTTCTGATTGAATTTCTAGTATTTCCAGTATTGAATTAGAACCCATATTTTCTCTAGGGCCCTAAATTATGATTTTACCACCTTTGCCACCTTATTTGGTTATGTCTCAACAGGGATTTGGCTATGTCTTTATATCTACAGGATTTATCTTGTTTTAATATATTGAAGGTCATTTAATGAAGTGTGATAAAATTATAAGAAAATTTGCAATATTGAATTGCTTAGATATCTTGTTATACTCATTTGATAAATTGAATAGAGATATTAGGATTAACGTGACGTTTATAACTATGGCATGTATAAAAATTAAAGTTCTAGGAAGACAGATATCAGAATCATCTTTTTGTGTCAGGCCCTGCAAGTACCTTATATGATTTCAAGGACTTGTTTTTATTTGGTAATTTCTGGCTTTTGTGGCAGGAAAAGAGACCTCTGAGAAAACAGGGAAGAGGCTGGGCATGGTGGCTTATGCCTGTAATCCCAGCACTTTGGGAGGCTGAGGTGGGCAGATCACCTGAGGTCAGGAGTTCAAGACCAGCCTGGCCAACATGGTGAAACCCTGTCTCTACAAAAATACAAAAATTAGCCGGACGTGATGGCAGGTGCCTGTAATCCCAGCTACTCAGGAGGCTGAGGCAGAAGAATTGCTTGAACCCATGAGATGGAGGCTGCAGTGGGCCAAGATTATGCCATTGCACTCCAGCCTGGAGTCCATCTCAAAAAAAAAAAAAAAAAAAAAAAAAAAGAGGAAAGAAAGGGAAAGCGGAATGGAAAGGGGGATACAGTAACTAAATCTCTATTTCTCCTTGACTTATCAGAGTTGGCAGTTTTCTTAGTGAGCCATATTAGCCATATTTAAGTCATTTCAGGATTTGTATGACTGCCTATTTTCATGTTTTGCGGGGATTAAGAATAGTACCTTGCGAATAGCACCATAAAAACAGCACCTTGCTTTGTGTCACTATGGATCGACTCACTGAAGGTTGTTGTTAGGGATCACCTAGCTGACTGCAGAGACATTATTTTAGTGTGGTTTAATCCAGTTTAATAATACGCTCTCCTCCAGACACAACCCATTTTCCAAGTCAGAAGACTAATGTTCTCATCCTTGCTGACATATTCAAGCCAAGCCGTTCAGTGTTTATTTTTTTTGAGACAGAGTTTTGCTCTGTCTGCCAGGCTGGAATGCAGTGGTGCGATCTCAGCTTGCTGGAACCTCCACCTCCCAGGTTCAAGCGATTCTCTTACCTCAACCTCCCGAGTGGCTGGGACTACAGGCATGCACCATCACACCCAGCTAATGTTTTGAATTTTTAGTAGAGACAGGGTTTCACCATGTTAGCCAGGCTGGTCTCAAACTCCTGACCTCAGGTGATCTAACCACCTCAGCCTCCCAAAGTGCTGGGATTATAGGCGTGAGCCACCATGCCCAGCCTCTGTTCTAGTTGTTTTAAAATACACACAGGGTGTATTTTATTTTATTTTTTATTTATTTATTTTTTGAGACGGAGTCTCGCTCTGTCCCCAGGCTGTAGTTCAGTGGCTGGATCTCAGCTCACTGCAAGCTCTCCCTCCCGGGTTTACACCATTCTCCTGCCTCAGCCTCCTGAGTAGCTGGGACTACAGGCACCCGCCACCTCGCCTGGCTAGTTTTTTGTATTTTTTTAGTAGAGACGGGTTTCACTGTGTTAGCCAGGATGGTCTCGATCTCCTGACCTCATGATCTGCCCGTCTCAGCCTCCCAAAGTGCTGGGATTACAGGCTTGAGCCACCGCGCCCGGCCAGGTGCATTTTATTTTATGATTTTTATTTACTTAATACAAGTTACATCACAGCCTGTGGCTGCAAATGGGGCCCTTGTTGTTGTTAAGTGTATTTGCCAGTTTAACAGAATTCTTCTTATTTTCTCTTGGAATCCTGATTCTCTAAGCCAGAGATCCAGGCCCTGGATGCACCTTCAGGTCTGTGAGCGGCTGCCTGGATCCCTTGATGGAAACTGAGAGATCAGAATCAACTGCTTTGTCTTTGGGAACCTAACACTAGACTATGCCTAGCTGTCTGGTCCAGACCAACAGTGAGGTACCCACACACACTGGCCTCGTCTGATCTTTCTGTCTCTAGCCTGGCCTCCTGTGGCAAGTCAGTCTCCAGGACGCAGGCTATGAGGTGGAGCTTTTCATGCAGGGAGGTTGTTGAGAATTGCTCCCGGGAGCAACACTCCTGGGAGTAAAAAGATCAGGAATGGGCAGAGGGAGAATGTGAGCTGTGATGCAGTCACGACAGAGGGACGGCCCTTCAGAACCGTCCGAATTTAGGGAGCTGGGCCTTTATGTCCGTGAGACAGCCGTGGTCCTGGCTGCCGCTAGGAACAGGGTGTGAGGCAGGAAGGGCTGACCCATCCCAAGGGGATATCTGTTCCAGGCGGGGTGGAGCCACCCTTCCCAGGGGAAGGGCTCCAGCGGACCCTCTGTGCCCCAGGGATCTGGTTGACCATCTCTGGAGTGGTGGTGTACAGAGCCCTGTGTCGGTCGCTGTCACAAGTGGGTGGGACACTGAACAGCGGTGGTTGGAAGAGTGACCTTGGGGAGTGGAAGCCCAGGCTGTGGCCCTGCGGCCTCCACCTTTCCTTCCACTGTTGACACTCTCTGCATGCGCCTGCCATGCTGGCTCCAAGGTGGCTGATGACAGACCCGCTGGTATTGGCTGCTGAACTGCTCTGCTTGCCTGGGTGTTGGGTGTCTCTTCTGTGGTGGGCATGGTGCCCACGCTCTGTGCCACTCCCACAGGGCCGCCGTGGCCCCTTCCTTCGTCCTCCATGTCTCTGGCTTCCCGTTGTTTTCCTTCAGGCCGCTCCCTGCCAGCCGAGCCTGCTGCCTCTTCCACAAGTCCCTGTGTGTTCCAACCTCAGGCCGCAGGGACGGTGGGTGTGGGCCAGGGGCTGCCGCCTCGCAGGGCTGTCCTCGGTGGGGCTGTGGTGCATGACACGCCAGGGACCAGCACTGGAGCTGTGTGGCCTTGCTCTTCCATGAAGAGCTGCTCCAGAGACTTCCTGCTTCCCAGTGTGGCCACAGGTGTGCACCGGAGGAGGACACTGAGGTGATGATGGGGGTGGTGTGATGTTCAGAGCACCGGCTTGTGGGCTCGCTGCCCCTTCAGGTCCGGATTGTGCCCGACCCCGGGCACCCCTTCCCTTCCTAGTGGCTTGCTCCCTGCAAGGTGAGGTGATGGGCTCACTGGACCTGTGGCTTGGTAGGTCTGACAGAGCCTGCCATCGTGGCAGCCCTGGCTGCTGGGCCACCTGGTTGGCTATGATCACGCACACTCTGTCTCCCAGGGCCAGTAGTGCACCAAGAGCCATTCTCAAAATGTGTAATTGTCTGCTCCTGCCAACAGGGCATTGCTTAAGGCCTGGGGACCTGCCTTAAGACACTGCTCCACCCGCTGTCTTTCCTCACCGCAGATACCTCTAATATCATAGGCTTCCTGAGTTGTGTGGCCCAAGTGGCAGGGCCTCTGCACCCTAGAAGAGGGTTGAGATGTGAGGTGGTCACAGTAGAAGCTGCAGCCAGTCCCTGAGGTGCTCTGAAGCTCGGGAGGCCCTTTAGAGTGCTGCGGATCCAGGGAGGGCACTGGGCCCTCGGACCCATGCACGGACTAGCATTGCATGTGGACTGCCCCCGGAAAGGACTTAACCTCAGGCAGGGGGATCTCATGTGAAAGCTGTCAGCTGCCAACTTCTCTCCCTTCCCTTTCCAATTTTTGATTATTATATTTAGTTGCCAGTATTTATAATATTTGTATTATTCTGTAATAATATTTGTTTTAATGTTAGTCCTATTCTTGCCACCCCCGCTTATTATTATTATTATTTTTTGAGACTGAGTCTTGATCTGTGGCCAGGCTGGAGTGCAGTGGTGCAAACTTGGCTCACTGCAACCTCTGCCTCCTGGGTTCAAGCGATTCTCCTGCCTCAGCCTCCTGAGTAGCTGGGACTACAGGTGCGTGCCACCATGCCTGGCTAATTTTTGTATTTTTAGTAGAGGTGGAGTTTCACCATATTGGCCAGGATGGTTTTGATCTCTTGACCTCATGATCTGCCTGCCTCAGCCTCCCAAAGTGTTGGCATTACAGGCGTGAGCCACCACACTCAGCCCACCCCTGCTTTTTATTGAGACAGGGTCTTGCTATGTTGCCCAGGCTGAAGTGCAGTGGCTTGATCATGGCTCACTGCAGCTTCAACCTCCTGGGCTCAATTGATCCTCCCACCTCAGCCTCCCAAGTAGCTGGGACTACAGGTGTGTGCCACCACACCTGGCTAATTTTTGTATTTTTTTTTGTAGATATGGGATCTCACTATGTTGCCCAGGCTGGTCTCGAACTCCTGGGCTCAAGTGATCCTCCTGCCCTCAGCCTCCCAAAGTGCTAGAATTACAAGTGTGAGCCACCACAACCAGCTTCTTTTTTGCAATAGTTTTTCCTGTTATGTTTGGTTGGCTGACATTCATTCTTTGGTAGTTTCTAAAGACAAACTTACGGAAAACAGGAAGCTGAGGCTTTTTAATCTTTTACCTGAGCTCCTGAATGACAGCTTGGCTGTATATAAAGTTCTCAGGCTATTTGTTCTTTCCTTGAGCACATTTATACATGACTCCACTGTCTTCCAGCATTGAACATTGATGGGCAGAGCCTTGGCGTCAGCCTCATTCACTCCCTGCTGCCTCTACTTATGGGTGACTTGAACTTTTTACCTTGATGTACACAGCCTTTTTGTTTTCTTCTTCTTTTCTTTTTTTGAGACAGAGTCTCACTTTGTTGCCCAGGCCGGAGTGCAATGGCGTGATCTCGGCTCACTGCAACCACTGCCTCCTAGCTAGGGTTCAAGCTATTCTCCTGCCTCAGCCTTTTGTTTAGCTGGGATTACAGGCACACACCACCATGCCCAGCTAATTTTTGTATTTTCAGTAGAGATGGGGTTTCGCCATTTTGGCCAGTCTGGTCTTGAACTCCTGACCTCAGGTGATCCACCCGCCATGGCCTCCCAAAGTGCTGCGATTACAGGCGTGAGCTATACAGGCTTTTCGGAATATGCCTCAGTGTTGAATGCTTTGTGTTAATTTTTTCTCGGTAGATTTATGTCTTCTCCTAGTTCTGGAACAGTTTCTTGAGTTATATTTTTAAACATTTAGTTTGTCTTATTATTTTTGTTTTCATCTTATACCTAAATTGGGCCACCATTGCCATTTATCCGTAGCAGTTAGTTTCTCTCTGATTTTTTTTTTTCTAGTTATTTGCTTCCATTTTCTTTTTCCTGCTTTCCTAATTCTCTCTTCTGCGGCTCTTCCTGGGTTTTTGGCAATGCTTAGTCTCCCTTGTGTTACTTCCAATTTGCTTTTATTTTTGTGATTTTCTTTCCTTCTACTTCTTTTCCAAGGTCTGCCAGTCATTAAAAAAATACACTATTTCCTTATCAAATATTTTCTGTGTCCTCGTATTTTCTCTTTGTAGGGGTTTGAATCTCCTGCATCATATTGGCAGTTGCTTCAACAATATGAAAAAGTTCATGATGAAATACTTGTTCATAATTTTCACTTGTTTCGCTATAGGGTACTTGCACAGATAAGGACAGACATTTCTTTAACAGGGACCAAATATATTCTCTTACCTGAAGGAACCAAAAATCCAGACAGAAGATATAAAACCACGGATATCAAGCAATGAAGATGGGAAACCAGGAAGCTGAGTCCCGCAGCTGCCCCAGCTTGCTGCGTGCAGGAAGTTTCCAGGTTGTGGCATGGGAGGGAGAACCCAGGAGGAGCCCACAGCCTCCCTGACTTGGGAGGCAGAGCTGGGAATCTGCGAGGCCAAGATGGCTGGATTTTGCAGGGCAGAGTGCTGGAGAGGAGACAGCTGCACAGTAAGAAAGAACTCTGGAGGTCTACAGATGTCCGCATTGAGTATCCAGCTCAGTACAGATGAGCACGAGTGTGAGAAAAGCACCTGAGACTGGGGAAAGAGACACCTGGGATGATCTGAAGCCCACTCCTCAGAGCTCACCTGGGACCTGAGACAGAGCTTGTTCCCCCAGCAGTCAGGCGGAACACACAGAAGGGTGTTGCCTCAGTCATGAAGATAATTTTTCCCTTGAAAACCCCAACTTTTAATCTTGAAAGACCACTGGATAAACGGGGAAAAGCCAGTTTGTTATGAGGATAAATTGACCAGAGACTAAATGCTGACCTGTTCCTGCTTTGCAAAGTTTAAAAGCAAGATCTAAAAGGATGAAACTGTTTTTAAGAAATAAACTATGGCTGGGCGTGGTGGCTCACACCTATAATCCCAGCACTTTGGGAGGCTGAGGCAGGCGGATCAGGAGGTCAGGAGTTCAAGACCAGCCTGGCCAACACAGTGAAACCCCGTCACTACTAAAAATACAAAAATTAGCTGAGCGTGGTGGTGGGTGCCTGTAATCCCAGCTACTCAGGGGGCTGAGGCAGGAGAATGGCGTGAACCTGGGAGGTGGAGCTTGCATTGAGCCGAGATCGTGACACTTCACTCCAGCCTGGGCGAAAGAGCTAGACTCCGTCTCAAAATAAATAAATAAATAAATAAATAAATAAATAAATAATAAAAAGAAACGAACTATATCCAAAACTCAAGATTATTTTAGGAATACAAAAAAGTCTAGCACCTGACAATCACGTTGGTAATAAAAAAAGTGCCTAGCATGCAAAGGAATAGGAAAATAAGATCCACAATGAGGAGAAAAAATCATCAAAACTGACCCAGAAATAACATAGGTATAGAATGAGCAAACAAGAACATTAAAACAAGGCCGGGTGCGGTGGCTCAAGCCTGTAATCCCAGCACTTTGGGAGGCCGAGACGGGCGGATCACGAGGTCAGGAGATCGAGACCATGCCGGCTAACACGGTGAAACCCCGTCTCTACTAAAAAAACCAAAAACTAGCCGGGCGAGGTGGCGGGCGCCTGTAGTCCCAGCTACTCGGGAGGCTGAGGCAGGAGAATGGCGTAAACCTGGGAGGCGGAGCTTGCAGTGAGCTGAGATCCGGCCACTGCACTCCAGCCTGGGCGACAGAGCGAGACTCCCTCTCAAAAAAAAAAAAAAAAAAAAAAAAAAAAAAAGAACATTAAAACAGTTATAACTGCATTTGATACATTTAAGAAGCTACAGGAAAGATTGAACATGTTAAGTAGTGACATAGAAAATATAAAAAAGACTCAAGTTGAACTTCTAGAAGTAAAAACCACAATGTCTGAGATGAAAAGTAGAATTGATAGGATTAGGAATTCATCCTAACCGAATGGGATTAATAGATTAGACACTGCAGAATAAGTAGTAGTGAAGTTAACTACATGGCAATAGAAAGAATCCACAATGAAACACCAAGAGGAAAAAGAGTCACACAAGGGCTCCTCAAGTAAGAGAAGGTTCCTCCTGCCTGCCGTCGAGCTGGGAAATTGGCTTTTTTCTTCCTTCATACTCAAACGGAAACACTGGTTCTTCCTGGGTCTTCCGCCTCCCAGCCTCAGCCTGAAGCTCTCAGTCCCAGCTCTCCTTCCTGCTGGCTCACCCTGCAGATATTCAGACTGGCTGGCCTCCAGAATCACACAGGCCAATAGCTTTTTTTTTCTTTTTTTCATTTTTTCTTTTTTGTGGGCAAAGGGCTGAGATTACAAGTATGAGCCACCATGCCCGGCCCAGTCAATTCCTTATAATAAATCTCTCTCTCTCCCTTTCTCAGAATATATATGTTTTTAGAATATATATATATATATATTCTGTTTCTCTGGAGAACCCTAATATAGTATCTTTCCATTTATTTATTTATTTGAGATGGAGTCTTGCTCTGTCACCCAGGCTGGAGTGTGCAGAGATGCAATCTCGGCTCACAGCAACCTCTGGCTCTTGGGTTCAAGCAATCCTCCCACCTCAGCCTCCTGAGTAGCTGGGATTACAGGTGTGTGCCACCATGCCTGGATAATTTTTTTTTTGTATTTTTAGTAGAGACTGGGTTTCACCACATTGTCCAGGCTGGTCTTGAACTCCTGGCCTCAAGTGATCTGCCTGCCTCAGCCTCCCAAAGTGTTAGGGTTACAGGCATGAGCCACCAGTCCCGGCCTTCCATTTGTTTTTGTTTTATTTGATTTCTGTCAACAATATTTAGTAGTTTCAGTGTACCCCCAATCTTTTAGTTTTTTATCCTATTATAAATAGTATTTTATGTCAATTTATGAGTTCTAGCAGAGATATAAGTATATAAATATGTAACATGAAAAGATAAAGTATATACAATGTAAGATACACATAAACCCCACAATTTTTGTGTCCAGTATGTGAACCAGATACAAGTGGCTCAGCTGTGAGTGAGGGGCGGTGCTGGAGGAGCATGGAGCCGTTCCCCTGACCTCCCACCCCAGGGCTCCACTTCCCTGAAGCAGTGAGGAATTCTGCACCAACTGATTTGAAAATTGCTGGTCTAAAACACTCTAATCAGACATCTTGGGACACTCTTTCCTTCTCTAGATTGATGTGCTCCCAACGAGAAAGTAACTTATAGACTCCCATGGTCCATGTTACATTTATCTTCAAAGTATCAATAAGATTGATTATACAATAGTGTTATCCACTGGGAAATGCTGCTATGAAAATATATGTGCTATAAAAATGCCTCTAGGAAATTTTTGTGAGGTTAGCATGTCCTATTAGTAAGATAATTGTAAGTTCGCAAGTATTTCCTGCTGGACTGTGTGATTATTGTATGTGTCTCAGCATCTGCAATAACAGAAAATGGAAGGTAGGATAATACTCTTACTTTATATTGATATCCTTCTTTGCCGTGTCCTAACCTCTATTTTTTTTTTCTTTTTTGAGACAGTGTCTCACTCTGTTGCCCAGGCTGGAGTGTAGTGACGCAATCATAGCTCACCACAGCCTCAACCTGCTAGACTCAAATGGTTCTCCTGCCTCAGCCTCCTGAACAGCTGGGACTACAGCTGTGCACCATTGTGCTAATTTTTAAATTTTTTTGTAGAACTGGAGTCTTCTTATGTTGCTTAGGCTGGAGTCCTGACCTTTTTAAGATCAGAGCCATTACACATATTTACACACACACACACACACACACACACACATGGTGTAGTCCCGTGAAAGTGACAGTGCTTCCAATCATTCCTCTGCAGATCTGTAGGAAAAGACACATAGGGCTCAGTTAAGACCCAGCTCTGTGATTGCTGCTTGTATCAATTCTCTTGAGTCTCTATAACAAAATAGCATAGTTTGGGTGACTTAAAAATGGAAATTTATTTCTCACAGTTCTGGAAGCTGGGAATCCAAGATCAAGGTGCTGGCTGATTTGCTATCTGGCAAGGACCCCTTCCTAGCTTGCAGCCAGCCACCACATTGTGTCCTCACATGGAGGAGAGAGAGACAACCCTCTCTCTCTCCTTATAAGGCTACCAACCCCATCATGAGGAGCCTACCCTCATGACCTCATCTAACCCTAACCCCTCCCAAAGGCCCATTGCCAAAGATACAATGATATTTGGGGTTAGGGCTTCACCATATGAATTTGGGGGAGATACAGTTCAGTCCACAGCACTCTCCTTTACTCATTTGTTCATCTCTGATGGGTAGGGAGGAGCTTCTCACTGTCATCAGCCTAGCAAGGCAGATGTCGCCTTGATCCAGTCACAGTTACTCTTTTATTTAAGTTTTTGACTCTTTGTTTACTGTTTAAATCTGAGAGTCAACCTGCTAGATTCCTCATCTGGAATTAGTAGAGCAAGCCTCAGTCCTCCACATGGCACAGATAATGTTCACTGTTCTTCTGTGTCTTTCCCTCCCTACAGAATCACAGCTGTCCCGAGAGCGCACGTGTAGTGCCGTCCTGCTTCTCAACGTTTTTACCTCCAAAACTGATGCTCAAATTGATGGACAAAATGAGCTTGGGATCTGAGGGAAAGACTGTAGAGAACGTGAATAGCTACAGTCAAACCTTCTTCTTTTCTGGAACAAACTGTTATGACTTGGATGAGCCTGATTCCAGGTCATGCTGCAGCTGGAGCTGTGCGTCTGACTTAGTTCTGCTCAGATCTCTCTATCTCTGTTTTGGGGTTAGTTCAGGGGTGTGTGTGTGTGTGTGTGTGTGTGTGTGTGTGTACACTTGCACACTGTGTGCAGGGGCACAGATGTGAGTTTCAAGGAAAGGTCGCTGTGAAGGCTGTTTCTCTCATGTTATGATCTTGTCCTTGTCCAGGCTACCACCGATATTAGGACTTAAGTTCCACTCTTATCACTTCTTTATTACAGAGAAGAAATGAACAGCCACTCGCCCATATCCTTTAAGTGCACAGCACATGAGACATCCTTTCCTTGCCCAGGCAGTGACTTCAGGAAGCCATAGCAGTAAGGCAAGCACAAGGACCCTTTTGTCCTTCTGAAAATTATGGGACTGTCCAGGTTTCGGGTTCTAACATTTTAGTACTTAGGTCATCTACTTTGGAGGCTGGTTAAATAATCTTAGTTAACAGAGGGAAAATGACTTCAAAGTAAGTTGATCATGGATGCTACATATATGTCCCTTCCTCCCTTCCTTCCTTCCTTCCTTCCTTCCTTCCTTCCTTCCTTCCTTCCTTCCTTCCTTCCTTCCTTCCTTCCCTTCTTTTCTTTTCTGTTTTCTTTTCTTTTCTTTTCTTTTCTTTTCTTTTCTTTTCTTTTCTTTCTGAGACAGAGTCTTGTTTTGTCACCCAGGCTGGAGTGTGATCTCAGCTCACTGCAACCTCTGCCTCCCAGGTTCAAGCGACTCTCCTGCCTCAGCCTCCCGAGTAGCTGGGACTACAGGCACACACCACCATGCCCGGCTAATTTTTGTATTTTTAGTAGAGATGGGGTTTCACCATGTTGCCTAGGCTGGTCTTGAACTCCTGACCTCAAGTGATCCACCCTCTATGGCCTCCCAAAGTGTTGGGATTAGAAGCATGAGCCATTGCACCCGGCTAGGATGCTACATATTTTTTTTTTTTTCGAGACAAAGTCTTGCTCTTGTCCCCCAGGCTGGAGTGCAATGGCATGATCTCAGCTCACTACAACCTCCGCCTCTTGGGTTCAAGCAATTCTCTTGCCTCAGCCTCCCAAGTACCTGGGATTACAGGCACCTGCTACCATGCCCAGCTAGTTTTTGTATTTGTAGTAGAGATGGGATTTCACCATGTTGGCCAGGCTGGTCTCAAACTCCTGACCTCAGGTGATCCACCCACCTCAGCCTCCCACAGTGCTGGGATTACAGGCGTGAGCCACTGCACCCGGCCAATGCTACATATATTTTCTAATGATATTATGTGTCATTGTTTGATCATTCTGCTGGTTTTAATTTTTAATTTAAGTTTCAAAATGTGAAACTTGTGCTCAACATTTACTGAGGTTATTTAAGCCTTTACCTTTGTAGAAATAAAGTTTTCCAAAATACTTACACAGGACCAATTTCAATGCTACTTGAATGTCATTGAGGGAAAGGGAAGAGAGTGTGATTCTGGAGCATGCATGGAGGGATGAGCGCTTGCTGACCCACTACTACACATGAGAGTGGGACTCAGATGGCATCTGGTGTCTCTTGACACCTTGAGTTCTGCTGAGTCTGTACATGGGCAAATTTGACAAGCCTTTAACTACACTGACGAAGAAAATAAAAAGAGTGAAGACTGAAATGACTCCAGTCAGGGGTATTATTACTGATCTTAGAGAAATAAAAGGGATTATGCCAGCATGCTAGATAACAAAGACAAGTTCCTAGAAAGACACAAACTAAAAAACTAACTCAAGAATAAACAGAAAATCTGAATAGAACCATAAAAAGAAGAGATCTAATTAGTAATTTAAAAAAGAAAAAAAAACTAACTGCAAAGAAAAGCTCAGGCCCAAATGCTTTGCGCTGAACTCTACCAAACATTTACAGAATTCACACCAACCTTTTTTTTTTTTTTTTTTTTTTTTGATAACGGAGTCTGGCTCCTTCGCCCAGGCTGGAGTACAGTGGCGCAATCTCTGCTCACTGCAAGCTCCGCCTCCCGGGTTCACACCGTTCTCCCGCCTCAGCCTCCCGAGTATCTGGGACTACAGGCGCCCGCCACCATGCCTGGCTAATTATTTTGTATTTTTAGTAGAGACAGGGTTTCACTTTGTTAGCTAGGATGGTCTGATTTCCTGACCTTGTGATCTGCCCACCTCGGCCTCCCAAAGTGCTGGGATTACAGGTATGAGCCCCTGCGCTGGGCCCAACAAATCCATTTATAAATGTTAATAGATGGTATGTCAATACCATTGTACACTTAAAAAACAAAAATAGGGCCGGGCGCGGTGGCTCAAGCCTGTAATCCCAGCACTTTGGGAGGCCGAGACGGGTGGATCACAAGGTCAGGAAATCGAGACCAGCCTGGCTAATACGGTGAAACCCCGTCTCTACTAAAAAATACAAAAAACTAGCCGGGTGAGGTGGCGGGCGCCTGTAGTCCCAGCTACTTGGGAGGCTGAGGCAGGAGAATGGCGTAGACCCGGGAGGCGGAGCTTGCAGTGAGCTGAGATGCGGCCACTGCACTCCAGCCTGGGGACAGAGCGAGACTCCGTCTCAAAAAAATAAAAAAAAATAAAAAAAAAAAATAAAACGCGCAATTCTTACAGCCTTGGAGAAGTTCCATCATTCTTGTGTTTACATATTTTTAAAACACGATAAATGGATTTATTCTACATGTAATGCTCCATGGCTTGCTTTTTTGTTTTTTTGAGTCTGAGTCTCGCTCTGTCGCCAGGCTGGAGTGCAGATGCGCGATCTCGCCTCACTGTAACTTCCGCCTCCTGGGTTCAAGTGATTCTTGTGTCTCAGCCTCCCAAGTAGCTGGGATTACAGGCGTGCACCATCACACCCGGCTAATTTTTGTATTTTTAGTAAAGACAGGGTTTTACCATGTTGGCCAGGCTGGTCTCAAACTCCTGACCTCAAGTGATCCACCCTCTATGGCCTCCCAAAGTGCTGGGATTACAAGCATGAGCCACTGTGCCTGGCCCCCTGTTGGTTTTGTAGAAACTGTTGATAAATGTTGGCTATTAATCCATTGGTTTTATGTGCATTGAAAACTGTTTCTCCTAGCCTGTCACTTTTCACGCTGCTTATATTCTATTTCATCATTCAAAAGTTCTAGTCGTCCGCATATGGCAAGCATTTTCTCTTCCGTTCTAGTACTCTTTCCTTTCTTCGTAGCATTGATTTGAACCTCAGCTTTGTCTTTTTTGTTTGTTTTGCGATGGAGTCTGGCTCTGTCGTCCAGGCTGGAGTTCAGTGGTGTGATCTTGACTCACTGCAACCTCCGCCTCCAGGGTTCAAGCAATTCTACTGCCTCAGCCTCCCGAGTAGCTGGATTACAGGCACCCACTACCACACCGGGCTACTTTTTGTAGTTTTAGTAGAGATGTGGTTTCACCATGTTGGCCAGGCTGGTCTAGAACTCTGACCTTGTGATCCGCCCGCCTTGGCCTCCCAAAGTGCTGGGATTACAGACCTGAGGCCCAGCCAGCCAGGCCCGAATGTCTTGTCTTCTTCCTGCTTGAACAAGATGTTGTTAGTGGTTGTGTTTGCTGAAACCCTCCATCAGAGGTTGACTCTCACGTAAGGAAGTTTCTGCTCTTGCACGGTTAGTTTGCCAATGGTTTTGATTAGGCACAGATGTGACTTTTTATCCATGTCCTTCATGGAGTGACCTGCCTTGGGTGTGTCTCATGCTTCACAGGCCAGTAAAAATGCAGTTGGCTGCCAAGGAATTGGTTGCTTCATGGCTTTGGCCTCTGTATGGGCTTCTTCGCAGGGGGACTCCTGCACTCTCACACCCCACTTTCCACCCACGAGGTGGAGGCAACCCTAGGCGGGATCTCTTCTGCCTGGAAACTCAGATTGTCACCCCTCAGTTGTTCCTGTGGGGTCCTGGGGTTGCTGCCTGCTCTATCTGGCCTTTCCTTTCCATCCAGGAGCCCAACCACTCATAGTCCTCATTTGCCAGGCCCTCTGGCCTAGGTGAATGAAAGCCCTCTGGCCTCCAGCGAAAACTCTGTAGCTGGAGGATGGGGTGGGCCACACTCAGGCCATAGGGACTAAGGTGGGGTAGAAGGGTCTTTCCAGGGACACTGCTGTGTGGGGCAGGCAAACACACAGGCATTCATGATAGCCTCCTTCCTATTGACAACCATATTGACAACCTAGGCTTCTGGCCTCCCAGGCCCATCGAGGACTTCTCCCCTCCTGCAGAGCACCCCCTTTCCTGTTATTTCTGCAAGTCCCCAGATAGGCAGCTTATATGTGCTCACAGGCATATTTATGATTCCAGCCCCACTGCTCCTTAGAGAATGTCCCAGTGTGTGCTGAGGCGGCCTGCCCGATTCTTCCATGGCTGCCGGGGTCCAGCAGCCCTGGGTCTGTTCAGCAGTGTGTGGAATGGCCCCTCCTGCCTGTGAGGTCCTCCCTCGAGAGCAGGGAGCATCATGCGGCCGTGTGAATCACAGCTCAGGAAATCAAAAGGGCAAGGCAAGAGTGTAAAGCTTTGCCACCATCTTTTTTTTTTTTCCCTACTACAAATCCTGAAACTATATTGGCTGTGTTTTTTATAATCTTAGTGGGTGAGAGATGTAACATGACGAGTTGAGGAATGACATCTTTGGCATTGCACTAGAATGGTAGATGCCACCATTTGCCTTTTTCTTTCTTTCTTTTTTTTTTTTTGAGATGGAGTTTCACTCTGTCGCCCAGGCTGGAGTGCAGTGGCACGATCTCGGCTCACTGCAAGCTCTACCTCCCGGGTTCACGCCATTCTCCTGCTTCAGCCTCCGGAGTAGCTGAGACTACAGGCACCCACGACCACACCCGGCTAATTTTTTTGTATTTTTAGTAGAGACGGGGCTGGTCTCGATCTCCTGTCCTTGTGATCCACCCACCTTGACCTCCCAAAGTGCTGAGATTACAGGCGTGAGCCATCACGCCAGGCCCATTGGCTGTTTTTTTTGTTTGTTTGTTTTTGTTTTTTTTTTTAAAGACAAGGTCTTGGTCTGTTGCCCAGGCTGGAATGCAATGGTGCAAACACAGCTCACTGCACCCTTGACCTTCCAGGGTCAAGCCATCCTCCTGCCTCAGCCTCCCAAGTAGCTGGGACTACAGGAGCAGGACATCATGCCTGGCTAATTTTTGTTATTTTTGTGGAGACAGGGTTTCACCATGTTGGCCAGGCTGGTCTTGAACTCCTGGGCTGAAGTGATCTTCACCGCTTGGCCTCCCAAAGTGCCGGGGTTACAGGCGTGAGCTACCGTGCCTGGCCAGCATTGGCTTTTGATGTTAGGAGCTTTCGCAGTCCTTACCTCCAATACCTTGTTTGACACCAGAATTTTCTTTTCTTTATTAATATGAGGAGGGGAAGGGAGGTAGTCACAGGGTAATTTGAAGTAGTTACAAAAAACTGTTTTGCACTGTGTTAATCTGGGTTCTCCAGATAAACAGAATTTAACACTTGTAGGTTATAACAAATGAAACAAACTTGTGCAGATATGTTTGGACTAAACAGTAAGACTTCATCGAATGTATGAGCAAGTAGGAAGTGAGATTGTGTGCACTGTTGGGAAGGCTTGATATAAGAAATGTCACTTCTTCCTGATTAATTAGTACAATACCAATCAAATATCAACCGACTTTTGTTAAAGCATGAGATGTTGATCCTAAGATTCTCATGGAGACTCTAACAGCTGTAAACAGTAAAAACCCAATCTGGAGAGGAAGTACCGAGAGAGTATTATTACTACCAGATAGCAAGTCCCTTTATACGATTATGTAATTAAGAGACAGAAATAGGAAATAGCTCAATTAAGCAGAGGAGAAAAAGCCCAGAGACAGACTCACATGTGTATGGAAACTAGATCCAAGGCAGAGGGATCTTTGAGAACTCCTGGGGAAGAATGGACTCTTCCATACGAGGCGCCAGGAGAAGTTATGCAGACAGGAAATGAATGAGATTCCTCGTCACACTCAAAAACCAGTTCCAGACAAATGCAGGCCTACGTGTGAAAAGCAAAACTAAAACTTTGAGAGAAAAAATATAGCAGACTCTTCTGGGTTGATTTGTGTCCCTCCAAGAAGATCTCCTGAAGTCCTAACTCCCAGTGTCTCAGAATGGGACCTTATTGGGGAATAGGGTCTTTACAGAGAAAGCCAAGGTAAGATGAGGTCATTAGGGTGGGCCCTAATCCAATATGGACTGGTGTCCTTATGAAATGAGGAGATCTGGAGGCGGACTCGACAGAAGCCTCTATGCCCATAGTACTGAGAGCGTCTGAGTATACATGGGGATTTGGAAATGCTTTCCTCTGGGGAGAAGGGTGGTGCATGGGCTTCAATGTGATCCGTGAAGTCATGTTCATTAGAAAAGGAAGTAAAGGCTGGGTGCGGTGACTCATGCCTGTAATCCCAGCATTTTGGGAGGCTGAGGCGGGTGGATTGCTTGAGCCCAGGAGGTTGAGCCCAGCCGGGGCAACATGGCAAAACTCTGTTTCTATGAAAAGTACAAAATGAGTTGGGTGTGGCAATGAGCACCTGTAGTCCCAGCTACTCAGGAGGCTGAGGTGGGAGGATCACTTGAGCCCGGGAGGCTGAGGCTGCAGGAAGCCAAGATCATGCCACTGCACTCCAGCCTGTTGACAGACTTTGTTTCATAAAAAGAGAAGAAAATATGACAAAATAATATTTATCTTATTGTCCATGTTCTTCTTTACTCTTGAAATAGCTCAGTAAACAAATAGCTAGAACATCCTGTTGAGTTCTCAGCTGGCAAATGACCATGAGGATGTGGGGGTGGGGTGGGAGGTCTCACTTCTTTTTTTCCTTTTTTGTTTTTTTGAGATGGGGTCTCACTCTCACTCAGGCTGGAGTGCTGTGGCGCAATGGTGACTCACTGAAGCCTCGAAATCCTGGGCTCAGGTGAGCCTCCCACTTCTGCCTCCTGACTTGCTGAGACTACAGCCATGCCACTGTGCCTGGCTAATTTTTTTAAAAAATTCTTTTTTGGAGATGAGGTCTCACTGTGTTGCCCAGGCTGGTCTCAAACTCCTTGGCCTCAAATGATCCTTCCACCTTGGCCTCCCGAAGTGCTGGGATTACAGGTGTGAGCCACTGTGCCCAGATCCAGGTTTCACCTTCTAGTAGGAGGCCAGGCCGGCCTTGGTGGAGGTGAGAAGGGAAGCCCAGGAGGAGGGGGAGCAGCCAGGGTGGTGGGAGGGGTCAGAGCCCATGGGCTGGTCAGTGAGGACACTGTTTTCCCCCTGAGAGACATAGGCAGCCACTTCAGGGTCCTGAGCTGAGGAGGGACATGTGCGGACACACATTTAGCACTGTCCCCCTGGCTGCAGCACTGAGGGGCGAGAACGGCCCTGGAGGACTGCAGGGTCAGCGCATGGAGGAGGGAGAGGTGCTCGGGCGTGGGGAGCGAGAGACGCTCAGATAAGTGCCTCTTCTTGCATTTCAGATGTGGGCCTGGCCTATGCCTTGCACCTTTCTGTCTGGCGTGGAGTTTCATCTCCTTGAAGGCTAGGATCCCTAGGATGGTATAAACAGAACAGGGCTCTGGAACACCAGAGGACTCAGGAAACTCACAAGTGACTTTTCCTTATGCTGTGACAAAATGGTTCTCTGCAGCATTTTGAGCTTAAGATGAATTCGTACAGCACTTGGATTTTACTTTTGACTACTTTGTGAAAGCGTCCCTGTCAACGTGATGCAGCTGTAGGATGAACTTGCTGCCAGAGCACTTCCCTGGAGGCCTGGCCTCCAGCCCCAGCCCCTCCCCGCCTGCATGGTGCTGATGTTGCCTGGGGAGCCCCCAAGTCTCCCCAGACACTGTGTATTTTAATAAAAATATTAGTGGATTTTTTTAGAACTCATAAACACCATGTTAGTCTCCTTTTTTACATTTTTAATGGGAGTCACAAGAAATTTGGCTTACAAATAGGGTGAAACAAGGTGATATTTGACACAGAAATAGCAGTGCCCGTAGATGCCGAGACCCTTTCAGAAGCTGGACATTGAAGGTAAACGTGCTGAGGTCTGCGTGAGTTGTTATTTGTAAAGTGCTGGACATGAGCACTGGCCTTCTGAAATGTCATCTGCTAAACCAAGAACAGAACAGGCCTTTCTCTCGGGAGGTTTTTATAAGCTGAAGACCCGCGGCAGGACAGAGTGCACTACACAACATGGAGAACGCACGGCCAAGACCGCCTGTGGGTGGTCTCCGCGCGGGACCAGGGGAGCGCATGCTTCCCTTACGGAGAGTCAGACATGGAGCCGATGGAACTTTGGAAAATCTTTTTTATTTCCCCAGTTTAGTCACTAGGAGGAGCATGCACATAGCAAGTCCGTGTTGCTTTGTAAATCCTGATGAATTTCCAGAATCATACTTTTAAGATTAAGTTGAGTAAGTTCTGAGCTCCGATTCCCCATCCATGGGTGACTGTTCTGTTTAGAAACGGTTTCATTGGCTGTAAGAACTAAATGAGATTATGATAAAGAGGGTGCAGAAACCATAGCGAAGCCTGTAAGTTTTGCACTTGCTCCACGGGCCAGCCCTACTTTAGTGATGGAATTGACTGAAAGTCAATTGTAATTTGGGTCACAGTGTCAGGTGCTTTACATATCTGTTCCCTATACCCAGGATATTTGTGCAACTTCTCCTGGGCATGTTTGGAACTGAGAGAGAAAGAAATGTAGGTGTGTCGGGTTTCAAAATATGCTGTGTAGGAAACATGCCTTGTTTTGATCAGTCACTTTCCTAGTTCTTATACATATCTAGGGGGGATTGTTTTCTTTCAACTGAGTTTTACCAAATCTGGAAGTGATTTTTTTTCTGTGTGCAGCTTATTGGGTTATCATAAGGTTGAAATATTTTGAAAATGTGGAAGATAAAAGTGATTTTTTAAGGTGGTGGGATAGTAAGTGTACTACAAATTACTTTCATTAATGTTGGAATGGTTTTATTAGGGCAATACTAACAATACTAATGGCTTGAGAGATTTTTTTTTCTTCAATTTTAAAATCAAGTGCTTTTTCTTGGCTGTGTCAGGTAGGGATGAATTTGTACAGCATGTGGATTTTACTTTTGGCTGTGTGTTACGAGAGGGTTCGTGTCACTGTCGTGTAGCTGCAGGATGAACTGGTTGCTGGAGCAGTTTCTCCTGGAGGTGGGGCCGTACAGGCTCTTCTCCCGGGTGTGCCCTGGGGAGAATCATCCCTACACCCCCTTCTCCACATCGCCTGTAACATTTGTATTTAATAATTAGCAAAAATATATCTAAACACAAGAATGTCACTTTCATTGCATGGGGAACCTGCAGCTTTTTCTTTCCTTCCTTCCTTCCTTCCTTCCTTCCTTCCTTCCTTCCTTCCTTCCTTCCTTCCTTCCTTCCTTCCTTCTTTCCTTCCTTCCTTCTTTCCTTCCTTCCTTTCTCTCTCTCTCTCTCTCTCTCTTTCTTTCTTCTTTTTTTTTGAGACAGGGTCTCGCTCTGTCACCCATGCCTGAGAGAAGTGGCACAAACACAGCTCACTGTGTTTTCTCTCGGGAGAAATTTAAGAGGATCACTGACCTCTCCGGCTCAAGCCATCTTCCCACCTCAGCCTCCCAAGTAGCTGGGACTACGAAGTGCACCACTGCACCTGGTTAATTTTTGTATTTTTTTGGTAGAGACCGGGTTTCACCATATTGCCCAGGCTGGTCTCTTGGGCACAAGATCCGCCTGCCTTGGCCTCTCAAAGTGCTGGGATTACGGGTGTGAGCTACTGTTCCTGGCCCTATTTGTTTTTTAATATGAGGTTGTGTTGTATTGCAATTGTAATCAATAGAGTAGATATAATTTTGAATTATGTGTTTAAACATGTTTTCAAGTCTTGTATGACATTGCATTAATTTACAGATTCATTTTTTGATATTCATGATATGCTTTTAAAGTACTTTATATGTGCTTTCAAAAATCAAACTCATTATTTTCCAAATTACCATGAAAATAGTAACACTGTGTGATGCAGTGGGACTCAATCAATGCTACCTTTTTGATTTTAGGGATTTCTTTTATGTGCTGGGTGACGGGTATTGTTTTCTGTTGAAGTCAGTGCTCCTTTGAAATATGTTACTGTGTCTGACAAACTCAGACATTTTAAAGTTCTCCATCCTCTGCAAACATCCAGATTTTCTCAAAGGCTTTTACTAAAATGTTTCCATTCCCAGTGGCTAAGTATGTGTGGGAAGGGGAAGAGCAGAGAACCTTTTACATCAGATGAATGGTTTTTAAGAATGTGTTATTCTTGAAAGTAATAGCTTTACTTCATGACAGTAGACCTGACCCCACGACATGAAACTTTTCTATTTCAGAGCAGGATAGAACCCTGTTGCCCGGGACGGGGAATTCAGCTTGGTTTGCTCCATTTGCCTGCACTGGCCTAGAGAAGGAAATGGGGTATTCAAATCAGTGTTTCACAGCAAATGGGGGTGGGGGGCTTTCTTCCACCTGGAGGAAGGGGTAGTAGAGACAGACTCTGTAGAACAGCTCCCCCACTCCCCTCAACCTGAGCAGAAGCAGAGAACATGGCGAGTCCTTTGCAAAGTGAGTCCAGGCTGTGATTTGGCTGTTTGCTGGTTCTTGGGAAACTGGCCGCAGCTGTGAGCCCTCAGGGCCAGGGTGGAGGCTCTCCTGACTGCAGCATAAGCGGAATGGAATAAAGGTGAATCTTCTTCTGAAGTTAAGCGTTGAATTCTCAGGTGGAGATCACTGAGGCTGTTCAGCGTGAAAGTACCATTCACAGAAAGTCCCGTTCACATGTCAGAGGCAGGCGGCAGCGACCAAGTAGGTGCCTAGATCCTATTTATTCACTGGGGGGCCTGTGACTTGCTCAGAAGCGTTTTAGAGACCACAAACAATGCTCTCAGCTCTCAGATGAGGAAAGAACGTTTCTGTGATGGGCAGATAACGTTTTACATTACTTGTTCCCTGTAGTGAAATGTCATCTGATACAAAGGTTATGTTTTTCTTAAGGTGGTCTCTTTTGCCATTAAATGAAGCTATGTGCCCCTGCCGTGACCTCTCTGCTCCCAAGGTCTGCTTGGCTGCATCTGTCTTGAGCAGAATCTTTGCTTCCATAAATACTCCTTCCATTCTGTTGCCTCTCATCTCTAAGATCTCTGCATCCCATAATCTGATTTTCCATCTACTGACGCGTTATGATCACACGGGATGTTCACTGTGAACCCCAGGAGTCTAGAAGAGAGACAGCTGTTTTAGAAGAGTAAGATATTAAAAAGTTGAATTCTCAAAGAGCAAGTGCGTTCCAGACCCGGCGTGTACTGGGAGAGTTTCCTGTCTGTTGGTTTGGCCCCCACAGCCATAGGCGCTGCCGGGAAGTGCCTGCAGACCCCTGGCAGTCCTGGTTTAGCTGCAGTAGTCTGCCCTAGATCTCGACTGTGCAGCAGTCAGTAGCCATGTCAGAGGAGTCTTGGTGCATCTATAAATGCCAAATTTTAGTCCCCAGGAAGTGGGTTCTTGTGATCTGGGCCCCTCCTTGACCAAGTACAATCCAAACCAGAGGGCTTTGGAAGATGCCTTGAGTGTTTACCTAGATTTTGAGGCAACTGTTTCTCATTGCAGTCAATATTCCTTTGAAATATTTTCCCTTGTCTGACAAATTCATCCCTTTGGTTCGTTGCTGGTGGCAGGCTTGGTGGCCTGGGAGGTAGAGGTTGCAGTGAGGCAGAGGTTGGTGGCCTGTCCCGGCTTCTGCTGCCTGGTGTGGTAGCTGAGGGTGCTTTGGCTGTGAAACCACAAGCCTGAGGTTCAGTTTTTGCTGGATGGAATTGTGGAGAGCTGAGGCCCCTTCTCTTAAGCCATTCAGATTTATGGACTGTGGCCCCAAGAGAAGGAGAGGGGGAGATTTAAGCTGCTATTTGGATAATGGAGCCAACCCCCAAGACACTCAGCTTAGATTACTTGGGTGATTTATTTGAGGTCCGGGCATCTGGTCTGAGGTGGGGGCTCCTGGAGACACACTCAGCCCTGCCCTTCTGGCAGAAGTGGGCTGAGCCCTCCCCAGCTGAACACACCACGTGCTGCAGATGAGCGAGCTTAGATTTGCAAAGGGTTTGAACACTCCCTGGTGAAAGGCGCCGCATGAGTCTGGACATTCAAATGCTCGTTTTACCAAATGGCTCCAGAGACACAACACGACAGAGATGCCATGAACAAGCTTAGGGTCCAGGGCCCCTCGGAGTCCAAGATCCAGCTTCCCTGGTCACCAGAAGTGACTATCAGATTCCAGGAACACCAGGCCTTACCTGTTTTGTGGCATTCATCAAGCATATTTACATTAAATAAATGCATATAGAAAGCTCGAGGGGGGAGAATAATTTGTTGTTTTCAGTTTTGCTCTATTGAGTCCAAGGTTACTGGAGGAATTCACTGCCCTGCCTGGTGCTGGGCACCTTCAGTTCTCTTAACGAACGAGTTGTAACAAAACCAGGTGCTTAGAAGTAGATTGAGTTTATTTTGTTGGTTTAAGCAATTGGCTGATTTTAGCATTAGGATTCTCTCATTTCAAATCTTTTTTTTTTTTTTTTTTTTTTTTAACAAAGCTTCAGTGTACTTCCTGAAAAGGTAGAGTCCAGAAGATGTTCTAACTCAAATGAAATCGGGGACTGCTTCTCTGCTTTGTTGAAGTCAATAGATAAAGTTTATCATGCTGTTTTTACTAAAGAGTAGCTGTTGGATTTAACCTTGGTTCATGTTCATGACAGCTTTTGTTGTTTTTAAATTTTTTTCTTTTTTCTTTCTTTTTTTTTTGAGACAGAGTCTTGCTCTGTTGCCCAGGCTGGAGTGCAGTGGTGTGATTTTGGCTCACTACAACCTCCGCCTCCTGGGTTCAAGCGATTCTCCTGCCTCAGCCTTCTGAAGAGCTGGGACCACAGGGACACACCACCATGCCCCAACGATTTTTGTGTTTTCAGTAGAGGCGGGGTTTCACCATGTTGGCTAGGTTAGTCTCGAACTCCTGACCTCAGATGATATGCCCATCTCAGCCTCCCAAAGTGCTGGGATTACAGGCGTGAGCCACTGTGCCCAGCCCAAATGCTTGTCATTTCTTTTTTTTTTTTTTTTGAGATGGAGTCTTGCTCTGTCGCCCAGGCTGGAGTGCAGTGGCACCATCTCGGCTTATTGCAAGCTCCACCTCCCGGGTTCATGCCATTCTCCTGCCTCAGCCTCCTGAGTAGCGGGGACTACAGGCGCCCGACACCATGTCCAGCTAATTTTTTGTATTTTTAGTAGAGACAGGGTTTCACCGTTTTAGCCAGGATAGTGTCAATCTCCTGACCTCATGATCTGCCTGCCTTGGCCTCCCAAAGTGCTGGGATTACAGGTGTGAGCCACCGCGCCCGGCACTTGTCATTTCTTTCCACTGGAAACATTGGGACTGCTGTAGCTATTTTGAAAGACACAGTGGGTTGCTGTTCGCCATGGTCACCCTACTGATAGGCTTTGGGCTCAGGCACCCCCTGCGGTGCTGGCCCGGCTGCCACACTGAGCAGGAGGGCTGTGCTGCGCTCATTTTCAGTGTCCCTGGTGCCTGACCAGGGCCAAGTTGAGGAGCACACGCACTGTGTCAGACGAGCTCTGTGTGCATTTTATTCTTTGTGTGTGGAGCTGGTGCCATCCACCCCTGGCAGTAGACACAGTCTGGCTCTTCCCTGCATGGCACCTATGCTTCTGTATCCCCTGCCCCCTGCCCGCTTCTCGCTGGTTGGCGGAGACTCAGGCTGAGGCCTCTGTGCCGAGGTGGCCCTCAGAAGGGAAGGTTTGCCCACTGAGGTCTCCGCTCCCACGAGTAGCCAGGGACTCCTCCTCCTCTGTGTGCAGGTGTCCCTTTTGTTCTCTGAAATTAGCTGGAATCCAGGGCTGATGGAGAACAACCTGGTCTGGGCATCCACAGGACAAGGTTTGAGTTGGGTGGCGTGGGGTAGAGCTGTGAGATGACCAGGGCCAGAGAGAAAGGATGCTGCCTCCTGTTCAGCCTCCATCTGGAATTGGTTGGGAGGGAGAGAGACCCCTGCCCTTTTATCAAGTATCTTTTCTCCCCCCATTTCCTAGTGATCAACAGAAGGGAATACCTGTTCTCATAAAGGAAGAAAGGCCGCTGTGCTCAGCGAAAGGAGGCCTGTTCCATGTGAGCACAGTTACATCTGGATGGAGCTGGGGGTGTGTCTTTCCCCTGTTCTCCTCAAAACCTATTCTCTGGTGGAGAACTTATCACTCACACACGTGTGCATGGTAGACTTTCCTCTGCTCACCCATTTAGCATCTCTGGCAGGTCATTGCTATTTCTTTCAATATGAACCTTAATAAAGTGCAGAGGAAGCATATTCATGTGTTTCTGAAGATAGTCATGAAGGAAAATAGGCAGGGTTTGGGAAGCTGTATGTTTCCGGCAGGTGCAGAACCTTATTTCCTTGGTTAGGGAAGAGCACATGATTGTTAAGGGTGAATTAGGCATGCAAAGAGCTGCGCTGCTGGCTGACTGCTTTCCGCCCGGACCCTGCTGACAGTCGAGGGTCCATTCTAGAATCAAAGTGGGAAGTGGGGGGCACAGGTGCTGGGCTGGGAGGCCTGTGGCATGAGCCATGCCAGGGGCTTGGGGCCGTTCTGCATTTTGTTACTTTCTTCCTTCATCCGTGTTTCAGGTCCAGAGCACAACCTTCTCTCCTAGTGCCTGTCTCTTGGCAAGGTGCTGACGTCTGCAGGGAGAAAGACAGAGCGTGGCCCCAGGTGTATGTGGTCCCCAGAGTTCGTGAACACTGACATGGCCCCACCGCATCCATGCTAGAAATATGACTTCTGCTGGCTTTGAAATGCACTTCTGTTCTGATTATGTCCTCCACTTGGCTCGTCATTTCTTTGTTTAATACATTTGAATGATGCTCATTCTTTGGAAAATAAGAAATGTTTCTGGTAAGTTCAGAATCCCCCCTTGTATGGTTTATTTATTTATTTATTATTTTTTGAGATGGAGTCTTGGTCTGTCACCCAGGCAGGAGTGCAGTGACATGATCTTGGCTCACTGCAACCTCTGCCTCCTGGGTTCAAGCGATTATCCTGCCTCAGCCTCTGGAGTAGCTGGGACTACGGGTGCATGCCACCACGCCTGGCTAATATTTTTTTGTATTTTTAATAGAGACGTGGTTTCGCCACATTGGCCAGGCTGGTCTCAAACTCCTTACCTCAGACGATCCACTGGCCTTGGCCTCCCAAAGTGCTAGGATTATGGGTGTGAGCCACTGTGCCTGGCCCCCTTTTATAGTTTAGTAGCTTTCATGAGTATGGCAATCTGAAATAATCGCTTTTTGCCCTAACAACCATTAGGAGGAAATAGTGGAAGAGGACACATGACTTCTCTGTGGAAAACCTAGACAGGGTCTGAAACACACTCCGGTCTGAGTCTGTGGGAAGGTGCTGGGTGGGCGTTCACCACTCCATGTTCCTCTGCAGGAGCTAAGGAGAGGAAGGGCCTGGGTTGTTCTGTTGGGTGAGCTGCAAGGCCAGAGGGATAGAGTTAATCATATTACATAATTATTGACCAGGATATGTTTTTTTTTTTTTCCCCCTGAGAGGCATTTATGTCTTATCTGAAGCCAAAATATGTCAAAACCTTTTATTACCATTTTACAAACTTGCTTATTTCCCACTGTCTCCTGCAAATACCTTTCCAGCCCTATCTTGTATTAATTTAATCTTCATCTGCTTAAGCTATTTATTGTACTTAGATATAATAGTAATTCGCAATGAGGTCTTTGTGTGCTGGTATTTCTCCCAGAATGCCTGCAGTGGCTCTCCTGGCCCAAGACCCAGCTGTGAGGTCCCATCCTTAGTGGCCACGACCCCATCACCAGCTCTGTCCTGCACACCCACATGAGTGATGTATCCACACATTGTGTTTATCCAGTCATCCGTTGACTAACATTCGGGCCATTTCCACCTTTTGGCTGTTGTGAATAATGCTGCTGTAAACATGTGTGCACAAGTCTTTCTCTCAGTGCCTGTTTTCACTTCTTCTGGGTATTAGAATTGCAATTGTAAAGTAAATTCCTTAAAGGAAGGAGTTGCGAAGTGTGCTTATTTGTATTGCCCATGGAATTAAACTCCAGTGCTCTCAGTGGCTTGCGTGGTGCACACCTTTTCCCTGCCCTTCTATCTGTCTCCACCTCAATCTCATTACTTCCCTGGCTCCTTCTTGGAAGGATCCTCTTATATTACTGGTTACTAAGATTTGCTTTCTTATAGAAGCGATAATCTTAATTGATGCATTTTCCGCAAATGCCACACAGCCACACATCCACACATTTCTTTCTTTCTTTTTTTTTTCGGAGATGGAGTCTTACTCTGTCACCCAGGCTGGAGTGCAGTGGCACAATCTCAGCTTACTGCAGCCTCCACCTCCCGAGTTTAAGCGATTCTCATGCCTCAGCCTCCTGAGTAGCTGGGATTACAGGTGTTCACCACTACGATCTGCTAATTTTTTTGTATTTTTAGTAGAGCTGGGATTTCACCATGTTGGTCAGGCTGGTCTTCACCTGCTGACCTCAGGTGATCCACCCACCTTAGCCTCCCAATATATACATATATATACACATACATATATTTGAGATGGAGTCTTGCTCTGTCGCCAGGCTGGAGTACAAGGACGTGATCTCGGCTCACTGCAACCTCCACCTTCTGGGTTCAAGCGATTCTCCTGCCTCAGTCTTCCGAGTAACTGGTACTACAGGTGCATGCCACTACACCCAGCTAATTTTTGTATTTTTAGTAGAGACGGGGTTTCACCATGTTGACCAAGATGGTCTCGATCACTTGACCTTGTGATTCACCCATCTTGGCCTCCCAAAGTGCTGGGATTACAGGCATGAGCCACCCTGCCCTGCCTATGGGTGAATATTTTTTAGGAGAAAAGCACTAAACCTCTCTGATGCATTCGAGTAAACTGGATTTGCCTTGTTCCATTCCCCTTTTGCTAGCATGATTGTTTTTTTCTTTTCAGGGAGAGGTAGAGAAGAAAGAGGAAGCGCCTGTGGGCATCTGGAGTCTGATTAGGCTCCTTGGAGACCCAGCTATATTTGCAAGGGAGCAGCAGCGGCCCAGGCCCCAAAGGCACAGAGAGCTCAAGGCGGAGGAGTTCGCTGAACTCTGTCAAGCTGAGAGCTTCAACCGGGGAGTTTGGAAGATTTGAACAAGACGTGAAGAATGTTTTATAGCCTGTGCTTTAGAAGCGCCTATGCTGTGATTTTCCACGACACCAGACAGGCGCCCAGTGGTTATTTTTCCAAGAGGGCAAATGGACCGTTTCCCTTAATTAGGCCGGAAAATGTTGCTTGATAAGACACCATAATTCTTGTGCTCACACAGAGGTGATAAGCGTAGATCTAGTGAGGACTGTCTCTTCAGGTGGGCTTCTCTGAGATAACAGAGGAATTTTCCTGCTGTAGCTTCCTGGCACCAGGGACATTAATGAGTCACAGGGTGTCTAGGACCCACAGGTACGGGTGATTCCAGGTGACCTCCGCGCAGTGATCCCAGTTTGGTGAGGGGACTGGCAGGTCACGGGACAGCTGAGCGCCCAAAGTGGAGGAGGCGGCCCCAGCAGTGGCCAGAAACAAGTCCCCTGAGTTGAAATGGCAGGACTTGGGCTTGAGGTGAGATGGAGGTCAGGAACTAATTGCAGGGTGTCTTCACCATCCCTGGCCTTGTCATTGCCAGCCCTTCCCGATAGCACCCCCTTTCCTCCTCCTCCTTGACATCCCTGAAACCTTTCACTGGGAGCAATTGAAAAAGCTTACGGTGGATGCTGAATATGAGGGCGTCTGCAGCTGCGTCAGGATGTGGTCTGAAGGAGGAGCATTTGGGAGGAGAGGGAGAGGCCGTGGAGTGGAGATTCAAAATAGCCTCCCCTTCCCCTTCCCCCCAACACACAGTAGGACCTGGCTGGCTTGCAGTGGAAAGCACGCTGGGCCGAGGCCAAGGGCAGAATGCGGAACACCGTGGAGGGTGGCGGCCAGGGGTCGTCCCGCTTCTCCCTATTGCTCCTTCCCTGCCCGCCTCTCCTAGTGATGAGCGGCCTGGCCATGCTCCTTTACTCCCATGCTCCAACACTTAGGAAATGATAGTGTGTGTCTGGTCCACCGGGTGAGAGTGCCCGGGGGTCGGAAGCAGCTACTTGAGCGCGGGCCTTGGGCATGGCAGGGAGGTGGCACCCTTTTCCCCCTCCATCAGGTTCAGTGAGAATCAAGTGGTTCCCACGGAGCCTCTCGGTTTCCTTTATTTTTGTAATTTTGAAAATATGCATAACATGCACTTAACTATGTGTATAATGCCCGTAAACTCAGTTTCCAGTTTAAGTAAATGGCCACCATCCCGTTTGAGGTCTCTGGGTCCTTCCGGAGCCGTCCCTTTCTTCTGTCCTCTGCAAGTACTATATCCTAAATTTTGTGTTTATCCTTCCCTTGATTTTCTTCACAGTTTTTCCACACGTTTGTTGTTTTAAACAATAGCTAGTTTGGTTTTTCTTTTTTTTGAGTTTAAAATAAACAGAATCATACTTTATATATTATTCTGTGATTTCTAGTTTCATTCAGTTCTGTGTGTCTCTGAGATTTATCCATGTTTTTTGTGTAACTGTGATTTATCTACTTTCCTTGCCTTCTGGATTTCAGTTGAAGGAGTATACCATCCTTTTGTTACGGACATTGGATTGGCGCCTGGCTTTCTGCTACTACAGAAAGAGCCACTGTGCCCACTGTCTTCCATCTCTTCCTGCACAGACACAGCAGGTCTCCAAGGCCCTTATTTCCCCAGGGGTTGAGTTGTGGGCTCATAGAGCACATGCTT
The DNA here is from genome assembly GCF_043159975.1 of Macaca nemestrina. Classification (NCBI taxonomy): domain Eukaryota; kingdom Metazoa; phylum Chordata; class Mammalia; order Primates; family Cercopithecidae; genus Macaca; species Macaca nemestrina. Next base: position 97,309,721 of record NC_092132.1, on the reverse strand, counting down.
TCTTCACATTTTCTAGACTGCTCAGTTGATTTCCAAATGGGTTGTAACAATTACTTTCTACTGGGCGTGTGCACAGAGTTCCAGATCCTTCCCAAGCATTGGTATTGTCAACGTTAAAATCTTTGCCAGTCTGCTGGGTATGAAATGGTTTTTTGTTGTGGCTGTTAATGAGCTTGTGTGTTTTCATGTACTTACAACCGTTTTTTATTTCTCTCTGTGAAGTGTTTTCAAGCCTTTCCTCATTTTATCTCAGAGTTGTTTACTAATACAGTTCTTTATATATATGTTATAGACAATAATCCTTTGTCAGTTACAAGTGTGACAAAATTTTCTCCCAGATAATTGTTTTTTCATTCCCTTTATAAGGTCTTTTTAGAATAGAATTTAAACATTTTAGCTCAGTAGAAATCATCAATCTTTTCCTTTATATTTTTGCTGTGGTATTTTAAGAAATTCCTCACTGTCTTGATGTGTTCATATTTTGCCTTTTAAATTTTGTGTTTTTTGCCTTTCTCCTTTGTCTTCAATATACTAGAATTGATTTTTGTACATGGCGTGTGCCAATAATCTAATACCCATATGTGCAATCAATGTCCCACCACCATTTATTGAATAATCATCTTTTCTCTGCTAATTTGCAATACCAGCTTGGGCATACAGAAAACTTCCATTCGTGCGTTGGTCTAGATCTAGCCTCCATTCTGTTCTCTTTGTCAGCTTGTCTGTTTCTAAATAAGCACCACATTGTCCTACTTTCTGTAGTTTCACAATGATTTTTGATATCTGTGAGTCAATTCCTTACACCTTAGTCTTATTTTAGGAATATCTTGGCTATTCTCTGCTTTTTACTCCTCCTACGCATTTTTCAATCAGTTTATCAAGTTTCACAAAAAAGCTTGTTGGGTTTCAAATGAAATCGCATTGAATCTATAGATCCACTGGGGAAGAACTAATACTGTATTATATTTAGTATTTTAATCCACAAACATGATTGCTTATTTCTCTGTTTAAATTCTTTAGAAAGACATTTTAATAAAGTTTTATAATTTTCCTCATAAAAATCTTATTTATCTTTTGTTATATTTAGTTTAGTATTAGTTGTTTTGTATTTTTTTGTGTGTGTGTCTTTTAAAGAATACATTTTCAAACTGTTTGTTACTGGGATATTTTTGCTGAGTCCTAGAGTATATGCATTCTTCACATTTTCTGGATTCTGCTCAGATTTTAAAAAGTTTCTATTTGAAATAATTATAGGTTCACAGGAAGCTGTGAAAATGTATGGGTAGATTCAGTGTTTCCCCCAGTTTCCCCCAGTGGGTACATCCTTTGTAAAATAGTGCAGAATCAAAGCCAGGACCTGACACTGGTTCAAGGTATGTGCAGTTCTGTTTATCATGTGGGCAGGTTAGGATAAGCAGCACCACAGCCAGGCCGGAGCTCATCCAGCCCAACGACAATCCCCCTGTACCACCCCTTCGCGGTTCTCCTCCCACCCCAGCCCTGCATCATCACTCACCTGGACGCTCGTCTTTTTTCCATTTCTGTAATTTTGTCATTTCAAGGACTTTATATAATGGAATCATACAGCATGTGACTTTTGATATTGGCATTTTCCCCTCAGCCGAATGCCCTTGAGACACACCCAAATTGTTGCATGTATCAAGCATTAGTTCTTTTTTCTGCTGAGTAGGGGCCATGGTACAAGTGCATCACAGTTTGTCTAAACATTCACCTGCTGTAGGACATTTGAGTTGTTTCCAGTTTTTGGCTATCACAAATAAGGCTGCCACGAACAATTGTGTAGAATCTTTTGCGTGGGTATACATCTCCATTTCTCTGATAGAAATGCTCAGGATTCGTGGTATGATAGGTATATCTTTCTTCCTTTTTTTTTTTTTTGGACAGAATTTCACTCTTGTCACCCAGGTTGGAGTGCAATGGCGCGATCTCTGCTCACTGCAACCTCTGCCGCCCGGGTTTAAGCAATTCTCCTGCCTCAGCCTCCTGAGTAGCTGGGATTACAGGCACATGCCACCATGCCTGGCTAATTTTGCATTTTTAGTAGAGACGAGGTTTTACCATGTTGGCCAGGCTGGTCTCAAACTCCCGACCTCAGGTGATCCGCCTGCCTCAGCCTTCCAAAGTGCTGGGATTATAGGCGTGAGCTGCCGTGCCCAGCCAGATGTATCTTTCATTTGTGAAGAAACTGCCAGCTGTTTTTCTGAGTGACTTTACCCTTTTACATTTCCACTAGCAATGTATGAGAGATCCAGTTTTTATATATCCTCACCAATGTTTGGTATTGTCACTATTTCTAATTTTAGCTATTGTAATATGTGTGTGGTGATTCTCATTGTGTTCTTTTCCTTTTCTTTCTTTTTTTTTTTTTTTGAGACAATCTCACTTTGTCACCAAGGATGGAGTGCAGTGGCATGAACATGGCTCAGTACAGCCTCAACCTCGTGGGCTCAAGTGATTCTCCTACCTTAGCCTCCTGAGTAGCTGGAACCACAGAGGCATGCTACAGAGCCAGGCCGGAGCTCCTCCAGCCCCTGGCTGTACATTTTTTTGCTTGTTTGTTTGAGACGGAGTTGTTTGAGAGGAGTCTTGCTCTGTCACCAGGCTGGAGTGCAGTGGCATGATCTCAGCTCTCTGTGACCTCCACTTACCGGGTTCAAGTGATTCTTGTGCCTCAGCCTCCTGAGTAGCAGGGATTATAGGTTCACGCCACCACATCCAGCTAATTTTTGTATTTTTAGTAGAGACAGGGTTTCACCATGTTGGCCAGGATGTTCTCGATCTCTTGACCTTGTGATCCACATGCCTTGGCCTCCCAAAGTGCTGGGATTACAGGCGTGAGCCACCTCGCCCGGCTGGCTGCACTTCTGTGAATCTATTCTAGATCCTTTTCTGTTCCACTGATCTTCATGCCTGTCACTCTACCATTACCACGTGGACTTGGTTAGTGGAGATAGTAAGTCCTAAAATTTCATGGAGGGATTCCTTCCACATTATTCTTCTTTTTCAGAATTAATTGATTAATTAATTTTAGCTATTCTAGTTCCTTTCCTTTCTATATGAATTTTCGAATAACCTTGTCTATATCTACAAAAAATCTGGCTGAGATTTTGACGGGATTTGGGTTGAATCTGTATGTCACTGTGGGAAGAATTGGTATCTTTATGATGTTGAGTCTCTTATCTATGATCACGATGTGTCTATATATTTAAATCTTTGATTTCTTTAATCAGTGTTTTGCAGCTTTCCACGTACAAGTTTTATACATGTTTTGTTAGATTTTTTCCCCCTAAGCATTTAATTTTTTTGAGTGACTGTAAATGGTGTTGTGTGTTAAATTTCAGTTTCCAGCTGCAACTTTGTTTTACTCACTTTATTAGTTCTAGGATTAAAAAAATAAGTTCCATTGGATTTTCTCTGTTGGCCATCATGACATCTACAAATGAGGACAGTTTTATTTCTCCCTTTCGGATTTGTATGAGGTTTTTTTTTTTTTTTTACAGAGTTTCGCTCTTGTTGCCCAGGCTGGATTGCAATGGTGCGATCTTGGCTCACCTCAACTTCTGCCTCCCGGGTTCAAGCGATTCTTCTGCCTCAGCCTCCTGAGTAGCTGGGATTGCAGGCATACTCCACCATGCCCGGGTAATTTTGTATTTTTAGTAGAGAAGGTGTTTCTCCATGTTGGTCAGGCTGGTCTTGAATTCCCAACCTCAGGTGATCCACCTGCCTTGGCCTCCCAAAGTGCTGAGATTATAGGTGTGAGCCACCATGCCCGGGCTTGTATGCATTTTTATGTCTTTTCTTAGGTGAGCCCAGTCTAATAATGTAGACAAGATGGAAGAAGAGTCAGGAGAGACTGGAAGCAGGAATGGTGAGATGCACAGGTGCTGGCTTTTAAGATGATGCCCACTCTTCCCTTTTAGTTAATGTTGCATGCCTGTTTGTCAGATTTTTCTGGTTTTCCTCATTATGATAACTCTCACAGTGGGAAGTTATGCATCATCACATTTGAAAACTCCAGAGTAGCTATGTGATATACCCCAAGCCAATGAAGTGAGCACAGAGTGAATGTAAGCCTTTTCCAGGCAGATGCTTTTGCAGCTGGTATGGGGATGGCCTCTTTATTCTTGGCCATAAGATGGGATGTGCTTTGGATGGAGATGCTCTGTTGACCACGTTCTGGAGGAAGATGACATGGAGCAGTGCTGCACTTGGCCCTGGAGAGCGTGACTGCTATAGAAAGCTGTGGGGATCATGGGTTGTTGGTCATGACCAATTCCCCCTTTCTCCTTAATACCCAGGTCACTGTATTTCCACCTTCCTCATCCTGCTCCATGTGATAGAAGGCTGGTCTCTGTTGCCTGCATCTGCCAGGCTCCCTTTCCTTCTGGGTACTGGTTGGGTTCAGCCAATGGGAGGCCCCGGTGGGACAGTGGAGAGGGGAGGAGAGGGCGCCCAAGGTGTTTATCCCCTGGCTTTCCCCTACCAGGCAGAGGGTTAGGGATGGCTGTGTTCGTCTACCTGAGGTCCCAGTGAGCTGGTAAGCACCCCTCCTTGCCCCTCGGACACGGAGGTAACAGCCTTTTGCTGTCGCTTCATCAGGTCAAACCTGTCATCTCCCTTAACTTCACCACTTCACTAAACCCCTCAATTACTCCCTGAGTCCTGACTGGTACCCTGGGCATTGTCGCAGGGCAGATGAAACAAGTGAGAATGAGCCCATTGCTCAGTTGCCGCTCCTGGAGGGACCTTCAGAGCGCGGTCCCTTTCAGTGGGCAGGGCAGGCGCTAGAGAGCATTGTCTGAGGGAATTAGGGTCAACACAGCATGTTCTACCTGCTGAGGATATGTGCTGCAGCAATCACATATTTGCAAACACATGTTTGACCTGAATTTGCAATCATTCTCATGATGTGCTGAATCCTGAAAAAGGGTTGTTATCCCAAAATTATAGGAAAGAAAACTGCCAATTTGGGAACTTCATGACATACTACAGGCCACCTACAAGGAGGCATGCAGCTGTGTTCATAGCTGTGGTAAGCAGAATTTCCAAAATTTCCCTCAAAGATGCCCCACTCTGCCCTGGGCAACCCTTCAGCAGGAGGAAATACTTTCCCTTGCTTATCTCACGTTATGTGGCACAGGTGGTAAGGAGATCGGCCTGGGTTACCTGGGCGGGGCTACTGTTATCACAGGAGCCTCTAACAGCAGGGAGCTCAAGAAAGAGCTGCGGCGGCAGAAGTGAGAGAGATTCAAAGCATGAGGATTCCATGCACTGCTGCTGCTTCAGTAAGCTGAGAAGGTTTGCCATTTCATCATATGTGCCTGCCTGATCTGCTGACTGGAAAATCTACGCAAACCAATGTAGGGCAAATCCAGGAAGGTGGAGGCTATTCGTTTGGAGGGCAGCAGCCTGAAGGAGATGGTGGCTGTCATTCATTTAGATTGGGGTATCTCTGCTGTGAAGCAGGCACCTGGAGTGTATTCGCGACCCTCAGTATCCCAGCCATGTCGGGTTGCCACGCCACGCCACAGCATGGCGGTAACTTTTCCTGAGTCTTTAAGTTGGACTGACACCCCATGAGCTCTGGTGTCAATCAAGCTCTGAGCTACTTGACTCAGTGGAATAGAGAAAGTGCCTTTATTCATGGAAAGTTGGGCCAAGTCACCTGCACATGGGAAGAGCCAAATTCTAATTTCAGCTGACTGTGTCACATGGTCACAATGGAGAATGAGAGCCCCACATCGATACTACAAAATAATTCAAAAGTGCATGTTCTGCAGACAGTGGGTGGGTATGTTAGAATCTGGAACTTAGCATTTCCAATTTTTTTTGGTTCAATATGGGTTTATGCTATTCTTGCATGTGCCCGTTTAGCAATCTGTGCTCTCTCAAAGGTCTGCAGTGCAGGTGCTCATTTTGAACCATTTATTCAAATTATTGTGTATTGCCTGATTGGTGTTAGAATTTTTTTATTTTTTGAGACGGAGTCTTGCTCTGTTGCTCAGGCTGGAGTGCAGTGGTGCAATCTTGGCTTGCTGCAACCTCCACCTCCCGGGTTCAAGCGATTCTCCTGCCTCAGCCTCCCAAGTACCTGGGACTATAGGCACGCACCACCGCACCTGCCTAATTTTTGTATTTTTAATCGAGATGGGGTTGGCCAGGCTGGTCTTGAACTCCTGACCTCATTATCCATCTGCCTCAGCCTCCCAAAGTGCTGAGATTACAGGCGTGAGCCACTGCACCCAGCCTGTGGTAGAAGTTTTTAAAAGATGATATAATTAGGCTGGGCACAGGGGCTCACACCTGTAATCCCAGCACTTTGGGAGGCTGAGGTGGGCAGATTGCTTGAGCCCAGGAGTTTGAGACCATCCTGGGCAACAAGGCAAAACCCTATCTTTTCCAAAAAAAAAAAAAAAAGAAATTAGCCAGGTGTGGTGGCGTACACCTGTAGTCCCAGCAGCTACTTGGGAAGCTGAGGTGGGAGAATCACCTGAGCCCAGGAGGTCCAGGCTGCAGAGAGACGAGATCGAGCCACTGCACTCCAGCGTGAACAACAGAGTGAGACCCTGTCTCAAAAAATAAAAAAAGATGGTATAATTAAATTTGCTTATACACACCCAGAGACCTTGGATAGCATGGACCACACATTTGAGGAACTAAAAAAATACAATAAAAAATAAACAGAAGTATAACTGTATCAACTATTTCCATGAGGTTTGAAACAAAGTTATTTGCATAGTCAGTGAAGACCCATGTGCTCTTGTTCACTGTGAGAAGGAAGCTCTGCCAGGTGGCAGTCATGCATTAAAGGACAATTGCACAACAGAAGTGAGCAGCAGCACGCTGGGTTTGATCCACTCAAATAAATCAGTTTGTGGTAATAAAGTGTTTTCTTTCATTTTGAAAAAGTCATGAAAACCATGTCACCTCTGGAATCTGTTTCACTGATCTCTCCCAACTTTCTTGATTATTCTTGGGAAGAAAATCTTTTCCCCTTGAAATATTCCCTTTCTTACTTTAAACCCTAACAACTTGCAAATGTCAGTGAAAGAACAAAGGTTTTTTGCAGAGAAGCTGCCGTGCAGGAAAATCAATGGGGATGCAGTTGTTTCATGGGGGCTTTCCTGGTGACACGCCAGCCGTCACCCAGCCTCTCCCGTGTGGAGGGTGCAGCCTCAGACGCAATGCAACTGCCTCCAGCAGTGGCCTTTCCTGGCAGGGAGACAGAGATTTGAGGCTGCAAGGAAGTTGACAAAGACTGGAAACCATTGGTGGACTTTCAGTAAGACTTTGAAATATATTTTTGACAACTTTTCTATTGACCAAAAAATTTTCAAATTGATGTGGCCCAAAGGCTACCACATCACATCACCTATCCTCGGATATAAGGAAGTTGGGGCCTGGGAGAGTGTGTAATGAGGAGTAGAAAAAGAGTGAACTATCCAGTAAATGCCTTTGGGAAGCTGCCTCCCCAGTGGAGGGAAAGAAGAGTCCTGCCTTTCACCAAATACACAAGAAAATTCTAGAGGAAATACATTCTGAAAATGGAAAAACTAAACCTTAAAAAAGTGCTATGAGAAAATATAAGGGGATATTTTCATGATTTTGGGGTCACAAAGGGTTTACTAGGCAAGACTCAAAATCCAATAACCATAGAGAAAATGATAGACAGATTTGACCAACAAAACCAAAACAAAATAGAAACCCAAACCACTTTTTAAAAAATTTTTAAATTTTTAGTAAAGATCTATCACTTTTATATAAAAGTATAATCTACAGGAACCTATATTTAATCATTCCCCTCAAACATCTGCCCAGAAATAGATAATGAAACTAGAAAAGGTGCTTTGGCGGAAAACTTGATTTTGGAGTTGTACCAATAGATGTGAATTCCAGGAAGGGTTTCAGTTACTCACTGGGTGATCTTGAGCAGGTAACCTCTTTTCATACCTAAGATTTTTACCTTTAAAAATTAGAAATAATAACACCTATGTCATAGAGATGCTGTAGGTATTAATGAAATATGTGTAAGAGACAACATATGCATATTGTTGGTGTAAATGTAAATTTCCCTTCTCTTTCCCTCCTTGAACCAAACCACTTCTGATTAGTGAATGACACCATCAACAAGTTTAAGCACAAGCCAAAGAGCTAGAGAAAATATCTGCCACACATGTAACAGAAAAAGGGTCATAGCTGTAATAGTTGAAGAGTTCACACCAGTCAATGAAAGAAGAAGACAAATGATAGAAGAGGCAATAAAGTCAAGCCCAAGAGGGAAAAAAAGAAAAAAAAAAAAAAACCCTGCTAATGACCAGTCAGCACTGCAAAGATGTTCACCCTCAGTAAAAATGAGGGGAACGTAAATACAGAGCTGGGAGTATGCCGAATGCTGGCTGCAGCTGAACGCCCAAGAAGGACACAGTCTCCCTGAGTCATCCCTACTCACTCATCTCTTCACTCCACAACCAACAACAATCTGGCTTTTGCTCCCACTGTCCCCAAAATGGTTTTGCTCAGATTACCAAAAACTTCTTGGCTACCAAGTCAAATGAGCATATTTTAGTTCTCATATCACTTGATCGCTCTTCTTTGCAATATTCTCTTAACTTCTGTAAAATCATGCACTTCTGGTGTTTTTTTCATCTGGGCTACTTTTTCTCAGTCTCTTTGCAGTTCCTCTCTCCACGCTTCTCAGATGTCAGTGCTCTTTAGGGTTTGTCTCCAAGTGTCTTCTCTTCCTTTTCTACGTTCTCTGTGGTCTTCCTGCATGACCCCCACACTCTCAAGGTTGAACTCCAGGCCCTGTTTCTAGGACAGACTCTTCCTCTATGCTCCAGACCTGTGTCTTCGATGGTAACTGTGCATCTCTACCTGGGAATGTCCTGAGTGTCTCAAATTCAACATGTTCAGAATTAGACTAATTTCCTCCAAATGTGAATCAGCCACCCCGCCAGGCCCTGTCTCCATGACTGGCACCACCCTGTCCATATAGAAGCCTGGATATTGTCCTTGATGATTCCCTTTCATTAGCTTGCCGCCCTCAGTGGGAGGCCAAGCCGCCAATCCTTTACTAATGCCTCACGAATCCAATCCATTCTGTATTCTCCATCCCAAAGCCACTGTCTTGGTTTGAGTCACATTTCTTTGCCTAGACAAGCGAAACAGTTTTCTGAAGGTTCTCTCCCTTCCAGTCTGCCGTGCTGCAGTGTATAGTGCTCCTTCTCACAGTTCATCTGTGGCTGTCCATTCATCTTAGGATATAATGTAAGGTTCTTAAGGATCTGGCATTTACCTCTCATTTCCTCCTGCCTTCTCTGCTAGCTTTGCACACAGAAATACTTGCAGTCCTTCGAATGTGTTGTGTTCTCTTGCCACATTTTATTTAAATGATATTTATTGAACACTTACTAAGTACCAAGTTGTAATCTGCATGTGCCCCTTGTCCCTGCCCTGGTGGGGGCATACATTCTAGCAGCGGAGGCAGAAAATAAATGTGCAGGCCAGGCGCAGGGGCTCATGCCTATAATCTCAGCACTTTAGGAAGCCGAGGCGGGCGGATCACCTGAGGTCAGGACTTTGAGACCAGCCTGGCCAACATGGTGAAACCCCGTCTCTACTGAAAATACAAAAAGAAGCCGGGTGTGGTGGCTCTGGCCTGTAAACCCAGCTACTTGGGAGGCTGAAGCGGGAGAATCGCTTGAACCCAGGAGGCGGAGGTTGCAGTGAGCGCAGATCATGCCACTGCACTCCATCCTGGGCAACAGAGTGAGATCACATTTTAAAAAAAAAAAGCGTGCAGATAAATAGGGCCTTGTAATGTAATGACAGATGCTGTGGGGTAAAGGCGGCAATAACACAGAAAGTGTGGCATAAAAGCGGTGTGGGAGGGTGGTCCTCTGGCTAAGAGGTCAGGGAGATCCCTGTGACCTGGTGATGCTTGACCTAAGGCCAGTTTCGGCGAAGATTCTGGGCAGCGCACTCCACGCAGGAACAAGCAGTGAGAAGGGCCTGCGGCAGGAGTATGCTTGGTGCGCGCTGCATATGGAAAGGAGGCCAAGGCTGCGGCGTGGGAGAAGGAAGCGCAACCTCATGATGCTTTTGGATACAGGTAAAATAAACCCCAACTCAGGTCGACTTAAACTGTAGGGAAACTGGTGATTTATTGCCGACATTCTAGAAATGGGTGAGCATTTGAGACACCACCATGTCGCCAAGGCCCCAGGAATATCCGTCTCTGGCTTAGATTTACTCTTCGGCTATTGCTTGGTTATGGGACCAGAAGCTAGGTGAACTCCAGGGCCCCCCCGGTCAAATTCTCGCACGGCCACGTTGGGGATAAAAGGGGCACTGCTCTGCCTGGGCCGTCTCTCGAGGAAAAGCCCTTCTCAGGCCCGCCGGCCTTTCTCGCGGGCTTGCTGTGTACAGCGAGGCGGCATGTGTGGGAGGGCGAATGTGCTGGAAGCGGAGATGGGCCACTGGAAGCCTCTGGAGGTTTGAACATGTAGCTCAGCGCGAGGCTGCTGAATCTCCTGTGGAATTGTAACCCCCAGTGTTGGAGGTGAGGCCTGGTGGGAGGTGTTCTGGTCATGGAGTTGGGGCTGGTGGAGGGGGGAGTAGAATCCCTCGGAGCTCGGTCCTGTGCTTCAGATGGTGAGGGAGTTTGCCCAGATCTGATTGTCGTAGAGTGTGATACCTCCCCCGCTTGCTCTTGCTCTGGCCATGTGGGAGCCTGCTCCCCCTTCGCCTTCAGCCGGGATTGGAAGCTTCTCGAGGCCTCCCCAGAAGCAGATACCCCTGCTATGCCTCCTGTACAGCCTGCAGAACCCTGAGTCGGTTTATTTTTTGAAGTACCCAGTCTCAGGTATGTCTTTATAGCCATGCAAGAGCAGCCTAATACACCCTGTCTCTAAACAAACAAACAAAAAAACAAAAACGAAAAACAAAAACAAACATTAGCCGGGCCCAGTGCTGTGTGCCTGTGGTCCCAGCAATTGAGGAGGCTGAGGAGGGAGGATCGCTGGAGCCCAGGAGGTCGAGGCTGCAGCAGGCTGTGATGGGGCCATTGCACACACCACCGCACTCCAGCCTGGGTGGCAGAGCCAGACCCTGTCTCAAAAAAATGAACAAAGAACAACCAAACCCTGGGACACAAGAACCTGAAGGCCAGGAAGAGGAAGAGGGGCCAGCAAATACACGCAAGAGAAGCAAGAGAAGCAGCCAGCTGCGTGAGGAAAACCCAGTCGCCCAGGAAGGGAGCAGTCATTGGTTTCAAATGCTGCTGAGAGAGCAAGTGCCCAGAAAGCAAATGATGGGCCACTGTGTTAGGAATTTTGAGGCTATGGGTGACCTGAAAAAGCTTTTTCATGGAGAGATGGAGACAGAGTTCTTACTGGAGTGCAATGAGGAGAAAGTGGGAGGTGAGGGATTGGCCACAATTTGTTGGGGTTCAATCAAGGAAGCAGCACCACTGTGCGTGGAGTGGGGTGAGACCGTGGGTGCAGGGAGTGTCTTGCAAAACTGTGGAGAGCCTGGGGAGGTGAGGGTCCACGGGAGGGAGGCTGCAGGGTGAGGAGCAGAGGGGAGGGCCCGCAGGAGGGTGGGTGAATGGAGGGTGGGAAAGGGAGGGCAGTTGAAGGGTAAGGAGAGGAGGGCCAGCGGGACAGTGGGCAGAAAATGAACAGGGTCTCTCACCAAGGCCACAGGACTGGGGTGGGCCGTGGAGGCGTCTAGGTGCTGTTTCCTCTGCCTCAGGAGAAATATTCCATCTAGTGACGTTTCCATCTCCCCCACCCAACCACTGGGCTGTTTTCTTTCTTCCTTTTTCTTTTCTTTTCTTTCTTTTTCTTTTTCTTTTTTTCTTTGAGACAGAATCTTGCTGTGTCGCCCAGGCTGGAGTGCAGTGGCGTGAGCTCGGCTCACTGTAACCTCTGCCTCCCGGGTTCAAATGATTCTCCTGCCTCGGACTCCCAAGTAGCTGGGACTACAGGAGCGCACCACCACATCTGGCTAATTTTTTTGTATTTTTAGTAGAGAGGGGATTTCACCATGTTGGCCAGGCTGGTCTGGAACTCCTGACCTCAGGTGATCTGCCCACCTCAGCTTCCCAAAGTGCTAGGATTACAGGTGTGAGCCACCGCACTCAGCTCCATTTTCTAATCGTCCTTTAAAATTCCACTCAGGCTATACCTCCCTGAAGCCTTTCTGGAACTTTCCGATGCTTCCTTCTACCTGGCTGAAGGATCCTGTGTGTGATCCGGGTCCCCTGTGCGTCTTGCTTGGCACCCCCCACCGCTATTGGTGCAGCTCCTGGTGACTAGAAGGTGCCCCAAATATTTGTAGGATTGGCGCGGGCCCTTCCTGCTGAGCTCCTGGAGGGCGGGTACTGTGCAGTTCCATTAATACGGGCCTGACCCCACTCAGATGTGGGGAGCCGGGAGGGACAGTTAGTCGCATAAGGCCGGGACCTTGGGTCATGTGTTCTCACCTGCTGCTCCTTTCACTTGTGCTAAAATGACCCCTTAATGTTCATGGGACCCTACGTCCCAGGAATCAGAAATTCTGGGACTCAGCAAGCACATTCGCACCTGGTTTCTGTAAATCCTTTTGATAGTATGTTTTGGGTCCTTCATCATCTTTCTGAATTATTTTTGTGGAAAGCCCCTACCAACACTTTAATTGATGTCCTTGGCATGTTTCTTGTTTGATCCGCCCTTCTCAGTGTGAAGCATCAGCACATGTTGTGGCATCAAAGCTGCCAATGTGTAATACTCTCATGCAGCTTTGAGATTTGTGCTCTGGGTAAACTATGGAGAGACCTGTCAGAGCAGTAGCGTGTAAATTAGTTATGCCTCATGTATATATATTTAAACAAGGCTAATACTTTGGGAGGCTGAGGCGGGCTGATCACCGGGGGTCAGGAGTTCGAGACCAGCCTGGCCAACATGGTGAAACCCCGTCTCTACTAAAAATACCAAAAATTAGCCAGGCATAGTGGTGGGTGCCTGTAATCCCAGCTACTGAGGAGGCTGAGACAGGAAAATCACTTGAACTCAGGAGGCAGAGGTTGCAGTGAGCCGAGATCACGCTATTGCCCTCCAGCCTGGGCAACAAGAGTGAAACTCTGTCTCAAAAAAAAACAAACAAACAAAAAAAAAACCCAACCCAGAAACCAATCCCCCCGCCGCCAAAACCAAACAAGGCCAATAAGGGCACAGCCCAAAGCTCTCTAACCCTGCAGGTGGCAAGGGCACATCCTCCCTGAAGCAGGAACAACTCTGCTTCCAGGATTCTCTGAAGACTGCCCTTTGCATCCAGAGCTTCTTGATGTCATGGAGGAAACAAAAGCCCCTTCTGTGATCCTGAGGTGCCAGTTTGGCCCACAAAGACAAAGGGACATTTTAATAAAGTCTCCAGACATTTAGCCTCAAAATTACTTCTCCAAATTTGCACATTGTGCAACGTTGCAGATCTTCAAATGTATTTTTGTGACTGGGAACTGGCTCCAATATGCCTTATGTTGTAACTTTTCTTTTTGTCATGGGGAGGGAGTAGGAAAGGGATTAGTTGTCTTTTTTTTCCCCTTCCAGAGAACTGCCAAAATAATTTCTACTCTCCCAGATGAAGTAAGTTTTAAAATTGTGGTTCTCCTGAGGTTCATTTGGAAAAAGACGGAGCAATTCTGAGAAACCAGCAGTAGGGGCTGCCAAGACGCTCATTTCCCTGGCCATGGCTTCTGTTTCCTTGTACTGTGGTTGGCACGGGATTGCTGGTGTGCAGGCTCGGGGGGTCCCGTTCAGACACTTGTCCTTGCTTGCTTGATAGTCGGCTTACCTGGCTCAGTACCTTCACTTTCAATTGCTGATTGTACTCCAGATCTAAGAGAACTGTTTCGTAGACTCCCGTCCACCACTCGCCCTGGGGTTATGTTGCCTTTTGTGCCAGTGGGGGAGGCTTTCCTCCTGTTGGGTAGCACGTGGGCAAACTTGGCTTAGGCTGGTTTTAGAGGTGCTATTTCCGGGAACTAGAGATTGCCACACCCCAGTGTTGTATCTCTTCTGCCGCATCCCAGGGTTTGGAGATAGACAGGGAAGGGGCGTGGCGAAGGGCTGGAAAGGATTACTCAGGTGCTATAGGGACCCTAGAATGTCAGAGCTGCACGTTGCTTTTAGACAGAGTTGTGGAGTAGAGGGGCAGAAATGATGGAGGCCGACTGACATGGAGGCTGACTGACGTGGAGGCGGGGCAGTTCAGGCGGTGTGTGCTGACCCAAGACGCTGCCTTGGGAGCATCTTCATACTCCAGCTTCATACTCCTTGGGGATATCAGTAATGTAGAGATTTTGAAATGGAAGTTTAGGAATGTTTAGAAAACAGCAGACTCTGGGGCTGCCTTCCTGAGTACTGCCTTACCACTACCAGAGGGTAAGAACATCGAGCCTCCGAGTCTCCGTTCCGCTGTCTGCAAAATGTGGCTGTGGCAAGGGAATAATGGGATTGTATGCTGAACAAGGCCTAACAAGCAGCAGGTGGCCGTAGTAAGTGCATGCATCATCATCTATACAGTTATTTTATTTGAAAGCTGAACACGGCAAAGCCTAGATAAGCTTAGGAGATTTGCCCAACAGCACACAGCTTTCAATGGCAGAGCTCAGGAACAGACCATCTCTCCTGACCTTTGCCCATTTCACCTGCTGCAATTCAAATCTTTTGGTTACATCCTCATAAAAGAGTAAACGGAAATGTTTTAATTAAAAGTTTTTCACACAGCTGCCCACTGTCTGGAAAGTGAGGAGCGCCTCTGCCCGGCCACCCCATCTGGGAAGCGAGGAACGCCTCTGCCCGGCCGCTGCACCATCTGGGATGTGAAGAGCGCCTCTGCCTGGCTGCCCCACCATCTGGCAAGTGAGGAGCGCCTCTGCCCGGCCTCTGTGCAACCTTTCAAGTGTGAAGTGACAGCCTTGTGTGTTATCTTTTCTGTGTTCCCCAAGTTTGCATTTTTGACATTAAAGTTTACTTTTTAATTAAGAGTTTTAAATTGGAGAATATAAAAAACAAACAAACAAACAAAAAAGTGTTTCGTAGCCTGGGCAACATGGTGAAACCCCATCTCTACAAAGAATACAAAAAAAAAAAAAGCTGGGCATGGTGGCGCACACCTGTAATCCCAGCTACTTGGGGCTGAGGTTGGAGGATTACCTAAGTCCAGTAGGTGGAGGTTGCGGTGAGCTGTGTTTGCACCACCGCATTCCACCCTGGGTGACAGAGTGAGACCCTGTCTCAAAAAAAAAAAAAAATTTTCATGGTTACCTTTTTCAACTTCAAAGTAATATTAGTGTGGAAATGAGAGATTTCATGGTGAGCAGACGTCTGTGTGCAAGCAGGAGGTAGTGGTGTGGCCGGTCTGCCCAGGTTCTGATGTTGTGGGGACACCATCCTTGTGGAAACCTTCTCTAGGGTTGCTCTGTGCAATTTCCTGAAGCTCGGGCTGGGAACAAAGCAGGAAAGTCACTGTCCCTTTCCCCTTGTTGTTTGTGGCCTCTAGGGGAAGGCAGATTAGGGAGTAAACCATTGACAATGTTGCTTAATAAACCAGTACAGACATAGTACAGGGCCTGACTGTGGCCGATGCTCAGTGAGTGGCAGTGGTTATTTTTGAGCGCCTTCCACAGGGGCACAAGCTACTGGTGCAAGACAGGCTGGCACCAGTCACCGGATGTTGGCTCCACACAATGCCATCTTCCTGGTGTGCTAGGGCCATGTGGGAAAACGAAGTTCAGAAGTGGTGATGAATAATATCCTCACTGCGCACTTCAGGGATTGCCAATAACTCTAATATTGAGCATGGAAGTTAAGAACACAGACTCCAGAATCAGATTTTTCTGAGCTTGAGTCCTGACTTGGCCACTTCCTGGCTGTGTGGTGTTGGGAAAGTTACTGAACTCCCGAAGCTCCATTAGGTCATTTGCACAAGGGTAAAAATAGGGATGGGATGAGATAACACTTGGAAAGTTCCTAGAAGTGTTGACTAGCACAGAATAAGGAAATCATTAATGCTAACCATTGTCGTTATTATATTCATTATTTCTTTGGATCCTTACCCTGTACAGCCAGATAGGCAGGGTAGGTGGTGTTGCTCTTGTTTTCTCGGTGGCCACGGCCATATGACTTGCTCAAGGTCACAGAACTAAAAAAGAGGATCACAGTCTCCTGAGCTCCATTTTAGTGCCTCACATATTTTGGTGTTTTATGTCTCTAAAGACAGGAAATAGTTGGTGTGTAACCCCACAAGGTAAAGGTAAACCCAAAGGGTGAGGGTTGCATTTCCTCCTCTACCACGAATGCCCGACCACACCATTCCTGGGCTGTGAATCCTGTGGAGAGGTCTGGTTTCTCCCAGGCTACATACACTTTCTGCTCATCAATTTGTCTATTTCCACCAGACTGAGTTATGAAACTAGTGTCATAAGTTATTCCATGAAAATAAATGGTATTGTGGTCAAAAACAAGATTTCTGTTTAGAAATTCATGATGCATATTGGTATACTGTAGTCATGCAGAACTTTGTCGAACCCAGGGTCTCTCTTAGTTATTTGTCCACAAGACGAATTCCACATTACATCTGTTATTATTCCACCAAACTAGTGCTGAGAGGAGGACGCTCTGGGAAGCATGGTGAGGCTGATTTATCTCCTGTGCTAGAACCTAGATGTGCAGGTTCCCCCATCTGTCTGCTCATTCTGTAGATAGTCGTGGAATCCCCACCTCGTGCCAGGCTCTGTGCTGGGCACCGGGAATTCTGTGGTGAGTCCTGCAGGCACATGGTCTAGCACTAGGGCAGCTGCACCCTTGTGGACTCTGCAGGCATTTATCGAGTAATCCAACAAAATAAATATACAATTAGAAACGGAGAGAGAACTATTTAGAAAACTCTTCTGTAGTATCCCTCAGCGAAGGAGATGGATGTGTCCGGGGAAGTGAGGGGGAGGAGCTGCCGGGAGAGACCCTGCTGCAGGGAGAGAGGAACTTGTGCAGAGGCGGTGGGGGGAGGGCCATTGAAGAGGGGAATGGAGGCCAGTGTGACAGGGGCACAGACGACGGGGATGGCAGCATCCGTGGTGAGGCTGACAGACAGGCGGGGCCAGGCCCCACAGTGGACCCTCATTTGTGTGGTTAAGAACCATGGGAAGCCAATGAACTGGTCAGGGCTGGGATTGTGGTGGGGTGAGTGAGGGACTTGCCTTAGGCACAAATTTAAGGAGCCCCCCCCGCAAAACTCAATAATCAAGCAATACAATATTAAAAAATCAGTATTAGTGCCAAAAAATCCAGGATGAACAAAATAACAAACTTCTGGACCAAGAGGATCCCACAGTACCGTAACAGGCCTGTGGCAAAAGGGAAGATGTAGCCTCAAGTACGTCTCCTGTTATCTGTGGTTTTGCCTTCTGCAGTTTCAGTTACCTACAGTCAACCACAGTCTGAAAATATTAAATGGAAAATTCCAGAAATAAGCAACTTACATGTTTTAATTTGCATATCATTCTGAGTAGCGTGATGAAATCTCAGACTGTCCTGTGTTGGGATGTGAATCACCTTTTTATCCAGAGTATGCAGTGCTGTACACGCTATCTACCCATTAGTCATTGAGCTCATCTGCTCCTTGACAGCCAATCGTTATGGCTTGATGACCCAGGATCGCCTGGAGCAGGTGAGTCTCCTCAAGGATGGCCAGAAAGTCAGAGGTAGCCTAATGCTAGATCCTAATGCCCACGCCATTCCCCTAGTTTCATCTCACTGTGCAGGCATTTTATCATCACAGGAAAAGGGAGGAACACACTACAAGAAGATAATTTGAGAGAGAGAGAACACATTCACTTTACTTTTATTACAGTATATTGTTAGTGTTCTTTTTCTTTCTTTCTTTTTTTTTTTTTTTGAGACGGAATCTTGCTGTGTTGCCCAGGCTGGAGTGCAGTGGCATGATCTTGGCTCACTGCAACCTCTGCGTTCTTGGTTCAAGCGATTCTCCTGCCTCAGCCTCCCATGTAGCTGGGACTACAGACATGTACCACCATGCCGAGCTAATTTTTGTATTTTTAGTAGAGATGGGGTTTCACCATGTTGGCCAAGTTGGTCTCGAACTCCTGACCTCAGATGATCCGCCCGCCTCAGCCTCCCAAAGTGTTAGGATTACAGGCGTGAGTCACTGCACCCGGCTTGTTAGAGTTGTTTTATTTCATTATTAGTTACTATGCCTATTTTATACATTAAACTTTATCATAGGTATGTATGTAAGGAAAAAAGCAGAATATACAGAAGTTGGTACTATCCATGTTTTTAGGCATCCACTGGGGGTCTTGGAACGTATCGTCATGGATCAGGGGGCTACTGCATACCTTTTTGATAGTTACTTTTCCGCAGAATATTAAAGTAGAAGACGTAGATTTTGAAGATATTATTAATGAGTTAGCATCCATTAAAGCTAGAAACGTAAAATTCACTTCTGGTTTTGTGTAATAAAAAATTTAAATTTAAACATACCGTTGTGAGTTTTAATAACTGGTGTTAAAAGTTTTATTTCTTTTACTACTTTAATTTTTTGCCAGAAAGTTAACCATTAAAAAATATATTAGCTGGGCGTAGTGGTGCATGCCTGTAGTCTCAGCTACTTGGGAGACTGAGGTGGGAGGATCGCTTGAGCCCAGGTGATCAAGGCTGCAGTGAGCCATGATCGGGCCACTGCATTTCAGCCTGGGCGACAGACTGAGAACCTGCCTCAAAAAAACCAAAACCCAAACTGAAAAACATGCATGTAGGGCACCCATTTTTCCTTTGGCCTCAAGCTCCAGTGTTGCTCAGCACGTCGCTGGACAAGGGTTGATGGATCAGACATGACTTTTGCGAGAGTTTCTCTGAATTAATGAGGAGAAGATTGGTGAAGGGAGAAACACATCAAGAGTGACTCTCTGGTGTCTCCATTGTATAATGAGGTGGCTAATGGTGCCATTCTCTGGTGGGGAAAGCTGGAGGTGTTTTCAGGGGAGTGTAGATAATGATTTTTTTAAAACATGTTGAAGCTTGAGGTACCTTTAAGCTTCAACTATCTGATAGTTGTAATTTCTCAAAGAAGAGTTATCAAAATCAGGCAGCTGCATAAATGGATCTGAAGGTCAGAGGAAAAGTATGAGTTAAAAGTTTGAGCTTGGGAGTTATGAATTGGCCAACAGACAATAACTACAAGAGACAAGGATACCTATGGCAGGCTCTCAGCCCGGGTGCACCCTATGGCAGGCTCTCAGCCCGGGTGCACACTGGAGTCACCCAGGAGTTTTCATTTTTTAAAATTCCTGATGTCCAGGCACCACTCCAGACCAATTAAATCAGTCTTTAGAAGTGGGGTCTAGACAGAGGTATTTGAAAAAATGCTTCCCAGGGACTTCTGTTTCCAGGAAGATGGAGTAGGTGTACTTTCCCTGCTTCTTCTTGCTAACTGCAACTAAAAATCTAGGACATTGCATGTGTAACAAATGTAAGAAGGCTCCAAAAGGTGGGGCAAAGAAAGACTGGAGGGGACCTTGGAACCGAAGGAACAACGGGCTGGCGAGTGTCCTGGGTTTTCTTTCTGTCTCATCTATTCCAGACTTGGAGCTGGAGAACGCAGCAACCTGGAAACAGCAATGAGCTCAAAGTCCCAGCAAAGCCTGCTCTCTCCAACTGAGGGACCAGAGAAGGGGCAGCTCAGCAAGGCAGAAAACTTTCAGACGGTAACTGCTCTACTCTAGGCAAACACTGCCGAAAAGCTATGACCCGTCTCCATGCATGCCAGCAAAGGCTGAGTAGGGAGCCTGGGCTTCCACCCTCATGAGGCTCTAAGGAGGCCCTCTACCAGTGCTGCCTGGGTGACATCAGAGAAGGCCACGTAGGGGGCGAGGTCTGTTATTCCTCCCAGCTGGTAAGGGGCTCCTCCCACACTGTGGTGTCCATGGAGACCACGTAGAGAGCCTGGACTTTCACCTCCACCTGGCAGTAACTAGGTGCCCGTTCCTTTCCCAGCAGGGTCTTGACAAAGAGGCCTGATGAGGGGTCAGGACTTCTACTGTCACCCAGTGGCAATAAGTCCACCCCCTTTGTGATGTCATTGGAGACAATGAGTTGGGACTCCCACCCGCTCCAGCAGTAATGAGGAACCCCTTCCCACCCTGGATGTTAACAGTGGCCGAGTACGAACGTGGATTTCTAACTCTACCTGACGTTAACGAGGTAGCTTTATCCTTCCCTTCCTCTGCTGGAATGATGTCAGAGATATCCAGCTAAAATAAAGTTTTATATAAGATTCAGAATCTTATAATATAAAAATGGTTCAGGCTTCAGTAAAAAATCATTGATCATACCAAGAACCAGATGATCTCAAATAAATGAAGATAATCAATACATGGCAAAAGAAACATGCTAGAGATGTTAGATTTTCTGACAAAGGGGTGGCATCAGCAAGATGGTGGAGGAGGAGGCCCTGGACTTGCCTCCCCTCTACAAACACATCAGTTCAAGAATACACAGACAAATTTCCCTTGTGAGAAGTCCAGTAACTTTTCAGAGGTTTCTGCACCTAGGGCAAGCATGAAACCAGCCACATCTAAGTCAGTAGGAAAATCTGAAACATCCTTTCAACCAACTCTCAACCCCTGGCCCGGCACCATATATTTAAATGAAAATCCCCAGCTCTCAGCCTCTCCCTGGGAAGCGAAAGATTTGGACTGTACATCAAGTATTACAACTTCTCTGGGGGCTGCCCAGGGGACTGGTTTCTGTCTTGCCTGTCTAAAGGCACTGATGGGAGCCAGCATGCTCTAGATGACTGGCAGCCAGTGAGAACATAGATGGTGATTTGAGATTTGAACTAGTATACAAGCTGTTGCCATAGCCTCTCTCCTCAGCACAGAGTGAAGAAAACCCCCAAAATCCCAGAAACCAGCTTCTTCCTGAAAAAACGGGAGTTGGATCATGTGTCCAATATTTCAACTTTTCTGGGGGTTGCCCAAGGAATTGGCTTCTGCCTGGTCTGCCTGGGAGTGTTGCTAGGACCCAGCATGCTCTCGAAGCCTGGGTGCCAGTGAGAACAAAGAGTTCAGACTAGCAGGAAGGTTTGAGAGGCCACCGAAATCTCTGGGCAGGCTGATTGGTGAGGATCTTCTTTTGTATGAGGCTATCTGCAAAGTCTGGGAGAGATGGCTGTTTTCTGTATTACAGAAACAGACCTATAACTAGTAGGGAGATTGAGTCAGTAATTGAAAACCTCCTAAAAAGAAACACAAGGAGTTAGGAAAATGAAGAGACAGGAAATATGTCCCAAACAAAGGAACAAGATACATCTCCAGAAGCTGACCAAATGAAATGGTGATATACGATTTGTTTGACAGAGAATTCAATTAGCCATCATAAAGATCCTCAATGAGGTCGGAGAAAAATGTATGAATAAAGTGAGAATTTCAACAAAGTGATAGAACATATTAAAAAGCAGCAAACAGAAACCTTGGAGCTGAGAATACAATGATAACTGAAGAATTCGCTAGTGGTGTTTGATGGCAGACTAGATCAATCAGAAGAAAGGATTGGTGAACTTGGAGAAAGGTCATTGAAAATTATCCTGTAAATCATTTAAAATTTTAGTGTAAAAGGTAAAAGACAAGATTATTAAAAGTAACTAAAATTATAAAATATTTTAATGTGACATCGATAACATAAAGTGAGTGTGTTTGTGTGTGTATGCATGTGTGAAGTAAAATTATAGGGTTTTTGTATGTGATTGAAGGTAAGTTGTATCAGCTTAAAATAGATTATTGTAACTGTAAGATGTTTTATGTAACCACAGAGAAAATACCTGTAGAAGATATACAAAAGAAAACCAAAAAGAATAAAACTACAATAGAGTAATGAAACACAAAGAAAGATAGCAGAAAGGAAAGAGGGACAAAAGAACTACAAGACAGACAGAAAACAATAAAAAAAATTGGCAATGATAAGACGTTCTCTATCAATAATTAAAAGTAAATAAGGCCGGGCGTGGTGGCTCATGCCTGTAATCCCAGCACTTTGGGAGGCCGAGGCAGGTGGATTACTTGAGGTCAGGAGTTTGAGACTAGCCTGGCCAACATGGCAAAACCTTGTCTTTACTAAAAATACAAAAATTAGCCAGGTGTCATGGTGCACACCTGTAATCCCAGCTACTTGGGAGGCTGAGGCAGGAGAATCACTTGAACCTGGGAAGCGGAGGTTGCAGTGAGCTGAGGTTGTGCCACTGGAGACCAGCCTGGCCAACATGGTGAAACCCTGTCTCCACTAAAAACACAAAACAATTAGCTGGGCATGGTGGTGCATGCGTGTAATCCCAACTACTTGAAAGTCTGAGGCAGGAGGATCCCTTGAACCCAGGAGGCAGAGGTTGCAGTGAGCCGAGATTGCACCACTGCACTCCATCCTGGGTGACAGACTCTACCTCAAAACATTAAAAAAAAAAAAAAAAGTAAATAGATTGAACCCCCCAGTAGAAGACATAGAGTGGCTGAACAGAGTTTTAAAAAAGATTCAACTATATTCTGTCTACAAGAGACTCAGTTTTGCCTTAAGGATACACATAGACTGAAAGTGAAGAGATGGAAAAAGATATTTTACACAATGGTAACTAAAAGGGAGCAGGGGTGGCTACACGTATATCAGACAAAATAGATTTTAGCCAAAACACTCACAAGAAACAAAGAAGGTCACAATATATGTTAAAAGGGTCAATTCAACAGGAATATATAAAAATTATAAATATATATGCACTCAACATCACAGCACCTAAATACATAAAGTGAACAGAACTGAACAGAGAAATTGACGGCACTACAATAATAGCAGGAGACTTCAATACTACTTTCAGTAAGGGATGGAACATCCAGACTGATAATTAATAAAGAAACAGTGGACATGAACAACACTTTAGATGAAATGAGTCTAACACATATATATAGGACATTCTATTCAACAGCAGCAGAATACACATTCTTCTCAAATGCACACCGAATATTCTCCATATAAATCTCATGTGAGTTCACAAAACACGTCTTAATAAAGTTAAGAAGATTGAAATCATACCAAATATCTTTCCTAACCACAATAGAATGGAATTAGAAATTAATAGCAGAAGGAAAACTAGAACATTCACAAATATGTGTAAATTAAACAACACATTCCTGAAAAACCAATGGATCAAAGAAGAAATTGCAAGGGAAATTAGAAAATATCCTGAGACAAATAACAAAAGCACAGCACAGCAAATCACACAGGATGCAGCAAAAGTAGCACTAACGGGGAACTTCATAGCAATAAATGCCTGCTTTAAATAAAAAGAAATCTCAAACAAATATCTTACTTTATACCTCAAGAAACTAAAAACAGAAGAAAAAAAAATAAGCCTGAAGCTAGCAGAAGGAAGGAAATAATAAACACTGGAACAGAAATAAATGAAATAGAGACTAGAAAAACAATAGAAAAGATTAGCAAAACTAAGAGTTGGTTTTTAAAAGAGGTAAACGAACTTAACAAACCTCTTGCTAGACCAAGAAAAAAAGAGAGAAGACTCAAATAAATAAAATCAGCAATTAAAGAGGAATCGTTACAACTGATGCCACCCAAACAACAAGGATTAGAAGAGATTACTATGACAATTATATGCCAACAAATTAGATAACTTAGAAGAAATGGATAAATTTCTGGAAACATACAACCTACAAGACTGAATCATGAAGAAACAGGAAATCTGAACAGACCTATAACTAGTAGGAAATCTCTCAAAAAGAAAAGCCCAGGACCTGATGCCTTCACGAGTGAATTCTACCATACATTTAAAGAATAATTAGCTCCAATCCTTCCTAAACTTCCAAAAAATTGCAGAGGAGGAAATACTTCCAAACTCGTTTTGTGAAGATTATCCTGATACTAAAGCCAGACAAAGACACTATAAGAAAACTATAGGTGCTAGTGAACTTAGATGCAAAAGCCCTCAACAAAATACTAGCAAACTCAATTCAACAGCACATTAAAGGATCATACACTATGAACAAGTTGGATTTATCTGCAGGGATGCCAGGATGTTTCAACATACAAAAAAAAAAAAAAAAAAAAAATCAATTAATGTGATATACTACCTTAATGGAAAGAAAGACAAAATCACACTTCACAAAATTCAACATCCTTTCCTGATAAAAACTGTCAAAATAGTAGAATTAGGAGAAAATTACCTCAATATAATAAAGGCCGTAAAGGAATAGTCCACAGCTATCATCATACTTAACACTGAAAAGCCAAGAGCCTTTCCCCTGAGGTCTGGGACAAGGCAAAGATCCCTACTCTTACCACTTTTATTCAACACAGTACTGGAAGTCCAAGCCAGAGCAATTAGGCAAGAGAAAAATAAAAGATACTCAAATTGGAAACAAAAAGTAAAATTATCTTTGCACATGATAGGATCTTACATGTAAAAACCCTGAAGACTCCACTGAAAAACTGTTAGAACTAAAATACGAATTCAGCAAAGTTGCAGAATATACAAAATCAATGTATAAAAACCACTTGCACTCTTTTTTGTTGAGACAGAGTCTAACTCTGTTGTTCAGGCTGGAGTGCAATGGTGTGATCTTGGCTCACTGCAGCCTCTATCTCTCGGGTTTAAGTGATCCTCCTGCCTCAGCCTCCTGAGTAGTTGGGATTACAGGTGTGGGCCACCATGCCTGGCTAATTTTTTTTTTAAGATGGAGTCTCACTCTGTCACCCAGGCTGGAGTGCAGTGGCACGATCTCGGCTCACTGCAAGCTCCACCTCCTGGGTTCACACCATTCTCCTGCCTCAGCCTCCTGAGTAGTTGGGACTACAGGGGTCTGCCACCATGCCCGGCTAAGTTTTTTGTGTTTTTTTTTTAGTAGAGATGGGGTTTCACTGTGTTAGCCAGGATGGTCTCGATCTCCTGACCTCATGATCTGCCCACGTTGGCCTCCCAAAGTGCTGGGATTACAGGTATGAGCCACCGCGCCCGGCCTGTATTATTATTATTTTTTGTAGATATGGAGTTCACCTTGTTGGCCACGCTGGCTGTATTACTTCTGTTAGTAGCAAAACAATACCCCCTATTCCCCAAGTTTCTTTGTGGCAGGAATTCACAGAGCCTTCACTTCTTATCTGCAGGTAGACTCTCCACAGAAGGCTATAATATGCAGTATTTCCCAGGCTATATGGTCGCTGAACTCTTGTCGCCTTCTGCTTGGGCCCACTTCATGACGCATGGAGGATTTGCTTCTCTCTGGAAGCCTAGCAATAGATCACCTTGAAAAGAGAAAACTGTGGGCTCTCTGCAGGCATGGTTGGCTGCCCGCCTCTCACCTGGAGACCCTGCCAACATTTGGGACTGTGAGACTGTCCAGCCCCTTGGAGTGGATGAACTACTGTTAATTTGTAGATACTTTGAACCTGATTACGATCAAGTCTTGCTAACCTGGAATCATTCAGTCTCTTTAGCGACTTGTACATTTTTTTTTTTTTTTTTTTGAGATGGAGTCTCACTTTGTCGCCCAGGCTGGAGCGCAAAGGTGCAATTTTGGCTCACTGCAACCTCTGCCTTCCGGGTTCAAGAGATTCTCCTGCCTCAGCCTCCTGATTAGCTGGGATTACAGCGCCCGTGGCTAATTTTTGTATTTTTAGTAGAGATGGGGTTTCACCATGTTCATCAGACTGGTCTCAAACTCCTGACCTTGTGATCCACCCGCCTCGGCCTCCCAAAGTGCTGGCATTATAGGTGTGAGCCACTGCGCCCAGTCCCTAATTTTTTGTATCTTTAGTAGAGACTGGTTTTCACCATGTTGGCCAGGCTAGTCTCGAACTCTTGACCTTGTGATCCGTCTGCCATGGCCTCCCAAAGTGCTGGCATTACAGGCGTGAGCAACTGCGCCCAGACGTCCCGTACATTTTTGTTTTTATCTGTTGTTTGCGATCTGATTTAGAGTGTGAAAAGACTACAACACTTTGCAATTAAATAAAACTCTTACCTCAGTTGAATAGTGTCTTCTCTTTATGAAAGCATATTGGTTTGAAGAGCTTCTGGATGCATCAACAGGTCATTTTGGCAGGTTGGAAAGTGATAATGTTTTTTCTCCTCTGAAGGAAATTCAGTCTGTAGTTTCTTATTGATAAGTCAACAGGATCATGGATAAGGGGAAGGCCGTGGGGTGGTTAGGAGCATGGCTTTCAAAGCAGCTCTGGATCTGAATCCTGGCCTTTCTGTGACGTTCAAGTTGTGCTCCCTCTCTGCATCACAGCTTTACTGGCAGACCCTGGAGTTCTCTCCCAAGGGGTGGTTGTGGGATTGACATCACATTAAGTGAGTGACTGTGCCTGGCCCCCAGTGCTACACACTTAGAACCTTATACTTGTCTCCCCCCACTCTTCTGATCAGATCCACAATAATTCTCAGCCTGTTCTTCCTTAAGCCTTGGGGACGAGGCTTCAAACCATAGGTTTCTGGAATATAAACTGAAAGGCTTTTTCCAAACCTCAGCACAATGTCCATCCTATTAGAGTGTCTCGATATATGTCTACCGAGTGACAGAGCTTGGGATGAGATGTGCAGGACAAGATCTCAGTCGGGGTGGGAGCCCATGGGAGCCAGCCGAGGGGTTCAGCCTGGGACCCGTTGAAAGAGGTGGTGAGTAGGGAGGGGAGGTTGGGCAGGGAACGGCCCTGGGCCCCAGGGGCCACAGCAGGAGAGGCGAACATGGAGGATAGCTGGGCCAGTGGTCTGGGGAGGCCCATGGAACTTCTCCCCCATGCTTCAGAGAGCTCCTGGTGCAGGGCAGACATTCAGGTGTGCAGTGCTGGCCTGTGGAGGCTGTGGGAACAGGAAGCACAGCCCAGGACCAACTGCATGGGCTAAGGTGGGCACAACAGATCTCCAGGGGCAGGATTGGGAACAAACAGGGTCCCAGGCAGCTGGCCAGCGAGCCAGGTTGGCTGAGGCTCCCAAGGGCATCAAGCGATGCAGTCGCCTGGCTGCTGGACCTACGCATCTGCGAGCCTGTGTGTGTGTGCACATGTGTGGATCTCCTCACCAAGGCAGCAACCGGCTCTCCCGGCCCAGTGTGAAGGCAAAGTCCTCAGGATGGCTGCGTGGAAACCAGGCAGCAAAGATGGCCCTTTAGTGAAGATAACTGTTAGAACACAGTCACTTGCACATGTGGGGAGTATATAGTAATCCAGTTAAGACAATCTTCCTGGATACAGAGATAGGCTCGAATGGATCAACGACTATGCCTCTACCACAACTGTATATATGGCCTGTGCACACAGTGAGGATATTTGTTTCTGATTTCAAAGATAACAAATACACAATAGAAGGAAAAACAAGTGTAAAGATGCAGGAAAAAATATCACTCGTTTTCCCATCCCCACAAAGCAACCAATGTAAACATCTTGGCATAATTTCTTTTAGTTCTGTTTTCTTTGTACAGTTAAGCAAAGCTGAGGTATATTTACACATGGTTTTTGTGTTTTGTGTTTTTATTCATTTTATTGAAACATATTCTCATGGCCTTAAGAACGCTTGTAGGCAGACGTTTTAATGATTCCTTAGCAGTCTTTCAGTGAAGATCTGTATTGATGCCACCAGGTGTCCAAGGCTGAGCATGTAGTTCTCTCTGGTTCTTCCCGGTGAGAAAGGCCCTGGGAGACGACCCAGGTCGGGAGAGCACACATCTCCATTTAGGTGGCCTGGCCTCGAATCCTGCTCAAGTCTGTGGGACTTTGGGCAAACTATTAAACAATTTGTGCCTCACTTTCGGGCAAAATAGCTATATTGTGATGATGAAATCAAATGAATTAATATTTTACAGCACTTAGCCAGAGATATGGTAGAAGCTATGTGGTTATTAAATAAATAACAACCTCTTCCCATGTTTTATTTAATTTTTAAATTTTTTTTCAACTTTTATTTTAAGTTCAGGGTACATGTACAGGATATGCAGGTTTGTTAAATAGGTAAATGTGTGCCATGATGGGTTGCTGAACAGATCACCCCATCACCCAGGGATTAAGCCCAACACGCATTAGGTATTCTTCCTGATCCTCTCCCTTCCCTTGACAGGGGTGTGTTGTTGAACAACAGTGTGTGTTGTTCACCCCCACGTGTCCATGTGTGTTAGTTTGCTGAGGATAATGGCTTCCAACTCCATCCATGTCCCTGCAAAGGAGATGATTTTGTTCCTTTTTATGGCTGCATAGTATTCTGTAGTGTGTATGTACCACATTTGCTTTATCCAGTCTATCTCATTGATAGGCATTTGGGTTGATTCCGTGTCTTTTGTGCATAGAGCTGCAGTGAACATACTCATGCATGTATCTTTATAATAGGATGAATTATGTTACTTTAGGTATATACCCAGTAATGGGGTTGTTGGGTCAAATGGTATTTAGGCTTTTGAGGAATTGTCACACTGTCTTCCACAATGATTGAACTAATTTACACTCCCACCAACAGTGTAAAAGTGTTCCTTTTTCTCCACAACCTTGCCAGCATCTGTTGTCTTTTGACTTTTTAGTAATAGCCATTCTGACTGGCATGAGATATCTCATTGTGGCTTTGATTTGTATTTCTCTAATGATCAGTGATGTTGAGCTTTTTTTCATAGGCTTGTTGGCTACATGTATGTCTGTTCATGTTCTTTGCCCACTTTTTTTTTGAGACGGAGTTTTGCTCTTGTTACCCAGACTGGAGTGCAATGGCATGATCTTGGCTCACTGCAACCTGTGCCTCCTGGGTTCAAGTGATTCTCCAGCCCAAGCCTCCCTAGTAGCTGGTATTACAGGCATGCGCCAGCACCCCTGGCTAATTTTTGTATTTTTAGTGGAAACGGGGTGTCACCATGTTGGCCAGGCTGGTCTTGAACTCCTGACCTCAGGTGATCTGCCTGCCTCTGCCTCCCAAAGTGCTGGGATTACAGGCGTAAGTCACTGCGCCCAGCCCCTTTGCCTCCTTTTAATTGGGTTGCTTTTTTCTTGTAAATTTGTTTAAGTTTATCATAGATTCTGGATGTCAGGCCTTTGTCAGATGGATAGATTACAAAAATTTTCTCTCATTCTGTAGGTTTTCTGTTCACTCTGATGATAGTTTCTCTTGGTGTTCAGAAGCTTTTAAATCAGATCCCACTTTGTCAATTTTTGCTTTCCTTGCAATTGCTTTTGGCATTTTTGTCATAAAATCTTTGCTCATACCTACGTCCTGAATAGTATTGCCTAGATTTTTTTATAGGGTTTTTATAGTTTCAGGATTTACATTTAAGTCTTTAATCCATCTTGAGTTAATTTTTGTATATGGTGTAAGGAAGGAGTCTAGTTTCAATTTTCTTCATATGGCTAGCCAGTTCTCCCAGCACCATTTACTAAATAGGAAATCCTTTCCCCATTGCTTGTTTTTGTCAGGTTTGTCAAAGATCAGATGGCTGTAGGTGTGCAGTCTTATTTCTGAGTTCTTTATTCTATTCCATTGGTCTACGTGTCTGTTTTTGTACCACTACCTTGCTGTTTTGGTTACTGTAGCCTCGTAGTATAGTTTGAAGTTGGATAGTGTGATGCCTCCAGCTTTGTTCTTTGTTTTTAATTATACTTTAAGTTCTGGGATACATGTGCAGAATGTGCAGGTTTGTTACATAGGTATACACGTGCCATGGTGGTTTGCTGCACCCATCAACCCGTCATTTACATTAGGTATTTCTCCTAATGTTATCCCTCCCCTAACACTCCACCCCCTAACAGGCCCTGGTCTGTTATGTTCCCTTCCTGTGTCCATGTGTTCTCATTTTTCAGCTACCACCTATGAGTGAGAATATGTGGTGTTTGATTTTCTGTTCCTGTGTTAGTTTGCTGGGAACGATGGTTTCCAGCTTCATCCATGTCCCTGCAAAGGACATGAACTCATTCTTTTTAATGGCTGTATAGTATTCCATGGTGTATATGGGCCATATTTTCTTTATCTAGTTTATCACTGATGGGCATTTGGGTTGGTTCTAAGTCTTTGCTATTGTGACCAGTGCTGCAATAAACCTACGTGTGCATGTGTCTTTATAGCAGAATGATTCATAATCCTTTCAGTGTATACCCAGTAATAAGATTGCTGGGTCAAATGGTATTTCTGGTTCTAAATCCTTGAGGAATTGCCACACTGTCTTCTACAATGGTTGAACTAATTTACACTCCCAACAGTGTAAAAGCGTTCCTATTTCTCCATATCCACCCCAGCATCTGCTGTTTCCTGACTTTTTAATGATCACTATTCTAAGTGGTGTGAGATGGTATCTCGTTGTCATTTTGATTTGCATTTCCCAGTGATGATGAGTTTTTTTTCATATGTTTGTTGGCCATATAAATGTCTTCTTTCGAGAAGTGTCTGTTCATATCCTTTCCCCACTTTTTGATGGGGTTGTTTGTTTTTTCTTGTAAATTTGTTTAAGTTGTTTGTAGATTCTGGATATTGGCCCTTTGTCAGATGGATAGATTGAAAAATTTCTCCCATTCTGTAGGTTGCCTGTTCACTCTGATAATAATTTCTTTTGCTGTGCAGAAGCTCTTTAGTTTAATTAGATCCCATTTGTTAATTTTGGCTTTTGTTGCCATTACTTTTGGTGTTTTAGTCTTGAAGTCTTTGCCCATGCCTACATCCTGAATGGTATTGCCTAGGTTTTCTTCTGAAATTTTTATGGTTTTAGGTCTTACGTTTAAGTCTTTAATCCATCTTGAGTTAATTTTTGTATAAGATGTAAGGAAGGGATCCAGTTTCAGTTTTCTGTTTATGGCTAGTCAGTTTTCCCAATATCATTTTAAAATAGGGAATCCTTTCCCCATTGCTCGTTTTTGTAAGGTTTGTCAAAGATCAGATGGTTGTAGATGTGTGGTGCTATTTCTGAGGCCTCTGTTCTGTTCCATTGGTCTATATGTCTGTTTTGATACCAGTACCATGCTGTTTTGGTTACATGCCTTGTAGGATAGTTTGAAGTCAGGTAGCGTGATGCCTCCAGCTTTGTTCTTTTGCTTAGGATTGTCTTGGATATACAGGCTGTTTTCTGGGTCCATATGAAATTTAAAGTAGTTTTCTCTAATTCTGTGAAGAAAGTCCATGGTAGCTTGATGGGGATAGCATTGAATCTATAAATGACTTTGGGCAGTATGGTGGTTTTCACAATATTGATTCTTCCTATCCATGAGCATGGAATGTTTTTCCATTTGTTTGTGTCCTCTCTTATTTCATTGAGCAGTTTGTAGTTCTCCTTGAAGAGGTCCTTCACATCCCTTGTAAGTTGTATTCCTAGGGATTTTATTCTCTTTGAAGCAGTTGTGAATGGGAGTTCACTCATGATTTGGATCTCTGTTCATTTATTGTTGGTGTATAGGAATGCTTGTGATTTTTGCACATCGATTTTGTATCCTGAGACTTTGCTGAAGCTGCTTGTCAGCTTAAGGAGATTTTAGGCTGAGACGATGGGGTTTTCTAAATATATAATCATGCCATCTGCAAACAGAGACAATTTGACTTCCTCTCTCCCTATTTGAATACCATTTAGTTCTTTCTCTTGCCTGATTGACATGGCCAGAACTTCCAATACTGTGTCGAATAGGAGTGGTGAGAGAGGGCATCCTTGTCTTGTGCTGGTTTTCAAAGGGAATGCTTCCAGCTTTTGCTTATTCAGTATGATATTGGTTGTAGGTTTGTCATAAATAGTCTTATTATTTTGAGATATGTTCCATCAATACCTAGTTTATCGAGAGTTTTTAGCATGAAGGGGTGTTGAATTTTATCTAAGGCCTTTTCTGCATCTATTGAGATAATCATGTGGTTTTTTGTTACTGGTTCTGTTTATGTGATGGATTACGTTTATTGATTTGCGTATGTTGAAGCATCCTTGCATCCCAGGGATGAAGCCGACTTGATTGTGGGATAAGCTTTTTAATGTGCTGCTGGATTCGATTTGTCAGTATTTTGTTGAGGAATTTCGTATCAATGTTCCTCAGGGTTGGCCTGACATTTTATCTTTTTGTTGTGTTTCTGCCAGGTTTTGGTATCAGGATGATGCTGGCCTCATAAAATGAGTTAGGGAGGAGTCCCTCTTTTTCTATTGATTGGAATAGTTTCAGAAGGAATGGTACCAGCTCCTCTTTGTACCTCTGGTAGAATTTGGCTGTGAATCTCTCTGGTCCTGGGCTTTTTTTTTTTTTTTTGGTTGGTAGGCTATTAATTACTGCCTTAATTCCAGAACTTGTTATTAGTCTATTCAGGGATTCAACTTCTTCCTGGTTAAGTCTTGGGAGGGTTTTTGTGTCCAGGAGTTTATCCATTTCTTCTAGATTTTCTTGTTTATTTGTGTAGAGGTGTTTGTAGTATTCTCTGGTGGTAGTTCGTACTTCTGTGGGATCAGTGGTGATATCCCCTTTATCATTTTTTATTGTGTCTATTTGATTCTTCTCTCTTTTCTTCTTTATTAGTCTGGCTAGTGGTCTATTTTGTTAATCTTTAAAAAAAAAAAAAAACAGCTCCTGAATTCATTGATTTTTTTTGAAGGTTTTTTGTGTCTCTATCTCCTTCAGTTCTGCTCTGATATTAGTTATTTCTTGTCTTCTGCTAGCTTTTGAATTTGTTTGCTCTTGCTTCTCTAGTTGTTTTAATTGTGATGTTAGGGTGCTGATTTTAGATCTTTCCTGCTTTCCGACGTGGGAATTTAGTGCTATAAATTTCCCTCTAAACACTGCTTTAGCTGTGTGTCACAGAGATTCTGGTACATTGCGTCTTCGTTCTTGTTGGTTTCAATTAACTTATTTATATCTGCCTTAATTTCATTATTTACCCAGTAGTCATTCAGAAGCAGGTTGTTAGTTTCCATATAGTTGTGTGGTTTTGAGTGAGTTTCTTAATCCTGAGTTCTAATTTGATTGCACTGTGGTCTGAGAGACTGTCGTGATTTCCGTTCTTTTGCATTTGCTGAGGAATGTTTTACTTATAGTTAGGTGGTCAATTTTAGAATAAGTGCAATGTGGTGCTGAGAAGAATGTATATTCTGTTGATTTGTGGTGGAAAGTTTAGTAGATGTCTATTAGGTCTGCTTGGTCCAGAGCTGAGTTCAAGTCCTGAATATCCTTGCTAATTTTCTTTCTCATTGATCTGTCTAATACTGACAGTCGGGTGTTAAAGTCTCCCGCTATTGTTGTGTGGGAGTCTAAATCTCTTTGTAGGTCTCTAAGAACTTGCTTTATGGATCTGGGTGCTCCTGTATTGGGTGCATATATAATTAGGATAGTTAGGTCTTCTTGTGGCATGGATCCCTTTACCATTATGAAATGCCCTTATTTGTCTTTTTTGATCTTTGTTGGTTTAAAGTCTGTTTTATCAGGGACTAGGACTGCAACCCCTGCTTTTTTTGGCTTTCCATTTGCTTGGTAAATATTTCTCCATCCCTTTATTTTGAACCTCTGTGTACCTTTGCATGTGAGATGGGTCTCCTGAATATAGCACACTGATGGGTCTTGACTCTTAATCCAATTTGCCACTCTGTGTCTTTTAATTGGGGCATTTAGCCCACTTACATTTAAGGTTAATATTGTTATGTGTGAATTTGATCCTGTCATTATGATGCTATTTGGTTATTTTGCCCATTAGTTAATGCACTTTATTCATAATGTCAGTGGTCTTTACAATTTGGTATGTTTTTGCAGTGGCTGGTACTGGTTTTTCCTTTCCATATTTAGTGCGTCCTTCAGGAGCTCTTGTAAAGCAGGCCTGGTGGTGACAAAAATCTCTCAGCATTTGCTTGTTTGTAAAGGAATTTATTTCTCCTCTGCTTATGAACCTTAGTTTGGCTCGATATGAAATTCTGGGTTGAAAATTCTTTAAGAATGTTGAATATTAGCCCCCACTCTCTTTTGGCTTGTAGGGTTTCTGCAGAGAGATCCACTGTTAGTCTGATGGGCTTGCCTTTGTGGGTAACCCGACCTTTCTCTCTGGCTGCCCTTATCATTTTTCCCTTCATTTCAAACTTGGTGATTATGTGTCTCGGGGTTGCTCTTCTGGAGGAATATCTTTGTGGTGTTCTCTGTATTTCCTCAATTTGAATGTTGGCCTGTCTTACTAGGTTGGGGAAATTCTCTTGGATGATATCCTGAAGAGTGTTTTCCAACTTGATTCCATTCTCCTCGTCACTTTCAGGTACACCAATCAAACGTAGGTTTGGTCTCTTACATAGTCCCATATTTCTTGGAGGCTTTGTTCATGTCTTTTCATTCTTTTATCTCCTATCTTGTCTTCATGCTTTCTTCATTACACTGATTTTCAATCTCTGATATCCTTTCTTCCGCTTGATCGATTCAGCTATTGATACTTCTGTATGCTTCACAAAGTTCTCGTGCTGTGTTTTTCAGCTGCATCAGGTCATTTATGTTCTTCTCTAAACTAGTTATTCTACTTTGCATTTCCTTTAACCTTTTTTCAAGGTTCTTGGTTTCCTTGCATTGGGTTGGAACATGCTCCTTTAGCTCGGAGGAGTTTGTTATTAGCCACCTTCTGAAGCCTACTTCTGTCAATTCATCAAATTCATTTTCCATTCAGTTTTGTTCCCTTGCTGGCAAGGAGTTGTGATCCTTTGGAGGAGAAGAATCGTTTTGGTTTTTGGAATTTTCAGCCATTTTATGCTGTTTTTCCCTCATCTTTGTGGATTTGTCTATCTTGGGTCTTTGATGTTGGTGACCTTTGGATGGGGTTTCTGTGTGGACTTCCTTTTTGCTGATGTTGATGTTATTCCTTTATATTTGTTAGTTTTTCCTTCAAACAGTCAGGCCCCTCTGCTGCAGGTCTGCTGGAGTTTGCTGGAGGTCCACTTCAGACCCTGTTGGCCTGGGTATCATCAGCAGAGGCTGCAGAACAGCAAAGATTGCTGCTTGTTCCTTCCTCTGGAAGCTTCATACCAGAGGGGCACCCACTGGATGCCAGCAGGAGCTCTGCTTTATGAGGTTTTTGTCAACCCCTGCTGGGAGGTGTCTCCCAGTCTGGAGACATGGGGATCAGGGATCCACTTGAGGAGGCAGTCTGTCCCATAGTGGAGCTTGAGC
Source organism: Macaca nemestrina (assembly GCF_043159975.1). Lineage (NCBI taxonomy): Eukaryota > Metazoa > Chordata > Mammalia > Primates > Cercopithecidae > Macaca > Macaca nemestrina. Next base: position 97,274,532 of record NC_092132.1, on the reverse strand, counting down.
ACTGTACTGGGAGATCTTCTGCTGTCTTCAGAGCTGGCAAGCAGAAATGTTTAAGTCAGCTGAAGCTGTCCCCACAGCTGCCCTCTCCCCCAGGTGTTCTGTCCCAGGGAGATGGGAGTGTTATCTATAAGCCCCTGCCTGATACTGCTGCCATTTTTTCAGAGATGCCTTGCCCAGAGAGGAGGAATCTGGAGAGGCAGCGTGGCTACAGCGGCTTTGCGGAGCTGCAGTGGGCTCAGCCCAGTTCAGACTTCCTGGTAGCTTTGTTTATACTGTGAGGGGAAAACCACCCACTCAAGCCTCACTAATGGTGGATGTCCCTCTCCCCACCAAGCTCAAGCACCGCAGATCGACTTCATCCCAGATCGACTGTGCTGGCAGCAAGAATTTCAAGCCAGTGGATCTTAGCTTGCTGGCCTCCATTGGGGTGAGATCCACTAAGGTAGACCACTTGGCTCCCTGGCTTCAGCTCCCTTTCCATGGGAGTGAATGTTTCTGTCTTGCTGGCATTCCAGGTGCCACTGAGGTATGAAAAAACAAAAAACAAAAAACAACTCCTGCAGCTAGCTCAGTGTCAGCCCAAACAGCCACCCAGTTTTGTGCTTGAAACCCAGGGCCCCAGTGGCACAGGCACCCAAGGGAATCTGCTGGTCTGCGGGTTGCAAAGACCTTGGGAAAAGCGTGGTATCTGGGCCAGAGTGCACTGTTCCTTATAGCACAGTCCCTCATGTCTTCCCTTGGCTAGAGGAGGGAGTTCCCTGACCCCTTGTGCTTCCTGGGTTAGGCAACACCCCACCCTGCTTCGGCTCACCCTCCGTGGGCTGCACCCACCGTCTAACTGGTCCCAATAAGATGAGCTGGCTACTTCAGTTGGAAAGGCAGAAATCGCCTACCTTCTTCATTGATCTCACTGGGAGCTGCAGACTGGAGCTGTTCCTATTTGGCCATCTTGCCAGCCACCACGCAGCTTTGTTCGTTTTGCTTAGGATTGACTTGGCTATTTGGGCTCTTTTTTGGTTCCATATGAATTTTAAAATAGTTTTTCATAATTCTGTGAAAAATGTCAGTGGTAGTTTAATGGGAATAGCGTCAAATCTACAAATTACTTGGGGCAGTATGACCATTTTCATGATTCTGATTCTTCCTATCCATGAGCATGGAATGTTTCTCCATTTGTTTGTGTCCTCTCTGGTTTCTCTGAGCAGTGGTTTGTAGTTCTCCTTAACATCCCTTGTAAGTTGTATTCCTAGGTATTCTATTCTTTTTGTAGCAATTATGAATGGGAGTTTATTCATGATTTGGTTCTCTGCTTGCCTGTTGATTGTGTATAGGAATGCTAGAGATTTTTGCAGATTGATTTTATATCCTGAGACTTTGCTGAAGTTGCTTATCAGCTTAAGAAGCTTTTGAGCTGAGATGATGGGGTTTTCTAGATAATAGGATCTTGTCGTCTGCAAACAATGATAATTTCCTCTCATCCTATTTGGATATTTGGATCCCTTTTCTTTCTTTCTTCCCTTCGCCTGACTGCCTCGGCAAGGACTTCCATACTGTGCTGAATAGGATTGGTGAGAGGGGGCATCCTTGTCTTGTGCCAATTTTCAAGGGGAATGCTTCCATCTTTTGCTTATTCAGTATGATATTGGCTGCTCTTTCCACATTTTAGATTACTTCTTTTTTTTTTTTTTTTTAATATGGAGTCTCACTCTGTCTCCCAGGCTGGAGTGTAGTGGTATGATCTCGGCTCACTGCAACCTTCGCCTCCCGGGTTCAAGAGATTCTTCTGCCTCAGCCTCCTGAGTAGTTGAGATTACAGGTGTGTGCCACAACACATGGCTAATTTTTGTATTTTTAGTAGAGACATGGTTTCATCATGTTGGCCAGGCTGGTCTCGAACTCCGACCTCAGATGATCCACCTGCTTTGGCCTCCCAAAGTGCTGGAATTACAGGCATGAGCCACCAGGCCTGACCTAGATTACTTCTTTAGAATGCATTCCCAAAAGTGAGACTCCAAGAGTGAGGGATTCACATATTTTAAAGGCTTTTGGTGCATCCCTGTAGTTGGTCCTGATGCCCCTTCCCTCCAGCAACCTCCCAGCACATCCTCCTGCTGCTGCTTCTGTTTCCTGCTTCCTGCTTCCTGGACAGCATTAGAATTGGGGACTTGAGTTTAAAATACTTTTTGCAAATTGGATGCATAAAATATAGTACCCTCTTATTTTAAGTATTTCATTAATTGAAACATTTTCCAAATGTTCACTAATACTTTGTGTTTACTCTTTTGCTAATTGTCAGCTGCTGTGCTTTGTCCACCTTAGAAAAATTGAGTTTGTCCTGGTGCAGTGGCTCACACCTGTAATCCAAACACTTTGGGAAGCCAAGGTGGGAGGACTGCTTTAGGCCCAGGAGTTTGAGACCAGTCTGAGAAACATAGTGAGACCCCCCATCTCTACAAAAATAAAAATTAAAAAATTAGCCGGGTATCTGTTTGTGGTCTCAGCTACCTGGGAGGCTGAGACAAGAGGATCGCTTAAGCCCAGAAGTACAAGGCTGCAGTGAGTGATGACTGTGCCGCTGCACTCTAGTCTGGGCAGCAGGGTGAGACCTTGTCTCAAAAAAAATAGCATTCCAAGGATTTTTCTGGTTTATTTATATGAGGTTTTATATGTGAAGGTTATTGACCTATATGTTTATTGTTTCTCTTTTTCGTTACTTTGTTTGTTTGTTTGTTTTTTTGAGACACAGTCTCTCTCTGTCGTGCAATGGTGCGATCTTGGCTCATTACAACCTCCGCCTCCTGGGTTCAAATGATCTTCCTGCTTCAGCCTTCCAAGTAGCTGGGATTACAGGTACCTGCACCTTGTCCTTCTAGTTTTTGTATTTTTAATAGAGACGGCGTTTCACCATATTGGCCAGGCTGGTCTGGAACTACTGACCTCAAGTGATCCGCCCACCTCAGCATCCCAAAGTGCTGGGATTACAGACATGAACCACCACGCCTGGCCTGTTTCTCTTTCATTTTGAATGCTCTTCTTATAGGAACTCTGGCCTCCACATTCTGATAGCTATTTGCCTCTGTTTTTTACCCCTAATGTCAAACACAGGGCTTGGTTCTCTTTAGAGTCAGGGCCACATCTATCAGCATCATCGGCGTGGCCCCAGGACTCGCTGACAGAGGTCTTTCTCGGGCTCTTATGTGGCTGCTATTCAAGGAGGGGGCGAAGGAGGGGTCTGCGAAACAGGAATTGGGTGCAAAATAGGACTATGTAGAAAGAGTAGACATTGTGCATATTGTTTATTTCACTCCTTTCTAAAGGAGCTTGAGGCTATTAGGGAGGAGCAAATGAGTTCTGAGCAGCCATAAGACAAAAATCAGAAGAAATGAGAAAGCCTCGGAGAACTGCTAAGCCGGCGCTGCAGTAAGCCCGAGATGCGCTAGGTGTCAGTGCAGAACTCCGCTGTCTGAGTTCTGCGGGGAGACAGGCTTCCATTTACTCCCATCCAAAGTCAACAGCGTGCTGCTCAAGAGAGTATTAATTTTTGAGAAGAAACAAAAGGTCATGGATATGATAACACACAAACACAGTTAAAAGTTTGTCCCCTAGCTCACAAACTGCAGAGACTTTTCCCATATCGCAGGATAGGATTCACAAAGAATTCAGAACGTTTGTCTTGGCATTTCAGGGCACCTTCCATTTGGAAGCACTCGTGACTGTGAAGAGGTGGGTAAAATCCTTTCTCTTCTCTTTGTGGCCGGCTCACAAGATGTCTACCTGCTTCTTCACCTTGGGCTGCCTCTTTCCACCCCTGACCCCATTCAGCTCCATAATCCTCGCCCCTTCCTTAGTGGTGGGGGCCACGGCCTAGCACAACGTCCTCTGTCCTAGAAGTTACCACAGTTGGGGAGGGGACACCCAATTCCTGAAGCCCCGTTCTGGTCCCAGCTCACTCATTAGATGCCTCACTGGGTGCATTTAAATCAGAGCGGCTGTTTCAGGCTCTGGCCCCAACTAGCAACTGATTACTCCTAGAGCTGCCTCACCACGGGGGTTTCTGTGAGGGTCCGGCTGCGCCACCCTCTTCCTCCTGTCCACCCTCCAGCAGCACCCTCACGGAGCGCCTTGTCATTTCCATCGTAAATGCTTATTGGGTAAGAGGATTGTGTGCAAGGTCCGCAGGGCTGGACTTATCCCTCTTCTTCGTCAGGGAGGGCCACACAACAGCTCAGGGGAACGAGTGGCCTTTCTGCTCCCACCTGCAATGCGCCCATGTCGAGCAGTCACAGAAGTGTGTGAGTGTGTGTGTGTGAGTGTGTGTGTGTGTGTGTGTGTGTGTGTGTGAAGTCAGTCCAGGGACGCTGGGATGAAGATCTGATCTTAGGCATTTGGGGCTGCTGTAACAAAATACCACAGACTGGGGTGGGGGCTTAACCAGCAGACATTGGCTTCTCACAGTCTGGAGGCTGGCAGTGGGAGATGAGGGTGCAGCCCTCATGCTGGGTTCTGGTGAGAGCCTCTCCCGATGGCAGACTCCAGACGTGTCTATCCGCACATAACGGGGAGCAGAGAGAACAAGCTCTGCGTCGCTTCTTGTAAGGCACTAATGGCATCATGAGGACTCCACCCTCACGACCTCATCACCTCCCAAAGACTCCCTCCAAACACCATCACACCGGGGATTAGGGTTTCAGCATATGAGTTTTGCTGGAGTATAAACAGGCAGACCATACCATAGCACAGCGAGAATTCACTTGCATAAGGCAAGCACACGGTGTTGGAGTTGCTGGGGCTCCTCTCGTCCTCCACCAAGTCCTGAAAGTGTTTTGGGTAGGCCATGAGCAAGGAATAAGAGGGCTTAGTACTTACAGTGGGGGTCCTCCGCCTGCCTTTACTCATACCAAAAGCACTTTGTATCAAGCTTTTGACAGTAGCTTAATGAATGAGATTAATGATTGAATTAATTAGGCATATTTTCATTCAAACAATCACTTTTTGATGTGAAGGAGAAATCCACTTTCACCATGAACTGGAGGTAAATCAGGACATTGGCCTCTGGGACTATTTTGGAATTTTTTTGACCTTTCACACGAACTATCTTTCTGTTTTAAGGAACAGGGAAGATGTGAAGACATATGGTGGGAATGTGGCCCAAGTGGAGTGTGTGTGTGTCTGTGTGTGTGTGATGTAGTGTGGTGTGTGTGGTGTGGTGTGTGTGTAGGTCACGGCCCAGTTCTTCTCAAAGCCCTTCCTTTCTGAGCTTGTTTTGCAAATCTGAAAATGGAAATTAGAATATGTGTTCTGTGTCCAGCACAGCACGGTTGTGAAGATCAATAAGATAATCTGTGTGGAAGTGCTATGTAAACAATCAGCTGTAGTTTATATATGCTACAAGAGTCATCCGAACATTCATTGCCATTTGGCAGCATCTCATCCCAGTTTACATCTTCAATTTCTTTTTGCGCTATGTATTTCAAAGGCCGGGGCAGGAGGTGCTTCAGTCATAGAACACATTCACTTTCCAATCCTTGTGTCTTTGTCTTCTCCTCATTAGGAGACACTGAATTGGACTCTTCATGTTTGCTAACAGGGTCTCTGTAAAGGGCTCTGCTCATTTTGTGGCTTCCACCTCTCCTGTTCAAAGCTAGGAAGTCACTTCAGTGAACAAATGAATTATGCATCAGTGTGTTGGGGCTAAGGAGAGAGTAAGGGGGTCAGCTCCACACCCTGAGGGACTTGAGGATTATTTGGGAATTCAGTGTGGAAGTCGTTGGGCTGGATAGGATAAGGGAGGGAGGAAGGTAAGGTTTGGGGCGTGTGTGGTGTGTGTGTGATGTAAGGTGCATGTGAGTGGTGTGTATGTGTGTGGTGTAGTGTGTGTGAAATATGGTGTGGTGTGTGTTTGTGGTGTGGTGTATGTGTGGTGTGTGAGTGTGGTGTGTTTGTGTGTGACATGTGTGTGATATGGTGTGGTGTGTGTATGGTGCAGTATGTGTGGTGTGTATGTGTGGTGTTGTGTGGTGTGTGTGATGTGTGTGTGTGGTGTGGTATGTGTGATGTGGTACATGTGTGGTGTGTGAGTGTGGTGTGTGAGAGCAGTGTGTGTGTGTGGTGTGTGAGATACAATATAGTGCGTGTGATGTATGTGTGTGGTGTGTGTGTGATGTGAGGTGTGTGATGTGGTCTGGTGTGGAGTGTGTGTGTGTGTGATGCATGTGTGTGGTGTGTGTGAGATATGGTATGTGTGTGGTGTGGTGTGTGTGTGATGTGGTGTGTGTGTGTGTGATGTGGTGTGTGTGTGATGTGGTATGTGTGTTGTGTGTGTGTGATGGGTGTGGTGTGGGTGTGATGTGATATGTGTGTGGTGTGTGATGTATGTGTGTGGTGTGTGTGTGATGTGGGGTGGTGTGTGTGTGATGTGATATGTGTGTGGTGTGTGATGTATGTGTGTGGTGTGTGTGTGATGTGGTTTGTGTGTGGTGTGTGTGATGCGGCATGGTGTTGTGTGGTGTATGTGATGTGGTATAGTGGTATGTGGTGTGTGGGGTGCAGTGCGATGTGTGTGGTGTGTGTGTGGTGTGGTGTCAGTGGAAATGATCCTATATTTCTTGGGGACTGGGGCCTCAAGGCTTGAGTTTCTGGATTCCACCACCAGAAGGGGCTCTGACAACGCCCAGGCCCTGTCGCCCCAGCTATGGCTGCATGGCCCTTTGTGGCCACTGGCCTTAGCACAATGCTTTGACAACACTGGTTGTATACTAAGTACAATTCAGCGTTAGGTGTCCCGTAAGCACAAGGGTGGCTCCAGGAAGGAGCTAGGCCGTGGACGGAAGTGTGGGTGGGGCTGCTCTTCAGGTGGAAGGGAGTGTGGAACAGTGCAGACGGTGTGCAGAGCATGAGCAAGCCTGTTTCTGCGTGACTGAGGTGAGTCCTGCTGCAGGCCGGTGCTCTCAAAAGTAGTGGTGAGCTGCTGAGGAGTGTGTCAGGAGATGTAGGGGCCTGATGGGCTGGGAAGGTGAAGAGTGCTTTGGGGCCACTGAGGCTGGGTGTAATGGGGAAGGGGTTGGCAGCTGCTGACTTGCTGATGTAGAGCACATGGGATGGTTGAGGCGGTGGGGACAGGGTCTTGCCTGACTCCGGGGTTAAGCAAATGTTGTATCCCAGCTTAGAATGATGTGTTATCAAAACACACTTAAATTACTCCATTGCTTTACTATTTAATTTATATTTGTTTAATCCATGTTCTAAATCTCTTGGTTCTTCACTGGTAAGCTTCCAGCAGACGGAAACCATTTGTCCAGTGGTTTCATGGAGCTTTCAATAGAGGGTCCTGTGTAGGATCATAGCCTCCTTTTTATCCTGACTTGAGTGCTCATTTGGGTAAATGCAGTTGATTTCTGAAATATTTGGTAAAATACTGTGGTTGGCTGGGTAATTTTCTGTGGCCAAAAAGATCATCTCTTAGGCCCCACCTAGGTTACTAATATCCTTATGAAAATGTATGAGAATTTCCTATGTAGCTGTTAATTTTTTAAATCAAAATCGTTTGTCTGTTTTTCATTTTGTTATTGAAAATAGATGAAGGAATTAGAACGTTTTGGGGCCTAATTGCTTGCCAAATATAACTTGCTTCCAAACTGAAATGGTCTTGGAGCTGTACTGCCACAAACAGAGTTTGCAACCAGTAAGCTATATTTATTTTTAGCTTTTAAAACAGCCAAATAGTTTGCCCTCAATTTTCAGAGGAAAAAAAATCCTTCTGGGCTAAAGCCTTGTGTGCTGAGCATCTTAATGCTGGACCATTCCCATCTGAACCCAAATAGTGGAAAACAAAGGTTTCTAGTGATTCACTCTTAATAACAGTTTGGCTGGTGTCATTGCTTATTAAATGCTAGGTTCTTAAATTATAACGAAGGATGTAGTTATAGACTGAGTAGATTTAGTCAAGCACATGAAACCAGGAGGCATTACCGCACTGTGAGCAATTGGGCGGGGGCAGGGCCGAGCCTGCTGGGGTCAGAGCCTGAGATGAGCTTTCCGATGGGAGATTCCATGGTTTCGGGTTGACCTTGGATGTGGGAACTTGAGCCAAAGAAATGATCAGCCTGATTTCAGGTCTGGTTGAGTGGAGGAAAAGGGGCATATGTCCCAAGCCCTGTGTTCTAGACATGCTGTCTCCTTTAATCTGCTTTAATTGGCAGGTACCAGTATTCTCTTCTTGTTGGACCGTGAGGCCCTGCAGGCTGAGGGGCAAGTCACCTGCCCGGGGTGTCGCAGCTTTGGTCAGCAGCAGTGCTGGGACTCAGACTTGGCCTGCCCAGCCGCAGGGCTCCCGCCCTTCCACGACTGCACGCTGTCTGTATAAAGCGGTAGTTTGATAAGTTTGAAAAGTTTTGCTATGTTTTGAATGTAGATGGATTTAGTTCTAGTTGGCTGTAGAGTTAGCAAAGTAGGTGTGTGTATATTTTTAAACAACTCAAAACTTTGCTTTTGTTATGGCGGAGTGGAAGTGCTCATTGACCTTCGGCCTGTCTGCATGCATTTACCCAATTTCAGATTCTTGCTATGTTAGGTCACAGGCCAGGTCTCCCTGGTTTCACCCAGTGTGGTCAGCATAGGTCACCCCTGGCGCTGGAAGAAGATCACAGGGACATCCTCTCTCTTCCTATCCTGGAGTGGCTTTCATTTCAGTCTGTACCAGAAAATTTCCAGAACAAAAGTGTGATCAGAACCGAGGAGTAAGCAGCCCCATTTTGATGTAGTTGGGTGCTGGATGAGTTTGCGAGTGTGAATGGGCTGCGGGAATTTGCCGGTGGCATCTGTCTTCCCTTCCTTACTCTTCCTGCCATGTAATGTTGTTTTTACTTGTGAAATCTGCGGCCTTGTCAATCTCTCTGTGCAAACTTCAGGGAAGAGGGTGTCATGCCACATTCTAGTAGAGTGAGAACGTGGGCTCGATCATCCGATGCTCCTGGCTTTGAATTCTAACTCCGTGGCTTCCTGGCTGTGTGACTTGGGGCAGCTACTCCGAGCCTTTGTTTTCTCATCTGTAAAAGGTAATAATCATAACCCCTGCCTCCTAGGATTGCTGTGAAAAAGAAAATGTTTGTAAGGCTCTAAGGATAGCACCCAGCACATATAATTCAGTGTGATTATACATTATTTAGTTTTTAAATTTTGGGGTATTAGACATCCTTGAGGCCAGGCTGGCATATTTATTTTTTGAAGGCATTGTACGCAGAGGACAAGGAAGCTAGTCCTTTGGGGTTTTAATGCTACTGCTGGCTTCTTCCGTGACTGAAAGGAACTCCTTTTCTCCATCCGTGCCCACCTGCAGCATCTGTCACACTCATCCTGTCTGGGGTTTGGGGCTGTGTGAGAGTAAGTTATGATCCTGGAATCGCCCCTGCGGGGTGGCTCCATGTTTTCCTATGTCCAGCCCCAGGGACACCGGAAGGAAAACTTCTCAGAGGTTCTCACGAAATGTGGAGGAACTGGAGCCCCACAGAGCCAGGTCCGGCTGTGCTAGGGAGAACTCTGAGGCCCAGCAGTGAGGGACACAGCGATACATGCCTTCTGGGGGGAGGTCTGGGGCCTGGGGAGTCGGGGTTGGGGTGACAGGAGAATACCCAGTGTTTGCAGAAAGTTGGGACCCTGCACTGGTGTGACCACAGAAACCTGACGGGGCTGCACGAACGTTCTGGCCTCTGCATGAGGGCTGCAGTTCTTGGAGGAGGAATGCTCAGAGGCTTCCATGCTGCTGAGCCTGGGCTCCTGGGAGGGGCAGGGACTCGAAGGTCAGGTGTAGTGACTGAAGCACCCTGTCTGCTCCTCACATGCAGAGTGTTTAACTATTGCTGAGAAGGTATTTCAGGGCGTTATTACTCTTGCTACCACCAGAGCTGGGACGGGCTAGCCTTCCGCAGGCACTGACTGTGTTGTGGGCAGTGTGCTAACTACCATATACGTGTATGATGACATGCATGTGTGTAGTCTACTTGAATCCCATGAGGAAGACATTTTAAGCCCCATGTTCTAGTAAGAAGGACTGAAGCAGTGGAAAGGGCAGAGATGATGGGGTCAGCCCAGGTCTGCACAGCGGACAGCTGGTGAAGCCAACTCCAGGTGTGCCTTGCCCAAAGCCCTGGCTCTGAAACGCCAATGCCAGGTGGCCAGGGCCTTCTAGTAGAAGGCGTTAGGAGTAGGGCAGGCAGAAGCACTCGCTCTTACTGGGTTTAGCTTCTCAATCTTGGTGTTCTTACGGGGTGTCTGCGAGGAGGGCTGATTTCATATTTAAATTTTATAAGTAAGCATTGTTGGACATTTATTACATATAAAACTCGGTTTTCTTTCTTTTTCTGTTTTCTTTGCTGTTAAAAATGAAAGTAGAAAATGCCTAAAGGCAAAGATTTTCTCCTAGCAGGTTCCACTGAGATTACCCAAGACCTGTAATATAGGTGAGGAATTGAACTGAATTCTCAGTCACCTCCGCGTGTGTGCGCACACGTGTGCGTGTGTATGTATGTGTGTGTGCGCGCGCGTGTGTGTGTGCGCGCACGCACGTGTGTATGTGCGTGTGTGTGTGTGATTTAATGTTTGAGTTGTTTCCATGTCCCTTTGATGGGTCATGTTTACTGAGGTTGTTAATAAAATGTCTAAATATTTGTCATGTAATAAAGCTGAACCCAAATGCAGGAAACTGAAGTGTTGTAATATAGTGGAAGTCTGGGACAGATAAACAGTCAACAAGAAAGAAAATAGCTAGAGTTCAAAATTACAAAACAGGCACTCAGGAGAAGAATAACCTTCTGAAAGAATGTGGGAGAAGCAATTTTGAAAAACACTGTGGTGCTCCTGGTCCCATCCCACACCTTCTCGTGTCTCTGCATTGCCTCTGTTCAGCACACCAGCTTTGGGCTGTTAATCTTGCTGTTCCACTTTTCTCTACAAAGCGATCCCTTGCCACTATACAAGACTGACTTCTGTGAATGTAGAATCTTTCATCTGAAAGCAAAAAGTTCATCTGAACAAGACAAGTTTGGATGAAAGGAGAGGTAGGGGGCCCTTTCAACCTTCCTGCTTGTGATTTATGACATCTATAGTCTTATTTTGCAAATGCAGGTCCTGTGCTGTCTCAGAAACCTCAACGAAGAGACTATAATTAGGCTTCAACTTCT